>NW_026535972.1:600000-1002500 GCF_028551555.1 Melozone crissalis
CAGGGATTATCCATTTCCAGGGACCACCCAGGGCCTCTCCCATCCCGGGAGCCAGCTCCTGGCCATGGAATGGGGCTGGGAAAGCAGGAGGAGCCCCAGGGAAGGGCTATTCTGGGAGCCCAGACAAGTCCCCAGGGTCCTGCTCACCACACAGCAGCCACAGCTGGATTTAGCAGGGAGAGAGAAAGGGAAAGGGAAAGGGAAAGGGAAAGGGAAAGGGAAAGGGAAAGGGGCCATTTATAGCCCTGGGCCCAAAATGGAAAGGCTGGAGCCAAACTGGGCACCAAATATCCACAGGGATGGGGTCAACCAGATCCTGCCTGGCCACGTGCTGCGACACCACAGCCCTGCTCTGTCACCACGTCCCTGCTCATCCCTGCTCTGTCACCACAGCCCTGCTTGTCCCCTGTTCTGTCACCACGTCCCTGCTCCATCCCCACATCCCCCTGGAGGCAGCCCTGGCCCCGAGTGCTCCCAGCCCTGGCCAAAGGCTGCCCACTCCCAGTGCCAAGGGCTCGGCTCAAGCTCCAGACAGGAAAATCCCTTGAGATCCACACGTCAGGATTACAGCTCCAAGCTGTGCCCTCCACACCCAGCCCTGCCACGGCTTTGCTGCAATATCCTCAGTTAAAGGGGAATGGAGACAAGACCACAAAATCCTGGAATGGTTTGGGAAGGGAGCCCAGAGCCCCTGCAGTGCCCCCCGTGCCATGGCAGGGACAGCTCCCACTGTGCCAGGCTGCTCCAGCCCCAGTGCCCAGCCTGGCCTTGGGCACTGCAGGGATCAGGGGCAGCCCCAGCTGCTCTGGCAATGCCAGCCCAGGCAGGAATTGCTCATTGCCAAGATGCCACCCATGGCTGCCCTCTGGCAGTGGGAGCCATTCCCTGGGTGCTGTCCCTGCAGGCCTTGTCCCCAGTCCCTCTGCAGCTCTGCTGGAGCCCCTGCAGGCCCTGCCAGGGGCTCTCAGCTCTGCCTGGAGCCTTCTCCTCTCCAGGTGAGCACCCCCAGCTCTCCCAGCCTGGCTCCCTGGGAGCTGAGGGGCTCCAGCCCTGCAGCAGCTCCAGGTGCTGCTGCTGTGTCCCAGGGCTGGGGCAGCACCTGAGGGGGGACAGGGCCAGGATCCCCCTGCCCTGCTGCCCACACTGGGGCTCAGCCCAGGGCTGGGGGGTCTCAGGCTCAGCATCCTCAACACAAACAGAAATCATTCCAAGGGCTGCTGAGAACAATGGGAACCTCAGCTCCCGGGGTGTTCCCAGAGCCAGGAGCTGCCACCCTTCAGCCAGCTGCAGGCAGGTACATCCTGATTTAGGGGACTGTCACCAACAGGCTGACTCAGGAACCCAGCCCTTCCCTCAGCTGCTCCCGGGGCAGCCTGATCCCGGCTTTGCCACTTGCCAGCATTCAGCTCCGTATCGGGCTGCGGGATCGGCGCGTCCCTTCCTGCCCATCCGTCCTGCTGCCACCCCAGCTGAGAGCCCTGGGAACGCCGGAGATCCTGGCCCAGCACCGCGCCTGCGAACCCCGGCCCGCAGGCAGCTGCTGCTCTGCTCTGCTCTGCTCCGTCCTTCCTGCGGCTCCTGGGGACACCTGGGGCAGCCCAGCCCCTCCCCGGGCCGTGCTGGAAGGTCAGGGGATGTTGTTGTGATACAGGAAATTCTAAATAAGCGCAGAGGTAAACACGGGGCCGAGGCACGGCACCGGATGACCGCGGCTGGGAGCGCTGGCACGGCGGGACACGGGCGGACGCTGCCGGGAGCGGCTCCGGACACGGCTCCGGACACACGAGCGTCCCCTGAATGCGGGACAAGGGGAGCCGTGCCTCAGCCCTGCACACACACCGGCCAGGCCTCTGCCTCCGGGGCTGGGGGGCTCCCAGAGCCTGCAGGAGGCGCCCACCCTCCCTGGAAAACCCCGGGGGATTCACGGGTGCAGCACGGCAGCGCCAGCCCATGCCAGCCCCACGGGGGCAGCCACGGGGTCAGGGCAGGGAACAGCCCTGCAGCAGCTCCTGCAGCCCTTTCACACAACCCACAGAATCCACAGAATCCACACAATCACATCCAGTCACACAATCACACAATCCCTGGGTTGGGAGAGCCCTGCAAGGCCCTGGAGCCCAGCCCAGCCCCTGGCACCCAGTGCCACCTCCAGGCTGGTTAAACACACCCAGGGATGGTGACTGCACCCCCTCCCCGGGCAGCCATTGCAGAACTTTCTCCCCCTTGCTGGAAAAGCTTTTTGCTGCTCTCCAAGCTGCATTTCCCTTGGCACAGCTCAGGCCGTGTGCTCTGGCTGTGCCAGCGCTGCTGGAGACAGAGCCCAAGGGCAGCTGGGCACAGGCACCTTCCAGGAGCTGTGAGAGTGCTGGGGGCACCCTGAGCCTCCTTTCCTGAGGAGCTGGATGCAACAGAGAGAGAAGGGAATTTTCACAGGGATTTGAGGCAAGGAGCTTGTCTGGAACAAGCCCTGTCCCACCCCTCACACCTGACAGGTGACTGGAGGTGTTTCACCACCAGCACGGGACCACTGGTCTGGCCAGTCCCCAGGAACGGCTCCTCTGCAGGCTGGGACACGACTCCCACACCCCTGAACCTCAGAAATTCGGGATGAAATCATCCAGGGGAGCACAAAGTTCAGATAACACAGCTCAGAGCTGGAGCAGGCACAGGTCACCAGAGCAGCTGGGGCTGCCCCTGATCCCTGGCAGTGCCCAAGGCCAGGCTGGACACTGGGGCTGGGACACTGGGACAGTGGGGGGTGTCCCTGCCATGGAACTGGATGAGACTAAAGGTCCTTTCCATCCCAAACGGTTCCACCATTCCAAGTCCTCCCCACAGGAGCCAGAGCTGTTCCAGCCCTCCTTCCCCACAGGCTCCAACCTGGAGATGATGCTCAGCCAGGAGAGCGTGGAATCACTTTAGAAACATCCAGTACCTTCAGATACCTTAAATTATTCCAGAAACATTCATTTCACACCATTAATGATTCTCCAGCTCACCCAGGTTCAGGGGCAGCCTCATCCCTGCCTGGAAGCATCAGCTGAGGCTTCCGAGAGCCTCTCACTGCAGGAATTATTTATAAATTCAGCAGCTTCACTGCACCAGAAAATCCCTGGTGCTCCAAAGCCCTGCCTGGAGGTGGCTCCTGCAAAGGCAGGGACAGAGCAGGCACAAGGCCACACAACCTGCAGGACCTGGAGCTGCTGCTGAGGGCACCCAGAGCTGAGCCCTGAGCCCAGCCCAGCCCAGAGCAGGGCCCTGATGGGGCTGTGGGAACGAGGCAGGGGCCGTGAATCCCTGGGGCAGCACCAAACAGGGATTGGGAAATGTCCTGCAAGCCCTGGGAGCGATTGCATCAACCAGCACCAACCAACACAGAGGGGAGCACCGCCAGCAGCCCCTGCCCATCCCTGGAAACACCCAGGCCAGGCTGGGCATGGGGCTGGAGCAGCCTGGCACAGGGGAAGGTGTCCCTGGTGGCACTGCAGGGGTGTGAGGTCCCTTCCCACCCAACCAACTCTGGAACTGCCCGATCCTCCAGTCACTCTGTCCTACCTGTGCACCGAGTGGTGGCTCCTGCCAGGGCCTGGCACACAGCCAGAGCAGGGAGGGCACTGCCAGCCTGGAACAGGAGCCCAGGGGGGCAGGAGGGCGATGGGCACAGCCCCAGGGTGGGCACGGCCCAGGGCAGGGACCGTCCCCTGTGCTGGCCCTGCCCAGGGACCCCCTGCGATCCTGGGGGCAGCTCAGGAGAGCCCTGGAGGGGCTGCAGTGCCCAGGGCATGGGGCTGGGCAGGGAATGGAGCCCCAGCAGGGCTGAGGGAGCTGGGCAGGGAATGGAGCCCCAGCAGGGCTGGGGGAGCTGGGCAGGGAATGGAGAACCAGCAGGGCTGGGGGAGCTGGGCAGGGAATGGAGAACCAGCAGGGCTGAGGGAGCTGGGCAGGGAATGGAGAACCAGCAGGGCTGGGGGAGCTGGGCAGGGAATGGAGAACCAGGAGGGGCTGAGGGAGCTGGGCAGGGAATGGAGAACCAGCAGGGCTGGGGGAGCTGGGCAGGGAATGGAGAACCAGCAGGGCTGGGGGAGCTGGGCAGGGGCTGAGCCTGGAGCAAAGGAGGCTCAGGGGCCCTTGTGGCTCTGCACAAGTCCCTGCCAGGAGGGCACAGCCGGGGGGCTCGGGCTGTGCTCCAGGGAACAGGGACAGGAGCAGAGGGAGCGGCCTCAGGCTGGGCCAGGGCAGCCTCAGCTTGGACAGCAGCAGGAATTTCCCCATGGAAAGGGGTCAGGCCTTGGCACAGCTGCCCAGGGAGCTTTGGAGTGCCCATCCCTGCAGGGATTTCAAAGCTGTGCAGATGTGGCACCTGGGGACAGGGTCAGTGGTGGCCCTGGCAGTGCTGGGAATGCTCAGATTCAGTGGACAGAAAGGGCTTTCCCAAGCTGACTCCATGAATCCACGGTGCCAGAAGAGCACAGCCCTGTCCCCAGGGACGCCCTGTGCAGGACATTCCCACGCTGATGGAGCCAGTGGGATTTGTCACCAGCGGCCACTGCCAGCCCAGGTGGGCCCAAGGACCAAACCTGCCCCGTTCAGCTGCTGGGACACACCAGGCAGGATCAGAGCTGGCACCGGGGCTGCAGCAGCTCCCCTGGAATTCCCCAGGATCCGGGATTGGCACAGCCCCAGGGCTGGGCCCGGGCCAGGCCCGGCTGCAGCACCTGCCTCGCGCGGCACCGGCACCGGGCAGGAAGCTCCGGAGGCAGGAAAAGCCTGGGGGAAAATGGTGATTCTGCAGCTGCCAGGAGCTGCCAGACAGGCACAGGCTGAGTGCCACACCAGGGGAGATGGCCTGGCATGGTGACATCCCATCCCATGCCATCCTATGCCATGCCATCCCACCCCATGCCATCCCATCCCGTCCCGGCCCCAAACCCCTGGGACCACCTCCTGTCATGTCCAGGAGCTGCATCCCCTTTCCCACATCTCCAGCACAATCCTGGGATGGTTTGGCTGGGAAGGGACCCCAGAGCCCCTCCAGTGCCACCCCTGCCATGCAGGGACACCTCCCCCTGTGCCAGGCTGCTCCAGCCCCAGTGCCCAGCCTGGCCCTGGGCACTGCAGGGATCAGGGGCAGCCCCAGCTGCTCTGGCAATGCCAGCCCAGGCAGGAATTGCTCATTGCCAAGATGCCACCCATGGCTGCCCTCTGGCAGTGGGAGCCATTCCCTGGGTGCTGTCCCTGCAGGCCTTGTCCCCAGTCCCTCTGCAGCTCTGCTGGAGCCCCTGCAGGGGCACTGGGCACTCTGGGACAGTGGAAGGTGTCCCTGCCTTGGCAGAGATGGCACTGGACGGGGTTTGATGTCCCTTCCCACCAAAGCATTCCATGATTCTCAGACATGTCACACCAACCTGAGGACAACCAGCCCGTCCTTCACCAGCAATCATCACCTGGGTGGGGAGCTGGGCCATCCCAGCCCTGCCCATCAGCTCCTGCCTCCCTCCCAAGAGCAGGGAGAAGGCACAGACAGGGATGAGCCAGCCCAGCCCTGCAGCCCCCCGCCCCCAAGCCCACCCAGAACAACACCCGAGTGTCTGCTGTGGGGACAAAGGAGCCTCTGTTCCCTGTGACGTGTCCCCGAGAATGGCCTTTCTATGGAGGGAACAAAGGGGCCGTTTGTGGGGCTGGGGCGGCCCCCAGCTCTGGCCACTGCCAGGAAAGCCCACCCAGCCCAGGGAGGGCACACAGCCCCTGGCCACCAGCATGGGATGGCATGGGACAGCCCTGTCCCCACAGCCCCTGTGCCACCCTGGCCACCAGCATGGCATGGGACAGCCCTGTCCCCACCAGCTGCAGGTGCTGGCAGCTCCCTGTGCCAATCCCAGCACCCCTGAGGCTGGAAAAGCCCTCTGGGGTCACTGAGTCCCAGCTGTGCCCAGTGCCCACCTTGTCCCCAGCCCAGAGCCCTGAGTGCCACCTCCAGGAACTCCTGGCACACCTCCAGGGATGGGCACTCCAAAGCTCCCTGGGCAATGGAATCCCCGTTCCAGTGCTGGACAACCCTTTCCATGGAGAAATTCCTCCTGAAGTGGCACTTACCAGGCCCCCAGTGTCCCCTCCAGCTGTCCCCAAGGCCACACCCCCCTGTGGCATGGCTGCTGTGCCCCCAGAACGGGACACGCAAAATACCAAGGAATAATCTCCCACTCCTGGCTCTCTCCGTGTTTTAGAGCAATCCCATGGGACAAGGGGCTTGGGAAGGACACAGCCCTTCCCAGACAGCAGGAACCCTGCAGGAGCAGGTGACAGGGACACCTCTGGCTCGGCCAAAGGGATTTGGAGGGGATTTAGGGCAAAAGTCTCCCCAGGTCACAGCCAGAACAGCAATTCCTGTCCTGAGTGCAGCTAAAAAAGGGGAAAACTTGGGAATAAGGGCCTGCTTCATTCCCTGTTTAGCGGTCACCTCGGTGATGTCTGAGGATGTGCCTGACCCGCTGGACACGGGGAAGATAAGGATCACCCAGGGAAGATAAGGATCACCCACAGCCTGGGACAAGAGCTGGGTGAGGAAACAAACTGTCTGCATGCAATTCCAGGCTGGAAAATCCCCCTCCAGCCACGGATGCTTCCCACGGGAGGCAGAGCCCTCCAGCCCGGGTCACTCGCTCCCAGTTACAACACCCTGCAGCAGCAGCGGGGCTGTCACTGCCCGGCCGGCGCCGGGAGGGCAGCTGGGGACACCCCAGCATGGCACTTCCAGGGAGCTCCCACTCCCCATGGAACTCAGGGAGGCTCAGGGTGAGGGGGTTTGTAGGGAGCTGAAATGAGGCAGGGGAAGGAGGGGTCAGCGCTGATCCCCCCACCCTGGCTCACACCAGCCCTGTCCTGGGATGACATTATTCCTCAAACCTCCTCCTAATCCCTCTCAACCTCTCCTGAACCCCCTCAAATTCAGGAGAAATGCTGGAGCGAGCCATCTCTCTCTGCACACAGCCCAGGTGCCCTGCCAGGAGCTGGGGGTGCAGACCCCGGGGATCGGGAACGCTGGCAAATCCCTGGCACAGAACACAGCTGGAAAATCCCAGGAGCCTGTGCAGTGTGGGGCTCTCTGCTCTCCCACCACCCCAGATCCCACAGGACGATCCACTGGGATCCTGCCCACACCAGCGCTTTGGGATGGCACTCAGCACGGGCCCGGGGGAGATGCCAGGGTGCAGGAGCGGTCAGTGAGGAGGGAGCAGCCCGGCACGGAATCGCTGCTGTCCTGGCAGGGTCAGAGCTGGGGGATCCCCAGCACCAGCACCAAAGCTGTGCCTGGGAGCGTTCCTGGCAGCCTGGGCAGAGCCCAGCCGTTCCCTGACCCCGTTCCAAGGGAGAGCTGTGTTTATCTTTGGAAACATTACGGCACAAGAGGAAGCAATTAAATTAAAAAAACCCCGCCTGCTTCCGAGAGCTCGGTGCAGGAAAACGCTGCAGGCCCCGAGCGTTCCTGGCAGCGGGACATGGACAGGGACACGGACACGGCCTGCAGCTGCCACTGCCACGGCCACTGCTGCAGCTGCCACTGCTGCTGCTGCCACTGCTGCTGCTGCCACTGCTGCAGCTGCCACTGCCACGGCCACTGCTGCAGCTGCCACTGCTGCTGCTGCCACTGCTGCTGCTGCCACTGCTGCTGCTGCCACTGCCACGGCCACTGCTGCTGCTGCCACTGCTGCAGCTGCCACTGCTGCTGCTGCCACTGCCACGGCCACTGCTGCTGCTGCCACTGCTGCTGCTGCCACTGCTGCAGCTGCCACTGCTGCTGCTGCCACTGCTGCTGCTGCCACTGCTGCAGCTGCCACTGCCGCTGCTGCCACTGCTGCTGCTGCCACTGCCACGGCCACTGCTGCTGCTGCCACTGCTGCTGCTGCCACTGCTGCAGCTGCCACTGCCACTGCTGCTGCTGCCACTGCTGCTGCTGCCACTGCCACGGCCACTGCTGCTGCTGCCACTGCTGCTGCTGCCACTGCTGCTGCTGCCACTGCCACGGCCACTGCTGCTGCTGCCACTGCTGCTGCTGCCACTGCTGCTGCTGCCACTGCCACGGCCACTGCTGCAGCTGCCACTGCCACGGCCACTGCTGCTGCTGCCACTGCTGCTGCTGCCACTGCCACGGCCACTGCTGCTGCCACTGCTGCTACTGCCACTGCCACAGCCACTGCCACGGCCACTGCTGCTGCTGCCACTGCCACGGCCACTGCTGCAGCTGCCACTGCCACAGCCACTGCCACGGCCACTGCTGCAGCTGCCACTGCCACGGCCACTGCCACGGCCACTGCTGCAGCTGCCACTGCTGCTGCTGCCACTGCTGCTGCTGCCACTGCTGCTGCTGCCACTGCCACGGCCACTGCTGCTGCCACTGCTGCTACTGCCACTGCCACAGCCACTGCCACGGCCACTGCTGCTGCTGCCACTGCCACGGCCACTGCTGCAGCTGCCACTGCCACAGCCACTGCCACGGCCACTGCTGCTGCTGCCACTGCCACGGCCACTGCTGCAGCTGCCACTGCCACAGCCACTGCCACGGCCACTGCTGCTGCTGCCACTGCTGCAGCTGCCACTGCTGCTGCTGCCACTGCCATGGCCACTGCTGCTGCTGCCACTGCTGCTGCTGCCACTGCTGCAGCTGCCACTGCCACGGCCACTGCTGCAGCTGCCACTGCTGCTGCTGCCACTGCTGCAGCTGCCACTGCTGCTGCTGCCACTGCCACAGCCACTGCTGCTGCTGCCACTGCTGCTGCTGCCACTGCCCACCCAGCCACAGCCACAGCTGCAGCAGGAAGGGTTTCCATCAATCCTGGGGGACACAGCCCCACAACCCCTCAAACCCCCTCAAACCACCTCAAACCACCACCCACACGGGGCAGGAGCCAGAGGGCCCTTTGGAGGAGCCCTCCAGGAAAGCTGGAAGCTGTGAGGGCCCAGGAGCTGCGTTAAGGGATCCCAGGGGATCCCTGAAGGTGCCTTTGGACCTCACATCCTCTGGGGTCCCACCAAGAGCAGCCAGGTGACAGTGACACCCAGCTGGGGGGGAATGTCCAGGAGGGGCTCCAGCAGAGCTGCAGAGGGACTGGGGACAAGGCCTGCAGGGACAGCACCCAGGGAATGGCTCCCACTGCCAGAGGGCAGCCATGGGTGGCATCTTGGCAATGAGCAATTCCTGCCTGGGCTGGCATTGCCAGAGCAGCTGGGGCTGCCCCTGATCCCTGCAGTGCCCAAGGCCAGGCTGGGCACTGGGGCTGGAGCAGCCTGGCACAGTGGGAGGTGTTCCTGCCATGGCAGGGGTGGCACTGGAGGGGCTCTGGGGTCCCTTCCCACCCAATCCATTCCCTGCCTCCCTGATTCCAGGACCTGGAGCCGGGTGGGTGCTGTGGCTCAGCTCCCCCAGAGGAGGATCCCAGTGTCCAGCCATGGTCCCGTGGCCAGAGCTGCTAAAAGCATTTTGGGGAGGAACCTCTGCTATTTTTACCTGATGACAAATTCCAGCTGCTTCCCAGGGGAGCCATTCCCAGCCCCACTGGCACCCTGGGTGATAATTATGGGGATGCCAACATTTACCCACGGCCTAAAAACAGCCCCGGCTGCTCCCATGGCCCCTCCTGCCCTGTGGGAAAAATATGTGGGAATTACAAAATGGTTTGGGTGGGAAGGGACCTTAAACATCACCCAGTGCCACCCGTGCCATGGCAGAGACACCTCCCCCTGCCCCAGGCTGCTCCAGCCCCAGTGTCCAGCCTGGCCCTGGGCACTGCAGGGATCAGGGGCAGCCCCAGTTGCTCTGGCAATGCCAGCCCAGGCAGGAATTGCTCATTGCCAAGATGCCACCCATGGCTGCCCTCTGGCAGTGGGAGCCATTCCCTGGGTGCTGTCCCTGCAGGCCTTGTCCCCAGTCCCTCTGCAGCTCTGCTGGAGCCCCTGCAGGCCCTGGAAGGGCTCTCAGCTCTGCCTGGATCCCTCTCCTGTCCAGGTGAGCACCCCCAGCTCTCCCAGCCTGGCTGCAGGGCAGAGCTGCTCCCAGCTGGCAAAGGGACACAGAGGGACAGCGGGACAGGATCCAGCCACAGGCAGAGAGCAGCTCCCAGCCCCAGGACAAAAGGCCTCAGTGCCCTGGTCCTGTCCGTGCTGGGCAGTTCCCTGCAGAGCAGCCAAGGCCAGAGGGAAACCCCAAAGGCCAATCCCAGGGCTGCCCTCACGGATCACACGTGGGTGCCCCAGTCCCTCCCTGCTCCGTGCTGCCAGGGCCCAGGGAGCAATCCAAGCCCTGCCTCAGTTTGTCTTGACCCTGCAGGGATCATTTCCACCCGGCCTCTGCCAGCATCAACACCTCCCACGAGGGCAGAAGGAGCTTTTGTTCCCCGTGTCCCACACAGGCGGAGCTGGCACAGCCAGGGGGAGCCTGCAGGGAGGGACAGGGACAGGGACAGGGGCAGGGACAGGAACCACGGGGCAGGAATGGAGAAGTGGGAATGGGGTCAGCTTCCACAGGGGCCTCAGCCGGGCTCGGCAGTGCCGGAGCCACCAGAACTGACAGGGGAGGAAATGTCCCATCAATGGGGGAACTGTGAGAATTCCCCGAGAACAGCACTGTGCATGTCCCCAAATGTCACATCCACCCAGCTCTGATATCCCAACAAGGATGGGCACAGGGCTGCACAGCCCCTTCCAGGAGGAGTTTCCCCAGAATCCCCCCTGAGCTGCCCTGGCCCAGCCTGAGGCCGCTCCCTCTGCTCCTGTCCCTGTTCCCTGGAGCACAGCCCGACCCCCCCGGCTGTGCTCTCCTGGCAGGGACTTGTGCAGAGCCACCAGGGCCCCTGAGCCTCCTTTGCTCCAGGCTCAGCCCCTGCCCAGCTCCCTCAGGGCCCCTCACAGGATCTGTGCTGCAGAAGGGAATCCCTCCATGAGGGACAGCCCTCACCAGGGCTCTGCCTCTCCTGGGGCAGCAGGAACAGCACAGGGTGCAGGAGGAGGGAGAGGCTGAACCCAAGGGGAACTGAAACCCCACAGACACCTCCAGGATGGGGAAATGATCCTGTCCTGGAGCCCTCAGCTTCCTCATCGGCATTACCCAGAGAATTTTCTGAAGCAGGTACAGCTCCCATGGAGCACCAGCAGCCCCAGAGCCTGGAGCTGTCCCTCAGCCTGACCCCACAGCCTGGAGAGGAGCCCTGCCCTGCCCAGGCTCAGGAATGCCCATAGCCCAAACCCCATGGCACACCACCCCAGAGGGTCCAGCCGTGGTCCCAGTCCTGCCCCAGTGACCTGGAGCAGCTCCTCACCTCTGATCCTTGGGAATGAGCAGGGAGATGGCAATGGAAGCACCAGGGAGCGCTGCCAGCTCTGAGCCTGGCCAGGGATTCCTGGAATTAGCACATTCCCAGCAGCTCCTGCTCCCAATGGACCCCACCAACACCCAGCTCCCCCAAACCCACCTCATCCCCCCACATGGATTATCTGGGAAGGCTGGAACAGGCTGGGATGAGTCCCAAGGTCACAGAGCTGAGTGGTTCTGCCCCAGAGGGTGCTGGGCGCTGCCCAGGCTGCCTGGGCAATGGGCACTGCCCCGGGGCTGCCAGAGCTCCCTCCCTGGGATTGTTGGGGTGTCTGAGCAGGGCCAGGAGCTGCATCTGGGATCCCTGCACTCCCCTCCAGCTCCGGATGTTCCAGGATTCACCTGCAGACCTGGCCCTGGAGCTGCTCCCAGCCCAACCCTGACTCCTGGAGACCAGCAGGACACGGGGCCCTTCCCAGCTCATCCCAGGGGTTGAGCTGAAGAGGGGAGGTGTAGATGGGATATTGGGAAGAAATCAATACAGAACACGACTCAAAATTCCCCATTTTAGTGGAAGTTCCTGGAGAATGCAGTTTGGCAGGTGCAGAGGGACTGGGGACAAGGCCTGCAGGGACAGCACCCAGGGAATGGCTCCCACTGCCAGAGGGCAGCCATGGGTGGCATCTTGGCAATGAGCAATTCCTGCCTGGGCTGGCATTGCCAGAGCAGCTGGGGCTGCCCCTGATCCCTGCAGGGCCCAAGGCCAGGCTGGGCACTGGGGCTGGAGCAGCCTGGCACAGGGGGAGCTGTCCCTGCCATGGCACGGGGGGCACTGCAGGGGCTCTGGGCTCCCTTCCCACCCAACCATTCCAGGATTCCCTGACCCCAGGCACACCCACAGCTGGGGCAGAGGCTCTGTTTGATGGGAAGGGCTGGGAACCACAGCCCCACGGGATCCTTCCCAGAAGGAAACACAGCTCTGTCCTCCACCCAAAGCCAACAGAGCCGGGCAGGGGCTGGGCCCCCACGCCCCTGGCAGCAGAGGACAGGGCTGGAACACTCCACGTGCTCCCATGTGACTCGAGGAGCTCCTCATCTCCACCTGCCCAAAATCCCTCATTTCCCAAAAGAACTCAGCTGAGATCCTTGGATCACTTTGACTTTGAGGAAGACAGGAAAGCCTCGGTGGAGTGAGGAAGATGAATTCCCTGTCCTGTGGAGCAGAGCAGAATCCAGCTGGAGCAGGAGTGCTCCTCACGGGTGTGCCTGGCACATTGCACACACGGAGCTCCCAGCCTTGCAATGACAGCTCAGACCTGAGAGAGCAAACACTCATCCCTGCTGCTGCCATGCCAGAGAAACTGAATCATGGAATTCTGGCATGGCTGGGTGGGCAAGGGCCTCAGAGCCCCTCCGGTGGCACCCTGCCATGGCAGGGACAGCTCCCACTGCCCCAGGTGCTCGGGCACGGCCACCCCTCTGCCCCAGACTGCTTCACTTCCCCCACAGCAAAACCCTGATTTCCCAGAACAAGCACTTGGAATGCGACCCAAATAAACTCCATCTCTGGCGTAGGTTTAGGTTTTTCCAAACCCTCAACAAGTGACTGACCCCCCGTTCAGCCAAACCATCTTGGGATTTACCAAGCTGGACAAAAAAACAACCATTAAAGAGTTCAGCAATAAAATAAACAACCCCAAACCACCAAGATGACATACGGGTAAAACCAAGTCAGACGCGGGGCAAAGGTCAGGGGAAAATGAGCAACAACAAACTATTGAAAAACACCGAAAAATGGGAATTAACGATAAATTCAACAGAAACACTGAAAATTCAAACATTTTCTCCAGTGTCAGCTTCCTGCCCTGCCTGGATTTGCAGGAATATTGAGTGATGTCCGTGCTGACCCTGTCCCCCTGGGGATTTCAGCAGCACAGCTGCTTCCAGACACACCAGCCCCAGCAAAAAAACACCTAAAAGCCCCAAACCCACCGGCTAACAGCCAGAAACCGGGGCAAACACGCTGCAAGCATTCCAAACTTGGTCATGGATTAAGGATTAAGGCTGGTTTGGATGCACAGAGCTCGGGGGAGGAGGGATGGGAGGGATGGGAGGGATGGGAGGGACCCCCCCACAGCCTGTCCCGGAGCAGAAGCGACATTCCCAGGGGCAGGAATGATCCCAGAGCCCTGGGGATAATCCCTGCGTGGGCACACGGGGCTGGGATGCAGCCAGGGCTGGGATAAATCCCACAGACACATCCCAGGCCTGCTGGGACTGCTGCAGGCACGGAGCGATCCCGGTGTGAGTGCACAGGAATGGGAACCCCACTGACCCCAAAGGCACACGGGAATGGGAACCCCACTGACCCCAAAGGCACACGGGAACGGGAATGGGAACCCCACTGACCCCAAAGGCACACGGGAACGGGAATGGGAACCCCACTGACCCCAAAGGCACACGGGAATGGGAATGGGAACCCCACTGACCCCAAAGGCACACGGGAATGGGAATGGGAACCCCACTGACCCCAAAGGCACACGGGAATGGGAACCCCACTGACCCCAAAGGCACACGGGAATGGGAATGGGAACCCCACTGACCCCAAAGGCACACGGGAACGGGAATGGGAACCCCACTGACCCCAAAGGCACACGGGAATGGGAATGGGAACCCCACTGACCCCAAAGGCACACGGGAATGGGAATGGGAACCCCACTGACCCCAAAGGCACACGGGAACGGGAATGGGAACCAGCATGACCCCAAAGGCACACGGGAATGGGAATGGGAACCAGCACTGACCCCAAAGGCACACGGGAATGGGAATGGGAACCCCACTGACCCCAAAGGCACACGGGAATGGGAATGGGAACCCCACTGACCCCAAAGGCACACGGGAATGGGAATGGGAACCCCACTGACCCCAAAGGCACACGGGAACGGGAATGGGAACCCCACTGACCCCAAAGGCACACGGGAACGGGAATGGGAACCCCACTGACCCCAAAGGCACACGGGAACGGGAATGGGAACCCCACTGACCCCAAAGGCACACGGGAACGGGAATGGGAACCCCACTGACCCCAAAGGCACACGGGAATGGGAATGGGAACCCCACTGACCCCAAAAGGCTCCAGGAAAACAGCGGGGCCAAGGGCATTTCGGGGTGATGGGGATTGGGACACTGGCACAGCCCCTACCCAGGGGGTCTGGCTGGACACCAGAGTGAGGGAGGACACGGAGGCTCCTGATGGGAATAACTGCATCAACCGGAAAGTGGGAAAAACGCCCCAAATCTGTTCAGAACGAGACAAGGAGCACTGGAACCGCACTGGATGAGCCCACCACGTCCCCATTCCCTCCTTCCATTCATCCCAGACTGGAGCAGGAGCTGGGATGAGCCCACCACGTCCCCATTCCCTCCTTCCATTCATCCCAGACTGGAGCAGGAGCTGGGATGAGCCCACCACGTCCCCATTCCCTCCTTCCCACCCATCCCAGACTGGAGCAGGAGCTGGGATGAGCCCAGCACCTCCCCATTCCCTCCTTCCATTCATCCCAGACCGGAGCAGGATCTGGGATGAGCCCAGCACCTCCCCATTCCCTCCTTCCCACCCATCCCAGACCGGAGCAGGAGCTGGGATGAGCCCAGCACCTCCCCATTCCCTCCTTCCCACCCATCCCAGACTGGAGTAGGAGCTGGGATGAGCCCAGCACCTCCCCATTCCCTCCTTCCCACTCAATCCCAGACCAGAGCAGGAGCTGGGATGAGCCCAGCACCTCCCCATTCCCTCCTTCCCACCCATCCCAGACTGGAGTAGGAGCTGGGATGAGCCCAGCACCTCCCCATTCCCTCCTTCCCACTCAATCCCAGACCAGAGCAGGAGCTGGGATGAGCCCAGCACATCCCTGTCTCTCACTCCAGACCCGGGGAGAAGAGTCCACATTTTCCCTCAAACATTTCTGGGAAAAGATCCAAGAGCTGTGAGCAGCTCCCAACTCCCCCTGCTCCTCCAGAGCCCCTTCTTCATCCTCCTTTTGCCCAAAGCCAGGGCCTGGAGATGGGATTTTGCTTTTGGGGTGGTGCACGGTGACATTCCCACCTTATCCCCCTTCTTCTGTCACTCCCTTCCAGCCATCCCAGTGCTTGGAAAATTCCATGAGCCCCAAAGCCCTCATGGGCTGGGATGAGGCAGCAGAGCCAAGGAAAATAATGTGCAATAATCCCATTGAAATGACTTCAGGGACAGACAATGGGATGGCTGCAAGAGCGAAGCCATTCCCTGCGTGCTGTCCCTCCGTCCCCTGTCCCCAGCCCCTCTGCAGCTCTCCTGGAGCCCCTGCAGGCCCTGCCAGGGGCTCTCACAGGGTCAGCGGTGGCCTTGGCAGGGCTGGGGAATGGCTGGACTCAATGAGCCCCGAGGGATTTTCCACCCCAAACAATTCCATGGTTCCATTAAAAACACCCAAGGGAACAGAGAAGCACAAGAGCTGCATGTGGGGGGCAGGTGGAGCAGCTGCAGCCAGGTGAGCTCCTGACAGGTACAGACACCCCCAGGTGAGCTCCCTCCATGCCTGAACAATGTCACCCGGCCCTCAGCACACCCTGGGGTCTCCTTCCCCTTTTTTTGGAGCTCCAGCATCCCAGGAGGGCAGGCAGGCCCTGGCACAGGGTGCCCAGAGCAGCTGGGGCTGCCCCTGATCCCTGGCAGTGCCCAAGGCCAGGCTGGGCACTGGGGCTGGAGCAGCCTGGCACAGTGGGAGCCGTCCCTGCCATGGCAGGGGTGGCACTGCAGGGCTCTGGGCTCCCTTCCCACCCAACCATTCCATGACTCCATGTCCCTGCTCTGTGGCCACAGCAGGGTCCTGTCCTGTCCCCTCCCGGGGGTCCCTGGCTGACCCCACCCACGCTCCCTCCCCCGTGCCCACGCCAGCACCGCTCCCGCCCGTCTCAGCCAGGAACCCCCGGTAAATCCCGGGATTTACTGGGAGCCTGGCAGTCTCCATCTGGAGCAGGAGCTGCAAATCCCACAGCAGCCCTGCCTGGATGGGACAGGCCCCGGGCTGGCACTGCTCCAGGACATCTCAGCAGGTCCCCAGGCGCTGCCCCGGGGAGCACAGACCCCTCCTCACCCCCAGCTCCGGGGCAGGACACGATCCTCCCTTCCCTCCCCTTCCTTCCCACTGGGAATTCTGTCCTGGCCCCCGTCCATCCTTCCCCCCCATTTGGGGCTCCCCACTGTGCCAGGTGGGCTGCCAGCTGCTGTGCCCTGTGGCATTCCCAGGGACTTGGGGTCAAACCCTGAACAAGGACGTGTCCCACTCCACGGGCTGACAACTCCAGAGACACTGGGACTGGTTGGGGCAGGGGAGGCTCTTTAGTCTGGGAGTTTTTTGTTTGTTTTTATAACTCCACAAGGCTATGGATCCTCCCGGAGCTGCATCCAGTGTTCCCACTGGGGCACAGACTGGAATTTCACCTCTCCAACTGGAACTGCCTCCTTGGTCAGGACATCAGCCCCACATCCCTGCAGTCCTGTCCAATCTCTGTCCCCATATCCCTACAGCCCCTTCCCAGCTCCTATCCCACCTCCAGCCCCACCCCATTTCCCATCCCACATCCCTGCAGCCCCATCCCACATCCCTCTAGCCCCCCACCCATCTCCGTCCCCACATCCCTGCAGCCCCATCCCATCTCCGTCCCCACATCCCTGCAGCCCATCCCATCTCCGTCCCCACATCCCTGCAGCCCCATCCCATCTCCGTCCCCACATCCCTGCAGCCCCATCCCATCTCCGTCCCCACATCCCTGCAGCCCCATCCCATCTCCGTCCCCACATCCCTGCAGCCCCATCCCATCTCCGTCCCCACATCCCTGCAGCCCCATCCCATCTCCGTCCCCACATCCCTGCAGCCCCATCCCATCTCTGTCCCCACATCCCTGCAGCCCATCCCACCTCCCCATGGACGGACCCGGGATCTCCACCTCCTCTCCCTCACGGCCACACCCTCCCTGCTCGGATGTTCCTTCTCCCACTCCCCGCGGGCTCCGCACGAGGTGTGAAGGAGAATTTCCCCTTTTATGGCAAAGGCAGCAAACCCCAGCCGGGGGAGCTGCCCGCGGCCCCGCTCCTCCCCGGGCCGGGCTCCACGCTCCCAGCCGCTCCCTGCGCTTCCTACGGGCTCCGGAGCGAACAGATTTCTGATTTCTGCCGGGATGAGTCAGAGCATCCCAGCCCTGTGCCGGTCTCATGACTCCTCCCGGCTGGGTCTCTGCGGCTGCCGATTCATGCCCACGTGCCGGGATGACAGATCGCATTCCTCATTCCTCCTGCCTGGCCCGCTGCCACCTGCATCCCTCGGGCCGGGAGGAGCGGCTGGCACACGCCCAGGGATGCTCTCAAGGGCCTTTGGGAAAAAGGAGCTGCTTTTCCCTGGGGAAAACATCCCTGAAAGGGCCAGGACTGCAGTCAGGGGATCCTGGGATGGGCTGGGTGGGAGGGAGCCCAAAGCCCCTCCAGTGCCACCCCTGCCATGGCAGGGACACCTCCACTGTGCCAGGCTGCTCCAGCCCCAGTGCCCAGCCGGGCCTTGGGCACTGCCAGGGATGGGATGAAGGAAGGAGCTCCATCAGCTCTTGGAGCTGCTCCTTGAAACCAGACCTGGATCCCAAACACGGCAAACCTCGAGTTCTGCACCAGCATTAAACAAAAGTACAAAATCCCAGCACCCTCGATGGAATTCCCAAGAAATCCAACACTTGTGAAAGGTCCTAGGATAAAACCAGAGCTGCCAAGAAAACCTCAGGTCAGAGGGAGAATCCAGAAGAAAATCCACATTTCCTCCCTCTGTGTTAATGATGGTGAGGTGAGTGCACTGCCAGGCCTTGGGAGGAAAAAGGGAAAACAGGGATGCCAGGGAGAGTGGGAAGAATGTGGATGCAGATCGTGTGTGACAGGAGCAAAGCAGCCTCCAGACACAGCCCAAACCCATCCAAACAGGGGGGAAAGGAAACATGAAGTGAGAACACAGACCTGAGCCAGGAGAGCCCAGAGGAACCCAGAGGGGGAGGAAGGAGAAGTTAAATGGACAGAGAAATCCCCCAGGAGAGCCCCAGTGCTGGGAGGAGAGGCTGTGGGACAGCCAGGGCTGTCTGCAGTGCCACTGTCCCCCTGCCCTGCTGGCACCTCACTGGGACAGCGCTGTGGTCACCTGAGAGGCACGGGGGACAAGGGGGAATGGCCCCCGTCTGCTGCCAGATGGAATTCGATGGGATATCGACAAGAGATTCCTGGCTGTGAGGCTGCTGAGGCTCTGCCAGGCTGTGCCAGGGCTGGGCCAGCTTTTCCATGGGGAAATCCCTGCTGATGTCCCCCCTGCCCCTCCCCTGCCCAGCCTGAGCTGTTCCCTCTCCTCCTGTCCCTGCTTCCTGGCAGCACAGCCCAACCCCACCTGGACCCACCCTCCTGCCAGGGAGCTGTAGGAAACCACCTCGCCGGGCTTTCCACACATCTGTGCAGGAATTCCCAGCGCTGGGAACACCTGAGGCAACCCCAGGCAGAGCCGAGAGCCTGCTCCTGCAGCCAATCCCTGCAGGAATCAGCTCCCACTGCTCCCGTGAGGAACCAGCACTGTCTGACCTCCTTCCTGCTGAGCTCACCTTGATCCCTCCAGGAGCTTATCCCTGTCCTCTCCAATCCCCTCCTGAGCAGGGGAGCCCAGCTGCCCTCTGGGCTCATCCCCTGCAGGCACCAAGCCCCAGCCCAGCCCGAGGTGAGGCTGAAGGCAGCCATTGTCCTCAGCCGGGCTGACAGAGCCACTGTGTCCGAGGGACAGCAGGGCCGTGTCCCCACAGCTGCAGCCCAGCCCTGTGTCCCCACAGCCCCGCAGAGGGACAGAGCAGCGGTGCCTGCCCTCGGTCCCAGCCCCTTCCCTGCCCTTGCAGAGCTCATTCCCAGCCATCCCTGCCCTTGCAGAGCTCCTTCCCAGCGGTCCCAGCCCTTGCACAGCCCATTCCCAGCGGTTCCAGCTCCATTCCAGCCCTTGCAGAGCTCATTCCCAGCGGTTCCAGCTCATTCCCAGCGGTTCCGGCTCCATCCCTGCCCTTGCAGAGCTCCTTCCCAGCCATTCCAGCCCTTGCAGAGCTCATTCCCAGTGGTTCCAGCTCCATCCCTGCCCATGGAGAGCTCATTCCCAGCCATTCCAGCCCTTGCAGAGCTCATTCCCAGCGGTTCCAGCTCATTCCCAGCGGTTCCAGCCCCTTCCCTGCCCTCAGAGAGCTCCTCCCCAGCTTTCCCCGTTGAGGGACACAAAGCTGGCAGGTGAAGGGGTGGATGAACACCCAGCTGGCACCTCCCAACGCCTGGCTGGGCATCCTGACGGGAATTTGCTGCAGGGCTGTGACTGTAGGTAGCTCAGAAGCACCAAACACCAGGGCAAGGTCCTAAAACCAGGGCAGAGGCTTTTCCCACATGAAACAGCAACGTTACAGCAGCTTTGGAGCAGAGCTGACCCAAAATCAGGGAATTGGTTGGGTTGGAAAAGCATCGGGTCCAAGCATTCCTGAGCCCCGCCAAGGCCACCACTGACCCTGTCCCCAGGTGACTCCGTCCCTGTGCCAGGGCTGCACAGCCCTTTCCATGGGGAATTCCCCAAAAATCCACCCAAACCTGGCCCAGCCTGAGGCCGCTCCCTCTGCTCCTGTCCCTGTTCCCTGGAGCACAGCCCGAGCCCCCGGCTGTGCCCTCCTGGCAGGGACTTGTGCAGAGCCACCAGGGCCCCTGAGCCTCCTTTGCTCCAGGCTCAGCCCCTGCCCAGCTCCCCCAGCCCTGCTGGGGCTCCATTCCCTGCCCAGCTCCCTCAGCCCCTCATGGTTCTCCATTCCCTGCCCAGCTCCCCCAGCCCTGCTGGTTCTCCATTCCCTGCCCAGCTCCCTCAGCCCCTCATGGTTCTCCATTCCCTGCCCAGCTCCCCCAGCCCCTCCTGGTTCTCCATTCCCTGCCCAGCTCCCCCAGCCCTGCTGGTTCTCCATTCCCTGCCCAGCTCCCCCAGCCCTGCTGGTTCTCCATTCCCTGCCCAGCTCCCCCAGCCCTGCTGGGGCTCCATTCCCTGCCCAGCTCCCTCAGCCCCTCCTGGTTCTCCATTCCCTGCCCAGCTCCCCCAGCCCCTCCTGGTTCTCCATTCCCTGCCCAGCTCCCTCAGCCCCTCCTGGTTCTCCATTCCCTGCCCAGCTCCCTCAGCCCTGCTGGGGCTCCATTCCCTGCCCAGCTCCCCCAGCCCCTCCTGGTTCTCCATTCCCTGCCCAGCTCCCCCAGCCCTGCTGGGGCTCCATTCCCTGCCCAGCTCCCCCAGCCCCTCCTGGTTCTCCATTCCCTGCCCAGCTCCCCCAGCCCCTCCTGGTTCTCCATTCCCTGCCCAGCTCCCCCAGCCCCTCCTGGTTCTCCAGACCCTGCCCAGCTCCCCCAGCCCCTCCTGGTTCTCCATTCCCTGCCCAGCTCCCTCAGCCCCTCCTGGTTCTCCATTCCCTTCCCAGCTCCCCCAGCCCCTCCTGGTTCTCCAGACCCTTCCCAGCTCCCTCAGCCCCTCCTGGTTCTCCATTCCCTGCCCAGCTCCGTTCCCTGCCCTGGACAGCAGCACCGGGAGCTTTGGGGGGACAATGTGCAGGAGGCCGCTGTCACTGTTCCCGTGGATGCAGGGCCAAGCCCCTCGGAGCATCCGGGCTGGGCTCAGAAGCTGATCGGAGCAGCAGGGCCCCAAGGCTGCCCTGGGGAGGGTGTGACCGTGACAGTGGCGGTGACAAGACACAAGAGGCCTTATCTGGGCCATCAGCAGCCGGGCTGGGCAGGAAGGTGCTGCAGAGCTCACCAGCAGCTGCTTTGCTGCACTTCCTGCAGCTGCCCACAGAGACACCTCAGCTGCACACGCACGCACACACACACACACACACACACACACCACGGGCGGCTCTTCCTCCCCAAAACCCCCCTCGTGCTGCCACATCTCCCTCACACAGCTCAGGCACACCACAATAACGTGAGGGACTCTCTGCATCCCAGCACTGAGCCCGCGGGAGCTGGGGACGTGTGGCTGCTCCTGCCAGGGGACACGTGGCACTGGAGCCACTCCACACACACGCACAGACCTCTGCAATTGCCGGGGGATGGAGGGACAGGCAGGGCCCCGCTGCTGCTCCCCACTGCCCCGACCCCCATGCACAGCCTGCCCCTAAACCAGCCCCCAGCCCCTTCCAGAGGGCTCCCACCAGCCCTAAATCCTTGCACAGAATCCCACCAGCCCTAAATCCTTCCTCAGGATCCCACCAGTCACCAAACCCCTTCTCAGGATCCCACCAGTCCCCAAACTCCTCCAGAGGGGTCCTACCAAGGACTCCCACAGGGTCCCACCAGCCACCAAACCCTCCAAGAGGGTCCCAATAGTCACCAATCCCTCTGAGAGGGTCCCAACAGTCACCAAATTCCCCCAGAGAGTCCCCCCCAGCCATCAAGAGCCCTCTCAGAGGGTCCCAGCAGCCCCCAAACCCTCTGAGAGGGTCCCACCAGTCCCCAAACCCTCCAGGAGGATTCCACCAGACCTCAAACTTCCCCAGAGGGTCTCATCAGTCCCCAAATCACCCCACAGGGTCCCAGTAGTCACCAAGGACCTCTCAGAGGGTCCCAGCAGCCCCCAAAGCCTCCGGCCCTGCCCTGGCAGCAGCTGCCACCCCGGGAGGGACAAACACACTCAGGCTATGGAAGGCTGGTTCCCAGCAGCAGGAATTCCCTGCCCCGAGGCCAGCAGCCTCTGCAGCTCTCCCCAGCTCCTCGCCTCTGCCACAAGAGCAGCATTTAGTGGTCAGCAGCTCCGGAGCCGCAGGAGGAACAGAGCGGCCCTGGAGGCGTCACCGCCGCCATCCCGGAGAGGTGGGGCAGAAATCTCCCCCAGATCCCACCCGGCCCCACGGGAGGGTCCCTGCTCCCCCAGGCGTGCCAGGGAACCAAACCAGAGGGGTTCTGCAAAGGGCTGAACTCCTCCCTGCAGCCCGGGCAGCCCCAGGGCACGTTCAGCGGGGTTTGTTTGTGTTTCTAGCGCCCATAAAACCGCAGCTGCTGCTCCAGCCCAGTGCTGGGAAAAGGGAACTGGCTGCAAGGAAAGGCTTCAGGTTCGGGGAAAACACGAGCTGGGGTGAGAGAGACCAGAGAGAAAAGTGCTAAATCCTCACTGGCAGCACACAAAATACCACCAAGAAATGGGGCGAGGATCAGGGTACAACACCTGGGTTAGGGCTGTGTGCCCACCTCACCTTGAGCCACCTTCCCAAAACAGGGACTGCCACTCTTCCAGGAAAGCCAGACACCATTCCTGGGCACAGCAGTGGGCAATTCTGGCAAGGAAACCCAGCTGGACACAGAAATGTGTCCAAAGGGGGAGAAATGACCAGCCCAGAGCTGCAGCTCTGATCTCCCTGCCCAGGGGCTGCTCCAGGTCCAGCCTGGTCCATCCCACAGCAATAACAACACCATGGAAAAGGAGGGGCAGCCAGGGGTGTCCAGGGAATGGGGCTGGGCAGGGAATGGAGCCCCAGCAGGGCTGGGGGAGCTGGGCAGGGGCTGAGCCTGGAGCAAAGGAGGCTCAGGGGCCCTTGTGGCTCTGCACAAGTCCCTGCCAGGAGGGCACAGCCGGGGGCTCGGGCTGTGCTCCAGGGAACAGGGACAGGAGCAGAGGGAGCGGCCTCAGAGGAGGTGAGACTGGACACCAGCAGGAATTTCCCCGTGGAAAGGGGCTCAGGCCTTGGCAGGGGCTGCCCAGAAGGGTTTGGAGTGCCCATCCCTGCAGGGATTTAAGATCCTTGTGGATGTGGCACTTGGGGACATGGTCAGTGGTGGCCTTGTCAGTGCTGGGGATGTTGGACTGGATGGGCTCTGAGGGGTTTCCCAACCTAAACAACTCCACGATTCCAAGATGAATCTCTCCCCATCCACAAACACACCTCGGTGGAGCTGGAGGAGCTCAGGCCCAGCCCTGGCACTGCCCGGGGACAGCTCTGGCCCCGTCCCTGCCCCTGTCACTGCTTGGCCTCCAACCCCCACGTGGGACCTGCAGCCCCCAGAGCTGCTCCTCCCGGGCAGGAGTTCAAAGGGAAGGAGAGGAGGATTCCTGGAGCAGCTGGGATCAAAGAGCCGCAGTTCCCAGGCCTGGATGCAGCTGGAAGCTGTGGGGGCTGGTGGGAGGGGTGACCCTTCCAGAGGCACATGGAACCAGGGAATCCCAGACTGGGCTGGGTGGGAAGGGATTAAACTTCACCCAGTGCCACCCCTGCCATGCAGGGACAGCTCCCACTGTGCCAGGCTGCTCCAGCCCCAGTGCCCAGCCTGGCCTTGGGCACTGCAGGGATCAGGGGCAGCCCCAGCTGCTCTGGCAATGCCAGCCCAGGCAGGAATTGCTCATTGCCAAGATGCCACCCATGGCTGCCCTCTGGCAGTGGGAGCCATTCCCTGGGTGCTGTCCCTGCAGGCCTTGTCCCCAGTCCCTCTGCAGCTCTGCTGGAGCCCCTGCAGGCCCTGCCAGGGGCTCTCAGCTCTCCCTGGAGCCTTCTCCTCTCCAGGTGAGCACCCCCAGCTCTCCCAGCCTCTCCCGAGCAGAGGGGCTCCAGCCCTGCAGCAGCTCCGGGGCCTCTCTGGATTTGCCCTGTCTCACATGCCCACCTTTCCCAAGGCCGGGCACGTGGGTGGGAGCAGCTCTGCACGTGGCAGGGCCATTCCCAGCCTCTCTTTCCCTGTGCAAATATTGACCCAGCAAACAGCTCCATCCAACGCTGCTGCCAGCCCCGGGGGCTTTTCCACGGCCAGGATTTTGCTGGATGTTCCCAGAACCCAGCTGAGTCAAACCCTGAGTCACTGGGCCACGGCCACGCACGACAGCGACACGGACGGGCGCCGCCAGGAGAGCTGGAACCCCACCCAAAACAGCCGGGACAGCAGCAGGATGAGCCCTGAGAGCCCTGCCCTGGCCCGCAGACCCATTCAGCTTCTCCCACCGGGAACCAGCTCCAGGGGCACCTGGGGAAGGTGGGATGTGTCCTGTCTGTGCCCTCACCGCTCACAAAGAGCGCCCCAAAGCCTGCCCCGAGCACCTCATGGAAAGAGGCAGCCCCGAGCAGCTTCCCCCTGCCGGCCCAGCCACCCACGGAGCCGCTGAGCCCGGGCCGGGTGTCTGAGCAGGGCACAGGCGCGGGGAGATGCTGCTCCTGAGCGCGGAAACGCGGAAACCACCGGGACTTCCCAGCAGCCGCGGCATCCTCTGCGGCCAGCCCGGCACCCGGGGACACCGGGACCCACGGACACCCACGGGACACCGGGACCCACGGACGCCCACGGGACACCGGGACCCACGGACACCCACGGGACACCGGGACCCAGGGGACACCGGGACCCACGGACACCCACGGGACACCGGGACCCAGGGGACACCCACGGGACACCGGGACCCACGGACACCCACGGCACACCAGGACCCACGGACACCCACGGGACACTGGCACCTCCTGGGACACCCACGGGACACTGGCACCTCCTGGGACACCCACGGGACACCGGCACCCACGGACACCCACGGGACACCGGCGGGAAACCAACACCCACAGGAACACTGGCACTCACAGGACACCCAGGGGACACCACAGGGATCAGTCACGGGATGGGCACAGTGGGCAAGGACTTCAGAGCCCCTGCAGTGCCACCCCTGCCATGGCAGGGACACCTCCCACTGTGCCAGGGTGTCCCAGTGCCCAGCCTGGCCCTGGGCACTGCAGGGATCAGGGGCAGCCCCAGCTGCTCATTGCCAAGATGCCATCCATGGCTGCCCTCTGGCAGTTTAAACCCCCTGGGAAATCCCAAATCGATCCCAAGCTGGGTCTTGGCTCCCATCATCCAGGCCATGCCCATCCAATGCTCCCTATCCCAAACTTCCAGACTCCTTCAGCCACAGGGTTTGGAATTGAGCTGTCCTGGATTCTCAGGGTATGGGGGATGCACAGAGAAAACCCTGAGGGAAAACCCAGCACAATCCCAGCTCTGGGCAGCTGTCATTCCAGGTAAAACCAGGCTCAATCCCAGCTCTGGGCAGCTGAAGGAAGAGCCAGCAGAATAAAACCCGTTCATTTCCAGGGAATAATGTGAGCAATCAGCACACAGTAAAACAGACCCTGCCATGGAAGGGGCTGGTTCCCAATGCCTGGTGGTTCCCAGTGCCTGGTGGTTCCCAGTGCCTGGTGGTTCCCAGTGCCAGGAGCATTCACCCCACACTTTTCCCTGGTGCCCCACACAGCCCCACAGAGCAGGCTGGGTGCCTGGCACAGCAGAGGGACAGGGGCACACTGTGCCAGGCAGGTGGTGTGTCCACGCTCTGCATTCCTGGACATGTCCCCCACAGCTCCACAAAGCAGGAAAAGCGTCTGGATGCCTGCCCTGGTCCTGGACAGCCCGTGCAGCCAGAGCAGCTCAAGGCCCCGCTGCACGGCCAAAGGCAGAGCCCTTGAGGGAGTTCAGAGCCCCTGTGTGCCCTGCCCGAGGAGCAGGACGTGGGCCTGCAGACAGCCCCAGGTCACGGGGATGAGGCTGTTCTGGGAAAGCCCAGGGACAGGCGGCTCCAGCAGCACCCAGTGACCCCAGGGAACCCAGCAGGGCCTGCTCCAGCACGGATCTGCTTTCGGTTTTGTTCCTAAAACTGCACTGAGCCACGGCAACATTGCGTGGAGCCAGGCTGGGAGGGAAAGGAAGGATCCAGGGAGAGCTGAGAGCCCCTGGCAGGGCCTGCAGAGGGACTGGGGACAAGGCCTGCAGGGACAGCACCCAGGGAATGGCTCCCACTGCCAGAGGGCAGCCATGGGTGGCATCTTGGCAATGAGCAATTCCTGCCTGGGCTGGCATTGCCAGAGCAGCTGGGGCTGCCCCTGATCCCTGCAGTGCCCAAGGCCAGGCTGGGCACTGGGGCTGGAGCAGCCTGGCACAGTGGGAGGTGTCCCTGCCATGGTGGCACTGCAGGGGCTCTGTCACCAGCCCAGCCTGGCATTGTCTCTCTGGAGACGCTGCAGAGCCGCCTCAGCTCCTTTCACATCCCCAGTGCAAACCCAGCCCTGCCCGACCCCAAACCCCACAGGCACTGCCCTCCCCGAGGGGCTCATCCAGCCCTGGCGCAGCTCAGCCCAGCTTTGTTTACAGGTGAGGCCTCCAGGGATGGCACGGCCCAGCCTGGCACAGCCCGGCCTGGCACAGCCCACGGCTCTGCCAGAGCAGCCCAACCTGTACAGCAATTAGTCACCGGCAGATGAGCGCCGCTGCCCTTCCTCCAGCGTTATCTAAGCAGGGAGGGGGGTGGGAAAACAGAGCTGGAGCCGGGCATGCTGCCAGCCTGATCCCAAAAACCACAGAACCGGTGTCACTCCATCCCTGGGGACAGGCTGGCACTGCCCTGGGGGCACGGCTCGGGCACCTCCAGCCTGGCACGGCAAGGGGTTTGCCTGGGCTGGCACAGAGGCCACAGCTCCTGGTGCCTCATCCCGCACAGGGGACACTTCTGACTGGGCCAGCCCAGCAGCCAGGAGGGTTGGGCTGGTGCTGGGACCGGTCCCTTCCCAGGGGAACCTGGGTCCATCCCCCCAGGGCATCCTGGCTCCATCTCCCCACAATACCCTGCGGCCATTCCCTCCATGCAGAGGAGAGTCAAACCCAAAATAAAGCGAATATTTACACCAAAGGAACAGAATTTGTTAAGTGTGAACTCTTCCCTTCCCAGTGGCACACAATCACGGAGTGATTTGAGTGGGAAGGGAACAGAAAGTTCATCTGATCCACCCCTGCCACGGCAGGGACACCTCCCACTGTGCCAGGCTGCTCCAGCCTGGCCTTGGGCACTGCCAGGGATGCAGGGGCAGCCCCAGCTGCTCTGGGCACCCTGTGCCAGGGCCTGCCCGCCCTCCCAGCCAGGAATTCCCTCCCAGCATCCCACCAAAACCTGTTCTTCCTTTTGGCCGTCCCACTGCAGCCAAGCACACCAGCTCACAGCACCATCCCTCTCCCAAACAATCCCAAATGGCCCCAGGCACACGAGGGACATTTCTGCTCCCTGGGAAACTCAGGCTCTGGGATCACAGCAAGGAATGGCAGGTCTCTGATCCCCACCAGCCACCACCCAGCTGACAGCACCAGTTCGGGGGTGCAGGTCCCAGCCGCAGCATCCTCAGGGAGGAGATGAGGAAGAAGATGCAGGAGGAAGCACCCAGGGGCAGGACAAAGTTGGTGCAGCCACTAGCATGGCTCCTGAGAGGATGTGGAGCCTGTTACCAGACAGAATCCTGGAATCCCCCGGCACCTCCCAGCCCAGCACGGTGTGAGCTGTGGGACAGCAGCTCCTGCCCACGCCAGTGCCCCAGGACAAGGGACACTGGGGAACACAACTGCAGTAACAGCAATAACAACAAAACACCAAACCAGCACCACGTGAGCAGAAAGCCCTGAGGGAACACCAAACTCTGACCCAGAGCTCTGCTCTCCACCATTCCCAACACACACCTCACTGCTGCTGCCCCCTCCAGGGACCCCGGGATGGGGCTGGGATCCAGGTTGGGATCATGGATCTGAGCCCCTCCAGCATCCCCTGATGGACAAACCCCCAGCCAAAGCAGCACTCGCCTTCCCCAGCCCCGAGCACAGGCTCAGAACAAGCTCAGCCACAGCTGGGAAGGTGCCAGGCGGGCACAGACACCCGGGTGGGGGGTTCTGCAGCAAAGGGCTCCTTTCCTGATTGCAGGGCACTTCACCTCCCCTGTGACGCTGTCAAAGCCCATTTGCACCGACAGCTCTGGGGGCAGGAACCAGAAGGAAACGCAACGGGAAGAGACTCTAAATCCACAACAAGGAACACCCCACAACCACAACAAGCAACAGCATCACCTGACAGCGAGCAGGGATGTGAGAGAGGACAGAGGAACTGTGGGACATCCCACAGATCCGGGGGTCAGGAGTGGCTGAGGGAGGGCATGAGGGCCTGCCCGAGGGGGCTGGGGGTGCTCGGGGAATGGGGCTGGGGGTACAGCCCCCCATTCTGGGAATGGGGCTGGGGGTACAGCCCCCCATTCTGGGAATGGGGCTGGGGGTACAGCCCCCCATTCTGGGAATGGGGCTGGGGGTACAGCCCCCATTCTGGGAATGGGGCTGGGGGTACAGCCCCCCATTCTGGGAATGGGGCTGGGGGTACAGCCCCCCATTCTGGGAATGGGGCTGGGGGTACAGCTCCCCATTCTGGGAATGGGGCTGGGGGTACAGCCCCCCATTCTGGGAATGGGGCTGGGGGTACAGCCCCCCATTCTGGGAATGGGGCTGGGGGTACAGCCCCCCATTCTGGGAATGGGGCTGGGGGTACAGCCCCCCATTCTGGGAATGGGGCTGGGGGTACAGCCCCCATTCTGGGAATGGGGCTGGGGGTACAGCTCCCCATTCTGGGAATGGGGCTGGGGGTACAGCTCCCCATTCTGGGAATGGGGCTGGGGGTACAGCTCCCCATTCTGGGAATGGGGCTGGGGGTACAGCCCCCATTCTGGGAATGGGGCTGGGGGTGCCCAGGGAATGGGGCTGGGGGTACAACAGCTCATCCCAGGGAATGGGGCTGGGGGTACAGCCCCCCATCGCAGGGAATGGGGCTGGGGACACAGCCCCCCATCCCAGAGGCTGTGGGTGCCCGGGCAATGCGGCTGGGGGCACAGCCCTCCATCGGAGGGGCTGGGGTGCCCGCTGGAAGCAGGACCGGGAGCAGCCCGTCCCGTGCCCGGAGCTGGGATGCGCAGGGGGAGCAGCCCCGGGCCGTGTCCGAGGACAGCAGTGCCCCCCCAGGCCCGGCCGATGCTTCCGGAGCGGTGACAACCCGCGCACGGCGGGGGAGGGAGACAGACCGAAAACACCCAAACCGTGAGCGCGCCGAGCCGCGCAGGGGCGGCTGCGGCTGCCGGCAGCGGCCCGGGGGCCGCTCGGAGCGGCGTCACGGCGGGCTGAGCACGGCCCGGTGCTGCCCAGCCCGGCCCGGCACCGGCCCCACGGCCCCGGGACGGCTCCGCTGCCCCGGCCCGGCCCACCCGCACGCCCGGGACGGCCCCACAGCCCCGTCCGGCTCCAGCACCACCCTGCACCGCCGCCCCGCACCGCGGCCCGTGCTCGCCCCGCGACCCCGGCCCCGCGCCCACCGCACGGCCCCGGCCCCGCAGCCCCGGCCGGGGCGGCCCCGCGCGGGCCCGGCCCCCCCGCGTCCCCCCGCCGCTCACCGCGCTTGCCGGGGTCGTATCCCACGAGCACGAAGTAGTCGGCCAGGCGGGCCATGGCGGCGGGGGCGGCCCGGGCCGGCCCCGGGGGCCCCGCGAGGCCGCGCTCGGCTCCTCAGGGCGCCGCCGCCCGCCCGCGCCCACCGCCCGCCGCCGCCGCCATCTTGGCCCCGCGCGCACCGCGCCTGCGCCAGCGCCGGCCGCCGCGGGGGGCGGAGCCGCGCCTCCCATTGGCTGCCGGCGGGAGGGGCCGCGCCTGCCATTGGTCGCGGCTGGAGGGGCGTGGCCAGGCGCAGAGGAGGCGGGGCCTGATGGGGAGGGGGCGGGGCCGGGCGAGGGGCTTCCCCGAGGGGGGGGAGGGGGGACGGAGGGTCCGGGAGTGGGGGGGACACGGGGACACCCGGGGTCCGGGGACATCCAGGGGTGCGGGGACATCCAGGGGTGTGAGGGGACATCCAGGGGTGTGGGGACATCCAGGGGTGTGAGGGGACATACAGGGGTGTGGGGACATCCAGGGGTGTGGGGACATCCAGGAGTGTGCAGGGACGTCCCGGGGTGTGCGGGGACATCCAGGGGTGCATGGACATCCAGGGGTGTGCGGGGACATCCAGGGGTGCGGGGACATCCAGGGGTGTGTGGACATCCAGGGGTGTGCGGGGACATCCAGGGGTGTGGGGCCATACAGGGGTGCGGGACACCCCCCGTGAGCACAGACCCCCCTCAGGTGTGCACGGCCCCCGGGGTGCCCACAGGTTGTACACGCCCCCCATTGCACAACGTCCCCCTGGAAAGGACCCCCGCAGGTGTCACCCCACTCGGATGTGACCCCACACACAGGTGTGACACCACACCCAGATGTGTTCCCATACAGGTGTGACCCCACATAGACGTGACCCCGCACACATATGTCACCCCACACACAGATGTGACCCCCAGGACACGACCCTGAGGCTCGGTGTCCCCATTCCGCGGTGTCGCCGCGCTCGGGGCTCCCTGCCGCCCCTGCCCCGGGGACAGCGGGGCCCTGCCCTGGTGTCACCCCCGGTGTCCCCGCGGTGTCCCCGGGCAGGGACAGCCCGGGCCATCCCCATCGCCGGCCCTGGGGGATCCCGGGATGCGCGGCCGGTCCCGGCACCCCCGAGTGGGGTCCCCCCGCACCCGCAGCCGCAGCCGGCCGGGGGTGATGCAACCCTGCCGGGCCCTTGCGCCTCCCGCCGGCCCCGCCGCGTGTCGGGACATGTGCGGCGTGTCGGGACACGGCCGGGACACGGCTGGCTCCGTGCCGGGACACGGCTGGCTCCGTGCCGGGCACGGGCACCGGCCCCGGGAGAGACCCGGTCCCGCGCAGGCCCCGCTCCGGGCAGGGCTGGCCCAGGGCACGGGCGGCTCCTGGGGACACCCACGGGGTGGGACAGCGGTGACCGGGAGTGGCACCGAGCCGCAGGTGTCCCTGTGCCATGTGCCCATTGCGGCACGGCTCGGCCATCGGCCTGGCAGCGGGGTGGCCGTGCCCTTGTCCCTGCATCCCCTGTCCCCCATCCCTGTGTCCCCACATCCCCGTGTCCCCCCATCCCCGTATCCCCACATCCCCGTGTCCCCACATCCCCGTGTCCCCACACCCCCGCATCCCCGTGTCCCCGCATCCCCGTGTCCCTGGTAGGAGCCACACCCAGACCCGGTCTGCAGGGATCACGGGGGGCTGTGCGGGCACAGAGCAGGGGACACCCGCTGTGACCCCCTGGGACAGTGACAGGGACGGGTACCCGGCAAAGGTGACAGCGGGGACGTGGCACCGGAGCGGTGCCGGGGGCTGGGAACGGGAAAATCGGGCTGATCCAGCCTGGCAGCGCCCGGGGCCGTGCGGGTGCGACTGTCCCGTGCCAGGGTGGGACGGGCACGGGGACACGGCTGGGGGCACGGGGACACCGCTGGGGTCTGCACTGGCGGGGGCGGGACCGCGGGGGTGGCACTGGCATTGCAGGGGTGGCACTGCAGGGACCGGTGGTGGCAGCGGTGACACAGCAGCAGGGGCTGTGCGGGACCCGCAGGGGCAGCAGCGGGCACAGGGAGAGCAGGACACGGGCACGGGGACAGGAACGGGGCACGGGGACACGAGGCACGTGCAGAGCCCAATCGTGCCGTGTGCCCGGGATCCTCTCGGGAAAGAGCTGCTGCTGGGGACGCTGGGAGCACTGGGGACACCGGGGACCCTGGGGACACTGGGGACCCTGGGGACGCTGGGGACGCTGGGGACACTGGGGACGCTGGGGACGCTGGGGGTTGCTGGCGTTCCTGGAGATGCTGGGGACACTGGGAGCACTGGGGACGCTGAGAGCACTGAGGATGCTGGTGACAATAGGGATGCCGGTGACCCTGGGGACCCTGGGGACCCCGGTGACCCTGCCGCGTCTGCAGGCTGGAGGAAGCGGTTCCTCCCCTCTCCCGGCAGCTCCCGGCCGTTCCCGCGGCCCGGACACGGAGCCCGATGTCCCGGGGTGTCGCTGTCACCGCTGCCCAGCAGGACACGGCTCCGGGTGTCCCGGCGGGCTCAGGGATGGGGCAGCGGCCGCTCGGTTTGGGGGTCCCGGCTGCGCCCCCCGGGGGTCCCAGCAGCCAGGGGCGCTTTTTGGGGGGCGGGGGACCGGAGGGGGCTGCGGGCGCTGCTGCGGCCCCCGCCCTGCCCCGGGGCCTCAGCCAGCAGGCAATTAAGCTAATTAAAACTTCTCCTGGGTTCCCAGGGCCGGGAGCCAGCGGAGAGGAACAGGGAGAGGGAGAGGGAGAGGGAGAGGGAAAGCGCTGCCGAGCCCGGGGACAGAGGGCGTGACCCGGGGACGGCGGCTCCCGGTGCGGGTCCGGCTGTGGCCCGAGCCGGGGTGGCCGTGAGGGGACATCTGTGACCCAGCAGGGCCGGGCAGGGACAGCGCCTGAGGTCCCTCCCGGTGACCCAGGGATGGCGATCCCTGAGGAGGAGGAGGAGGGCAGGGAAACGGGTCCTGCCCCTGCTGCGGGCCGGGGGCTCAGCTGCGCCCCTGCCGTGTCCCCAGAGCCCCCTCCTTGTGCCCAGCCTGACCCTGGTGACACTGATCCTGGTGACACTGGCCCTGGTGACACTGGCCCTGGTGACACTGATCCTGGTGACCCTGACCCTGGTGACACTGACCCTGGTGACACGGACCTGGTGACACGGTTTGTCCCCGGGGTGACAGCGGCTGGCCCTGCGCCGCACGGGGACCCGCACAAGGGGGGCCCGGGACGGCGCTGGGGTCGCTGTGGGGGCGCTGGCGCTGTGCCGGGTGACAGATGTCACCTCTGTGTCCCGGGTCCCAGGGGGTGACACCGCGGGCACAGCCCTGGGGACACTGCGGAGGTGGCGGCGGGCTGGGGGCGGGGGTCCCAGGGTGTCCCGCGTCCCCCCTCCCGCGGCTCTCGGCCTTGTTTCCAGCCGGCTTTTCCCTCTCTCGGCCCGGACCGCTGCAGGATTCCCGGGGGTCGGGCCGGATCCAGCCGCGCCCCCCGCCCCGCTCGGGGCCGTGTCCCGCCTCCCTCCCCCGTTCCCCCCGCGCCGGGATCAGGTGCTGCCCCAAATCCCCCGCACGGGGCCGGGTGTGCGCGGCCTTTGTGTCCCGATAATGCGGAAGAATCCCAGCGATTCCGGGCACGCGGAGGCCCCCGGCCCTGGGCCTGGGGAAGAGGGGGGAGAGGAACCCCCAGCCCCGGGTCCGGGCCGGCTCGGGCTCTCGGGGGTGCTGGGGGCGTCCCCCGATCCCCCCGGACCGCCGGCTCCAGCAGGGTGGGGGTCCCGGCCGGGGGTCCCAGCGAGGGGAGCTGTGGGGACCCCTCCCCTGCCCAGCTCAGGGGCAGCCCCCAGGAGGCCCCGGAACCCCCGCACCCCGGTTTGGGGGAGCTGCTGCCCGGCAGGAGCGGGGCCGCTCTGATCCCTGCGGATTTGCATTCCTGAGTTGTTCTGCGAGGCGCCATGTGATGCTTTAAACACGGAATGAGCCCGGGCGGGAGCGGGGGTGCTGCTGCCCCCCGTGTGAGGGGGCACACGGGGCTGCCCCTGCTGGGCTGCGCTGGGGGGCTCTGTGCCCTCGGCAGGGGAGTGTCGGGGTGCCCGGGGGGTGCCCGGGGGGTGCCCGGCGGTGCCAGGCGGGAGGGCACGGCCGGGCTTGGCAGGGCACGGCGCGATGTGGCACGGGGCAGCGCGGACCCGGCCCGGCCGGGGGGCTGCCCAGATCCCCCAATAGTCCCAGCCCCGTCCCTCTGTCCCCCAGAGGGATCCCCCAGCCCAGCCCAGCCCAGCCCGGCCCCAGGGCCGCTCCCCAGCCCCGGCGCTGCGCCGGGAAGGTCCCGGGGGCAGCGGGGCCGAGGGGCCGGGTACGGGCGGTACCGGGGTGAGGCTCGGGCCGGGCTCGGCCCTGGGCTGCTGCGGGGCTGGGGAGGGGCCGGGGAAGGTGCGAAGGCGGTGCGGGGCCGAGGGGCGGGGGCAGTGCGGGGTCAGTGAGGGGCACAGCGGGGCCGGGGCGCTGCGGGACTCGGGGGCTGCGGGAGCGGTGCCGGGAGATCCGGGGCCGGTGCGGAGCCGAGGGCGGCGCGGGGCTGGGGCTGCTCCTGCTGCTGCTGCTGCTGCTCCCGCTCCTGCTCCTGTTCCTGCTCCTGCTGCTGCTGCTGCTCCCGCCCGCGGCTCCTCCCGTCCCGCTGGGCTCCTCCCGCCCGCCGGCCCCGGCGATATTTAACCTGGGCCGGGGCGGGGAGCGGCAGCGCCGAGCGGGGACGGAGCCGAGCCCGAGGCAGCGCAGCCCGGTCCCGTTCCCGTTCCCGTTCCCGCTCCGGTACCGCCGGGACCCCGCGGCGCCCCCGCTGCGGCACAGGCAGGGAGCGGAGCGGGGGCAGCACGAGCAGGGGCTGCGACCCCGAACCGGAGCCGGAGCCGGAGCCCAGCGCGACCCCGGCGCCGAGCCACCGTCCCCGTGCCTCCCGCAGCCGCCGCCGCTCGTCCCGTCCCGTCCCGTCCCGTCCGGCCATGCGAGCCCCGGCCCCGCTGGCGCTCGGTTGCGTCAGCTTCGCGCTGTGCCTGCTGGAGCTGCCCCACGGGCGGGCCCTGCCGCCGCGCAGGTGAGGGACCCTGCCCGATCCCTGCCCGATCCCTGCCCGATCCCTTCCGATCCCTGCCCCCTCTCTGCCCGCACCCCTGCCCCGCTCGTCCTGCCCTCCCGCACCCCCTTTCCCCGCACCCCCTGCCCGGCCCCTGCTCCGCGCCCTCCCCGTTCCCCCCGGGATGGGGCCTGGGGGGTCCCGGGGCAGCGTCTCCTGCCGGGCCCCCGCCCCGGGGACGCGGTACCGGGCGGGGGGTGCGGGGTCTCGGCCCCCGCCATGGGCGCTGGGGCACCCCCGGGGCTGCGGGAGGTGCCAGGTGTGCAAAGGTGTGCAAAGGTGTGCCAGGTGTGCCAGGTGTGCCAGAGCCGCGGGGGCTGGCACACGCCGGGACAGGGATTTTGTGTGTGCGGGATCTCGGGGGTGCCCGTGGCCGCTGTGGGTGCCCGGGGGGTTTCTCCGGGGCCGGGCCGCCCCCCGTGTGACCGTGCCCACCCCGCACGTTCGGGTGCGTGTCCCGGCTCGGGGAGCGCGTCCGGGCCGGCCCCGGGATCCCCGCCTGGCTCGGGGGGTGCGGGGGGAGCGGGCCTGGCACCGCCGGCCGTGGGGGACACCCCGACCCCGCAGAGCCCCCCCTGCCATGGCTGGGCTGGGCTGAGGGTTAAAATGGGGAGAAATATTTTAAAAAGGGAAAAGAGAAGGACGGGACTGAGAATGGAGCCCAAAGCTCCGAGTTCCTTGGAGCTGAGGAGGGGTCCCCTGAGGAAAAGGCGTCCCGGGACAGGAGCACTGAGGCCGGGGCAGCTCTGTGGCCCCGTGGGGGTGCCCGGAGCCCCCCGCCGTTACCGGGGCCCGTGGGTGCGGGGCAGAGCCAGCGGGAACGGAGCGGGGGGAGCCGGGGGGGCTCCGGCGGCTGCCCGGGGGTGTCGTGTGTGCGGGACACGTGTCCGTGCGCTCGGGGTACGTGTGTGCCTGCAGGTAGCGGCGGCTTCCTCCTCCTCCTCCTCCGCCCCTCCGGAAGCGCCGGGCTCAGCGCCGGCTTCGGGCTCAGCGGTGCCCGGTGCCCCCGAGCCGCAGCCGTGTCCCCCTGACCGTGTCCCTTCTCTCCGCAGGGCCCCCCCGGAGCGGATCCCCGCTGTCCCCGGAGCGCCCCCGGCCCCGCAGCCCGTGGGGAGCCCGCGGCACCGAGCCCCGGTTCCCCGGCACGGCCCGTGGGCCGCCCCCCGGCCCCGCCCGCCCGCCCCGCGGCCCCCGCCGTGGTACGGCCGGCGCCTCGTGCTGCGGCACCCCCGGCGGGACCCCCGGTACGACCCCCCCCGGTGGGACCCCCGGGCCGGCCGCGGCCGCCGGCACGCCGGGGCGCACCTGGTGCGGGTGGGCTGCGTGCTGGGCACCTGCCAGGTGCAGAACCTGAGCCACCGCCTGTGGCAGCTGCGGGGGCGGTCGGGCCGCCGCGACTCGTCCCCCATGAACCCCAACAGCCCCCACAGCTACGGCTGAGCGGGGGGCGCGGCCCCGCCCCGCGGGACCCCCCGAGCACCGCCGCGGGCTCCTCCGGGCGCCGGAGCCTCCTGATGGAGCGCCGGGGCGGCCGCGGATGGACCGGAGCTGCAGCGGCGCCGTGGGACTGCTGGAGGCCTGGGATGGCCAACGGGATCCGTGCTGGCCGGCGGTGGCCCCAGGGACTGCAGGTGGCCCCAGAGACCGGCGGTGGCGCAGAGCGACTCACGGTGACCGGTGCTGGCCCGTGGTGACCCGCGGTGGCTCAGAGTGGCCCCTGTGACCGGTGCTGGCCCGCGGTGACTCTCGGTGGCTCAGAGTGGCCCCTGTGACCGGTGCTGGCCCGTGGTGACCCGCGGTGGCTCAGAGTGGCCCCTGTGACCGGTGCTGGCCCGTGGTGACCCGCGGTGGCTCAGAGTGGCCCCTGTGACCGGTGCTGGCCCGTGGTGACCCGCGGTGACCCGCGGTGGCGGCAGTGGCCGGTCGGTGCGGGGCAGGTCCAAGGGCCGCCGGGGATCCCGCTGACCGCAGCAGCACCGGAACCTTGTGCAAGACGCTCCTGCTGACTCAGCGTTCCCGTGCCGGCCGTGGCACCCCCAGGGCACCCCCAGCCCTTCCCCAGGGTGACACTGGGGCTGTGGGACCCCGCAAGCACAGGGCACGGGGACCCCGCCCGGTGGGACAGGGACGTGTGACCCGGGTCACCGTCCCACCCCCTCCTGGGGGCAGCTTGAGCAGCCCCCCAAGAGCAGCAGCCCCACTCCCTCCAGAACAGCCCTGGCCTCCCAGGAACACCCCGATTCCTGGGGCACCCCATTCCCAGAGCACCCCAATTCCTGGGGCACCCCATTCCCACAGGAATGTGCCTGTTACCCCAGAGCACTCCATTGTCAGGAACACCCTCTGGCTGGGAACACCCCCATTCCTGAGAACACCCCCATTCCCGAGAACACCCCCATTGACAGGAACATCCCATTCCCCGAACACCCCAGCCCCCGGAGCACCCCAATCCTGCCAGGAGCTCCCGAGCCCCCATTCCCCAGAGCACCTGGGTGTCCCAGGAGGTTCTGGGTGTCCCCTGGGTGCCACACGGACGGAGCTGCCCCTGGGTGTCCATCCCCTGGGTGTCCCAGTTTCAGCACAGGATGTCCCCTGGGTGCCACACGGACGGAGCTGCCCCTGGGTGTCCGTCCCCTGGATGTCCCGGGACTTCCCAGACCCCACAGAGCTGCCGAGGGGCGCTGGGGGATCCCGAGGGGCGCGGGGGTCCCCAGGCCTTTGTCCCCTCCCCTGGGTGCCCCCGCTGAGCCTGGAGGGTGCCCGACCCAGCCTGGCCCAGGTCGCTGCTTCCCGGGAATCCTGGATTGTGTGGAATAAACAAAGCGTGTGAGGAGGAGCTGGGCTGGGGCGTGGTGATCCCGGGGGGATGGGGCAGGGATGGGGCACGGTGATCCCATAGGGACAGGGCATGGTGGTCCCATGGGGATGGGGATGGGGACCCCATAGGGATGGGATATGGGATGGGGCACAGTGACCCCATGGGGATGGGATATGGGATGGGGCACGGTGACCCCATGGGGATGGGATATGGGATGGGGCACGGTGACCCCATGGGGATGGGATATGGGATATGGGATGGGGCACGGTGACCCCATGGGGATGGGATATGGGATGGGGCACGGTGACCCCATGGGGATGGGATATGGGATGGGGCACGGTGACCCCATGGGATGGGACATGGGATGGGGCACGGTGATCCCATGGGGATGGGATATGGGATGGGGCACGGTGACCCCATGGGGATGGGATATGGGATGGGGCACGGTGACCCCATGGGGATGGGATATGGGATGGGGCACGGTGACCCCATGGGGATGGGGCACGGTGATCCCTGGGGATGGGGCGGGGGGTGGGCAGGGGGCAGCCGTGCCCAGGGACAGGCACTGAGCCCCTCAGGAGCAGGAGGTGACAGGCAGGGCCGTGTCCGCAGGGCTGTGAGGACAGTGGGGGCACACACATGTGACGCCTGGTTATGCCCACACGTGCCCCGTCCTGGCCGTGCCCACACGTGTCCATGCCCACCCGTGCCAGCCCGTGCCGTGCCGTGTCACACCCGTGCCATCGCCTCCCCGGGGCAGTGCCACCCCGGTGTCCCCGCTGTGTCCCCCGTCCCGGTTCCTCTCCCCGTGTCCCTGCGGGGTCGCTCGCCGCCCCACCCGGGGGTCCCCAGCTCGGGGCAGGCCCGGGGGTCCCCCAGCCCCCCCCGGGCGGGCGCGGGGTCAAACATTAACCGGGGCGGGTTAACTGGTCACCGATTGTCACCCATTGTCCCCGCGGCGCCGGGCGGGCCCCCCGCGCCACCCCCGCCATAAAAGCGCGGCTGAGGCGGCCGCCCCCAGCCCCGGAGCCCCCAGCCCCAGCATGAGCAGCCTGCAGGAGGTGAGTGGGGTGGGGGGCTCCGTCTGGGGGGGACACACACACCTGGGGGGGACAGACACACACCTGGGGGGGACACACACACCTGGGGGGGACAGACACACCTGGGGGGACACACACACACCTGGGGGCGCAGACACACCTGGGGGGGACACACACACCTGGGGGGGACAGACACACCTGGGGGGGACACACACACCTGGGGGGGACACACACACCTGGGGGGGACAGACACACCTGGGGGGACACACACACACCTGGGGGGGACAGACACACCTGGGGGGGACAGACACACACACCTGGGGGGACAGACACACACACCTGGGGGGGACAGACACACCTGGGAGGGGCAGACACACCTGGGGGGACACACACACACCTGGGGGGGACAGACACACCTGGGGAGGACAGACACACACCTGGGGGGACACACACACACCTGGGGGGGACAGACACACACACCTGGGGGGACAGACACACACACCTGGGGGGGACAGACACACCTGGGAGGGGCAGACACACCTGGGGGGGACAGACACACCTGGGGGGGACACACACACACCTGGGGGGACACACACACCTGGGGGGACACACACACACCTGGGGGGGACAGACACACCTGGGGGGGACAGACACACCTGGGGGGACACACACACACCTGGGGGGGACAGACACACCTGGGGGGGACAGACACACCTGGGGGGACACACACACACCTGGGGGGGACAGACACACCCGGGCCACCCCAAACCAGGGACAGAGGGACCCCCTGGCGATGTCGCCCCTGCTGGAGAGTGCCCCCCCACCCCAAAGTGTCCCAGCCTAGGGGGTCTCGAGGCCACAGGGAGCTGTTTCCCACCCTGGGCAGGGTTGGAGGAACAGAGCCAGCCCCGGGGTTTGGGCAGAGACCCCCAACAGGGACCCCCGGATTGCTGTCCCCACCTAGGGACAGCCGGGGCTGGACCCCCCAGGTGCAGGGATCGGGGATGGCCCCCCCAGGTCCGTCTGTGCCCCGGGGGACAGCGTGTGGCGATCTGTGACACCGTGTGACACCGTGCGACACGGTGATAGATAGTGTGTGACACCGTGTGACAAAGTGTGACATTGTGTGGCAGTGTGCGATAGTGTGTGACAAAGTGTAACAGTGTGATCCCACACTGGGATCAGGTCTCTCCTTGGTGCCAGCGTCCCCCTGTCCCCAACCTCCCGTCCCTGTCCTGCAGAGCCTCGGCCAGAGGAGCAGGACAGGACAGGACCCCTGATCCCCTCTGTCCCTGTCCCCATCGCGGGGGCAGGATGGGAGCCCTGATCCCTCTGTCCCTGTCCCGCGGTGCCCCATGGGACCCCTGAGCCGCTCTGTCCCTGTCCCCGTCCCTGTCCCTCGGTCCCCACGCGGGTCCCCCGATCCCGTTCCCCGCAGGGCCCCGACTCCTCCGAGGAGCCGCAGCCCGGCAAGGCCAAGAGCGAGTTCCGCAACTACACCGTGAGTGGGGGTCCGGGGGGCGGGGGTCCCGAACCGGGCGGGTCCCGGGGCTCCGGCTGTCCCCAGAGCACCGGACAGGGTGCGGGGACACGGGGGGAGCCCCCGGAGCGCCCCCAGCCCCGGTGCTGCCCCGCAGGAGGGGAAGCTGGTCGACCGCGTGTACAACACCTACCGGCTCATGCACACGCACCAGACCGTGGAGTTCGTCCGCAGGAAGGTGCGAGCGGCCCCGGGTCCCCCGGTGTCACCCCGTGTCCCCCGGTGCCACCCTGAGTCCCCCGGTGTCACCACAGCGGGGGTGTCCCAGCCCCGCCGCCCATGCCAGCCCGTGTGGGGGCACCGAGGGGCACCGGCCCCGGGGCTGGCAGGGGATGGCGCTGTCGCCACGTGTCGCCGTCCCCAGAGCGCGCAGTACGGCTCGTGCTCGCAGCGGAGGATGAGCGCGATGGAGGCGCTGGAGCTGCTGGACCGGCTCGTGGACGAGTCGGACCCCGACGTGGATTTCCCCAACTCCTTCCACGCCTTCCAGACGGCCGAGGGGATCCGCCGGGCGCACCCCGACAAAGGTGGGGCCGGAGCCCGCCCCGTGCCCGCCCCGTGCCCGCCGGGTGCCCGGCCCGGGGGTGACGCGGCCCCGCCTGTCCCCCCAGACTGGTTCCACCTCGTGGGGCTCCTGCACGACCTGGGCAAGGTGCTGGTGCTGTTCGGGGAGCCCCAGGTGAGCGGCGCGGCGGGGAGGGGGCTCGGGGGGTCCCCCGCGGCCGGGGCGCCCTCGGGGGGCGCTGTGACCCCCGTGCCCCCCGCAGTGGGCCGTGGTCGGGGACACCTTCCCGGTGGGCTGCAAGGTGCAGAAGTCGGTGGTGTACGGGGACTCCACCTTCCACGAGAACCCCGACACCAAAGACCCCCGGTACAGGTGAGCGGGACCCCGGGGGGTTTGGGGGCCGCACCCCCGGTCCCGGCGGGCTCTGGGGGGGGTCCAGCCCCTCAATCCCCACCCCATCCCCAGCACCGAGTACGGGATGTACCAGCCCGGCTGTGGCCTGGACAACGTCCTCATGTCCTGGGGCCACGATGGTGAGTTTGGGGGGGCTGGGGGGGTTCCCTCCTGGGGGCAGGGCGGGCCCCCCACCCCAAACGGGACCCTGGTGTCCCCCATTGCATGGATTGCAGCCCTTGGCGTGGGGCAGGGGCTGCAGCTCCCGGGGGGGCTCTGTGACTCTGGGGGGGCTCTGCACCTCCCGGGGTCCCCCCCGGTGGGGGTCCAGCCCCTCCCCACGCCCCCCTCCCCTTTTCAGAGTACATGTACCAGGTGATGAAGTTCAACAAGTTCGCCCTGCCCAAGGAGGTGAGCTCAGCGTGGGGGGGCTCAGGGACCCCCGGGGGGTTTGGGGTGCAGGGGAGCACCCTAACCCCGCGTCCCCCCCACGCCAGGCCTTCTACATGGTTCGCTTCCACTCCTTCTACCCCTGGCACGCCCACGGCGACTACGGGCACCTGTGCTCGGAGGAGGATCGCCGCATGCTGCCCTGGCTCCGCGAGCTCAAGTGCGTGCCAGGGGGCCCGGGGGGGGGCTGGGGGCTCGGCCGGGCCCCCCGAGGCTGTGGGGGGTGCACCCCCCCGCCCTGACCCCCCGTTTGCCCCCGCAGCAAGTTTGACCTGTACACCAAGCAGGAGGAGCTGCCCGACGTGCAGCAGCTCCGCGCTTACTACCAGGGCCTCATCGACAAATACTGCCCGGGGCAGCTCTGCTGGTGACACCCCCGGCCTGCAGGGGGGACCCCCGAACCCTGCCGGGACCCCCGAACCCTGCTGGGAGCCCTGAACCCTGCTGGGACCCCCGAACCCTGCTGGGAGCCCTGAACCCTGCCGGGACCCCCAAACCCTGCTGAGGCCCCCGAACCCTGCTGGGAGCCCTGAACCCTGCTGAGGCCCCCGAACCCTGCTGGGACCCCCGAACCCTGCTGGGAGCCCTGAACCCTGCCGGGACCCCCGAACCCTGCTGGGACCCCCGAACCCTGCTGGGAGCCCTGAACCCTGCCGGGACCCCCGAACCCTGCTGGGACCCCCGAACCCTGCTGAGCCCCCCCCAGCACCCCCAGACCCACCCTAGGGCTCTACAATAAACCTGCTCTGCTGCACCCCCGTGCCAGTCCCCCTCCCCGCAGGACCCCCCAAATCCCAAATCCCGGAGAGCTGCAGGGCTGGAATGTCAAAGGCTTTAATTAGAAAATTATAGGAAAGCTCTGGGCTCGGGCTGAGCCGGGCAGGGGGGAACCATGGGATGGGCAGAGCCCGCAGGGAGGAGCACCCCAAAGTGCCAGGGGCGACCCCAAAGGGACCTGAGGGGCTGGGCAGGGTAACCGGAGGGCTGGCACTGCCCAAACTGCCCCAGCCCGTGGGCACAGAGCCCCCGCCCGCTCTGAGCCTGTGACCTGCGCTGAGCCCCCACACTGTGGGGCCTGGAGGGGTCCCCAAGGGCTCCCTGGGCACCGGGGAGGGGTCCCCCGACATTGGGGCTGGGTCCCCAAGGGCTCCCTGGGCACTGGGGCCGGGTCCCCAGACACTGGGACATGTCCCCAAGCAGCCCCCAAATCCTAGAGAGGGGTCCCCAGGTAGCAGGGAGAGGACCCCAGGAGTGCCTGGACACTGGGGAGGTGTCCCCACAGGCCGTGGGAGGTGTCCCCAAGCCCTGGGAGTGTCCCCACAGGCAGTGGGAGGTGTCCCCAAGCCCTGCCTGTGTCCCCACCCCTCATGGCCACACCGTGCTGAAGGCACCGGCCCGGGCTGGGGTCCAACAAGTGCCGCCCCCCCAGCCGGGGACTCCCTCCCTGCCCCCCGTTTCTGGGGGGCTCTGGGGGCTACTTCTTCTTCTTGCTGGCCTGCCGGCCCTCGGGCCGCGCCCCCTCTGTGCCTGTGCCCCGCGTCCCCTCTGTGCGTGCCCCCTCTGTGCGTGCCCCCTCGGCCCCCCGGTTCCCGTTGCGCTCCCCCCGGTCCCGGGCCCCTTTGTGGCGGGCGGGGGGCGGCCCCCGGCGGGCCAGGGCCCGCAGCAGCCCCGCGGTGGCCGCCACCAGGTAGAGGGACCAGAGCAGGGCGGGGCCCGACACGGGCCGGCACAGGCGGCGCACGGAGCTCAGCAGGCGCGGCAGCAGCGCCTCGGGCCGGCGGCGAACGGGGGGCTTGTCCTGGGGGGGAGAGGGGGTCAGGGGGCTTGTCCTGGGGGGGAAGGGGCAGGGGGGAAATAGGGGTCAGGGGGCTTGTCCTGGGGGGGAAGGGGCAGGGGGGAAATAGGGGTCAGGGGGATTGTCCTGGGGGAATAACGGGGCAGGGGGGAGAGGGGGTCAGGGGGATTGTCCTGGGGGGGAGAGGGCGTCAGGGGGCTTGTCCTGGGGGATAAAGGGGCAGGGGGAATATGGGGGCCAGGGGGATTGTCCTGGGAGGGAAAGGGGGCAGGGGGAATATGGGGTCAGGGGGATCGTCCTGGGGGAAATAGGGGCAGGGGGGAAAAGGGCTCAGGGGGGCTTCTGCTGGGGAAAATGGGTCAGGGGGGATTGTCTTGGTGACAAATGGGGTTGGGGGGGCTTGTCCTGGGGGGAACCAGGGTCAGGGGGGATTGTCTTGGGAGAAAGGGGTCAGGGAGGGCTTGTCCTGGGGGAGAACGGGATCAGGGGGGATTGTCTTGGAGAAAAAATGGGGTTGAGGTGGGGAAGGGATTGGGGGTGAGGGAAAAGGGCCAGGGGCTGAAAAAGGGGATCAGGGTGGGGGAAGGGGGTGAGGGAGGGAAGAGGGTCAGGGGTGAGGGAAGGGGAGATCAGGGGCTCAAGAAAGGAGTCAGGGTGGGGGAAGAGGGTCAGGGGAGAGGGAAGGGGGCTTGGGGGGGTTAAGGGTGAGGCAAGGGGATCAAGGTGAAGGAACAGAGGGTCACGAGCAGTGGAACAGGGTCAGGGACAGAGCTGGGGCAAGGGAAGGGGGTCAGGACCATGGCAGGGGGTCAGGGGTGTTGAAGGACGGGGTCAGGAGCCAGGGAGGGTCTCAGGCCCCAGGGAGGGGTCACTCCATGCCCACCTTGAGGCCGTGCTGGCTGAGCAGGGACTCCAGCGTGGGGTCTCCCAGGGACACGGCCGGGAAGAACTCCTGCACGTGCTGCCGCCGCCACCACGGAGCTGGGCCCGGGCTGGGGGCACAGGGGGCTCAGTGACCCAAACCCCCCCAGGGCCGGGCTGGGGGCACAGGGGGCTCAGTGACCCAAACCCCCCCAGGGCCGGGCTGGGGGCACAGGGGGCTCAGTGACCCAAACCCCCCCGAGCCCGGGCTGGGGGCACAGGGGGCTCAGTGACCCAAACCCCCCCAGGGCCGGGCTGGGGGCACAGGGGGCTCAGTGACCCAAACCCCCCTAGGGCCGGGCTGGGGGCACAGGGGGCTCAGTGACCCAAACCCCCCCGAGCCCGGGCTGGGGGCACAGGGGGCTCAGTGATCCAAACCCCCCCAGGGCCGGGCTGGGGGCACAGGGGGCTCAGTGACCCAAACCCCCCTCCCCGAGCCCGGGCTGGGGGCACAGGGGGCTCAGTGACCCAAACCCCCCCAGGGCCGGGCTGGGGGCACAGGGGGCTCAGTGACCCAAACCCCCCCAGGGCCGGGCTGGGGGCACAGGGGGCTCAGTGACCCCAAACCCCCCCAGGGCCGGGCTGGGGGCACAGGGGGCTCAGTGACCCAAACCCCCCTCCCCGAGCCCGGGCTGGGGGCTGCAGGAACCCCTCCCCGCTCACCTGGCCTCGCTGGGGGATGTGAACCAGTACTTGTAGAGCTGGGCCCGCAGGAAGGTGGGCGGGCGGGCGTGGAATGGGTACCGGGACTCGTCCGTCTGCACCAGGCGGATCACTGCGGGACAGGGGCAGAGATGGGGACAGCATGGCACGGGGGGACAGCCCGAACACAGCCAGGGACACCCCAAACACACCTCAGACACACCCAGGGCTGTGGGAATAACCCAATCATGGACACCTCCAAGGCTGTGGGGACACCCTAAATCCATCCAGGGACACCCCAAACCCAAACAGGGACACCCTAAAACCATGGTGGCACCGATGCTGGGGAGGTCCCACCGTACCCTGGGTCTCCAGAGGCCCCAGCCCCTGTGTCCCCTGTCCTCAGAGCCCCTGTAACCCCTGTCCCCAGAGCCTCCAGCACTCCGTGTCCCCTGTCCCCAGCCACCTTGTCCCCAGAGCCTCCAACACCCCATGACCCTTGTCCCCACCCCCTATGTCCCCTGTCACCAGACCCCCCAGCCTCCGTGTCCCCTGTCCCCACTCTCCATGTCCCCTGTCCCCAGAGGCCTCATGTCCCCCGTGTCCCCTGTCCCCAGCCCCCCTGTCCCCAGCCTCTTGTGTCCCCAGAGCCCCCAGCCCCCGTGTCCCCTGTAACCAAAGCCCCCCAAGCCCCCAGCCCCCGTGTCCCCTGTCCCCCCAGCCCTGTCCGTGCGTCTGACCGTCGGGCTGTCCCTGCAGCAGGCGCAGCACCAGGGCGCTGAACCAGGGGCTGCTCTGGTGGGGCCCGAGGGCGGCGAACCAGAGCTGCCAGTCCAGGCGGGGCTGGTGCGGGGCCACCACGGCCGGGGCCGCGCTCACGTTCCCGGGCTTGTACATGAACTCGATCTCCTGGGGACGGAACGGCTGCCATGGCAACGGGGACAGGGACACCCGGCCCCAGCCAGGGCCCGGGGTCACCTCAGCACAGGAACGGGACATTGACACCCCAAATCCCGGGATTCTGGGGCACCTCCGGAACCCAGCCCCAGCCAGGGCCTGGAGTCACCTCAGCCCCAAGAAAGACATTGACACCCCAAATCCCGGGATTCTGTGACAGGGACACTCCGGAACCCAGACTCGGCCAGCGCCCGGGATCACCTCAGCACAGAAAAAGGACATTCCTACCCCAAAATCCTGGGATTCTGGGGCAGGGACACCTCTGGAACCCAGCCCCAGCCAGGGCCCAGAGTCACCTCAGCACAGGAAAGGGACATTGACACCCCAAATCCCGGGATTCTGGGGCAGGGACACCTCTGGAACCCAGCCCCAGCCAGGGTCCAGAGTCACCTCAGCACAGGAAAGGGACACTGCCACCCCAAATCCCGGGATTCTGGGGCAGGACACCTCCAGAACCTGACCCACCCAGGGCCTGGAGTCACCTCAGCCCCAGGAAAGGGACACTGCCACTCAGAATGCAGGGATTCTGTAAAAGGGACACCTCTGGAACCTGATCCAGCCATGGGCACGTCTGCCCATGGTCACCACAACCTCAGGAAAAGGACGTTCCCACCCAAAATCCCGGGATTCTGTGACAGAGGCATCAGCACCAACCACAGCTAACCCAACCGTGTGTCTCGACCTGCTTGGGGTCACCTCAGACCCAGGGAAAGGACATTCCCACCCAAAATCCCAGGATTCTGGGGCAGGACACCTCCAGAACCCGATCCAACCAAGGGCCTGGTCCTGCCCAGGGTCACCACAGCCCCAGAACAAGGGCCCAGGGTGGCTCCAATCCCAGCCAGGGGCAGGATGAGAGGAAACAGCCTCGAGTTGCAGCAGGGGAAGTTTAGGTTGGATATTGGGAAAACTCCTCCTGGAAAGGGCTCCCCAGGCCCGGAGCCCCCAACCCGCAGAGATTTCAAAGCTGTGTGGATGTGGCACTTGGGGACACGGGCAGTGGTGGCCTTAGCAGTGCTGGGAATGTTTGGACCCCACAATCCCCATGTTCCAACCAGGCCAACTGCACCATTCCCTGCCCTCTGCCGCCCCTTGGCCCTGGCAGGAGGAGCTCCAGGGGAATTCCTCGGCAGGAAGAACTGGGCCTTGGGACTGCATGAGCTCAGAGCCCCTTCCCAACCCCGACTCTGTGTCCCCACCCTGGGCTCAGTGTCCAGCTGTGCCCAGGCCAGACTCACTGTCCTGCTGTGCCCAGCTGTGCCCAGCCCAGACTGTGCGTCCAGCTGTGCCCACTCCCATGCCCATTCCCATGCCCAGCCCAGACTCACCGTCCAGCTGTGCCTGTTCCTATGCCCAGCCGAGCCTCTGTGCCCATTCCGATGCCCATCCCAGGCTCACTGTCCAGCTGTGCCCATTCCCATGCCCAGCCCAGGCTCTGTGCCCAGCCCAGGCTCACTGTCCAGCTGTGCCCGTTCCTGTGCCCATCCCAGGCTCTGTGCCCATTCCTGTGCCCACTGTCCAGCTGTGCCCATTCCCATGCCCACCCCAGGCTCACCGTCCAGCTGTGCCCAGCAGTGCCCACCCCAGGCTCACTGTCCAGCTGTGCCCAGCAGTGCCCACCCCAGGCTCACTCTCCAGCTGTGCCCATTCTCGTGCCCACCCCAGGCTCACCGTCCAGCTGTGCCCATTCCCATGCCCACCCCAGGCTCACTCTCCAGCTGTGCCCATTCTCGTGCCCACCCCAGGCTCACTCGCCAGCTGTGCCCATTCCCATGCCCACCCCAGGCTCACTGTCCAGCTGTGCCCAGCAGTGCCCACCCCAGGCTCACTGTCCAGCTGTGCCCATTCCCATGCCCACCCCAGGCTCGCTGTCCAGCTGTGCCCAGCAGTGTCCACCCCAGGCTCACCATCCAGCTGTGCCCAGCAGTGCCCACCCCAGGCTCACTCTCCAGCTGTGCCCATTCTCGTGCCCACCCCAGGCTCACCGTCCAGCTGTGCCCATTCCCGTGCCCACCCCAGGCTCACCGTCCAGCTGTGCCCATTCTCGTGCCCACCCCAGGCTCACCGTCCAGCTGTGCCCATTCCCGTGCCCACCCCAGGCTCACCGTCCAGCTGTGCCCATTCTCGTGCCCACCCCAGGCTCACTGTCCAGCTGTGCCCATTCCCGTGCCCACCCCAGGCTCACCGTCCAGCTGTGCCCAGCAATGCCCACCCCAGGCTCACTCTCCAGCTGTGCCCATTCTCGTGCCCACCCCAGGCTCACCGTCCAGCTGTGCCCATTCTCGTGCCCACCCCAGGCTCACTCTCCAGCTGTGCCCATTCTCGTGCCCACCCCAGGCTCACCGTCCAGCTGTGCCCATTCCTGTGCCCACCCCAGGCTCACCGTCCAGCTGTGCCCAGCAGTGCCCACCCCAGGCTCACCGTCCAGCTGTGCCCATTCCTGTGCCCACCCCAGGCTCACCGTCCAGCTGTGCCCAGCAGTGCCCACCCCAGGCTCACTGTCCAGCTGTGCCCATTCCCGTGCCCACCCCAGGCTCACCGTCCAGCTGTGCCCAGCAATGCCCATCCCAGGCTCACTGTCCAGCTGTGCCCATTCCTGTGCCCACCCCAGGCTCACCGTCCAGCTGTGCCCATTCCCGTGCCCACCCCAGGCTCACCGTCCAGCTGTGCCCATTCCCATGCCCACCCCAGGCTCACCGTCCAGCTGTGCCCAGCAGTGCCCACCCCAGGCTCACTGTCCAGCTGTGCCCATTCCCATGCCCACCCCAGGCTCACCGTCCAGCTGTGCCCAGCAATGCCCACCCCAGGCTCACCGTCCAGCTGTGCCCATTCCCATGCCCACCCCAGGCTCACTCTCCAGCTGTGCCCATTCCCGTGCCCACCCCAGGCTCACCGTCCAGCTGTGCCCATTCTCGTGCCCACCCCAGGCTCACTGTCCAGCTGTGCCCATTCCCATGCCCACCCCAGGCTCACTCTCCAGCTGTGCCCATTCCCGTGCCCACCCCAGGCTCACCGTCCAGCTGTGCCCAGCAGTGCCCACCCCAGGCTCACCGTCCAGCTGTGCCCATTCCCGTGCCCACCCCAGGCTCACCGTCCAGCTGTGCCCATTCCTGTGCCCACCCCAGGCTCACCGTCCAGCTGTGCCCAGCAGTGCCCACCCCAGGCTCACCGTCCAGCTGTACCCATTCCCATGCCCACCCCAGGCTCACTCTCCAGCTGTGCCCATTCCCGTGCCCACCCCAGGCTCACCGTCCAGCTGTGCCCATTCTCGTGCCCACCCCAGGCTCACTGTCCAGCTGTGCCCATTCTTGTGCCCACCCCAGGCTCACTCTCCAGCTGTGCCCATTCCCGTGCCCACCCCAGGCTCACCGTCCAGCTGTGCCCGTCGTAGCTGCCCTCCAGGATGACCTCGGGCCGGCCGCCCACGCCGGTCATCCTGCGGAAGAGCCCGTAGGAATTGACCACCTGGAACCGCTCCACGGCCCCGAACATCTGGTGGATGCCGGGCCACAGCTTCCCGTTGGACTCGTGCTCGATGTAGGTGAAGGGCACCTGGGGGGGGCAGGGGGCTCCGTCAGGGCCTGGGGGGTTTGGGGGTGCCCGGCGCCCCCCGGCCCTCAGGCCTCACCAGGCTAACGGCGAACAGGCCCACGGTGGCCGTGGCCATGATGGCCCACTGCAGGGTGGCCCAGAGCTTCCAGAAGCATCCCCGGACGCAGGCACAGCTGGGGGGGCACAAATGGGGGGTTATGGGGGCGAAGAGGATCGGCCCCCCCCGGTCTGGGGGGTTAAAACCCTCCCACAGTGTGTCTGACTGCTCAAATCACAGAGCGGGGTCACCCCTTCCCAGCTCCCAGGGTGTCACCCCAGTGTCCCCAATGCCCCTGGGGGCACCTCAATTCCACCCACACCCCTGGGGGCACCCTGGTTTAACCCACACCCCTGGGATCACCCCAGTGTCCCCCATACCCCCCCCAAGGGCACCTCGGTGTCCCTCACACCCCTGGAGAGACCCTGGTGTCCCCCATGTCCCTGAGGGGCACCTCAGTGTCCCCCACGCCCCCAAGGGCCCCCTAGTGACCCCCACACCCCTGGGGTCACCCCGGTGGCCCCCACACCCACCGGTACATGGCCACGAGGATCTCCCAGGACAGGGACAGGGAGGCCACCCCCACGAGTGGCAGCGTCACCGTGCGCAGCCACATGGTGAACTCGTGGTAGGTGAAGGCTGCAGGGGGGACAGACGTGGGTCAGGGACAGCCCCTGTGCCCAGGGAGGGGCACACAGCTGTGCCCTGGCACGTACCCACTTTGGAGTCCAGCAGTTTCTTGTCCCAGTCCAGCTCCAGGCCGAAGTAGTGCACGGTCCAGCAGAGCAGGAGCCCGTAGGTGCAGAGCTCCAGCAGCGTGCCCAGCACTGAGCCCAGGCTGGGGGGCCAGCCTGGGGCACAGAGGGGCTCAGAGCCTCTCTGGGAGCCCCCTCACAGCCCTGGGGTCCCCCCTGGGCACAGCCCCTGCCCTGGGCTGAGTGTGGCAGCTCCCACAGCGTCCCCTGTCCCCAGGAATGCTCCCACAGCGGCCCCTGTCCCCAGGAATGCTCCCACAGCAGCCCCTGTCCCCAGGAATGCTCCCACAGCGGCCCCTGTCCCCAGGAATGCTCCCACAGCAGCCCCTGTCCCTAGGAATGCTCCCACAGCGTCCCCTGTCCCCAGGAATGCTCCCACAGCGTCCCCTGTCCCCAGGAATGCCCCCTCAGCGTCCCCTGTCCCCAGGAATGCTCCCACAGCAGCCCCTGTCCCCAGGAATGCCCCCTCAGCGTCCCCTGTCCCCAGGAATGCTCCCACAGCAGCCCCTGTCCCCAGGAATGCTCCCACAGCGGCCCCTGTCCCCAGGAATGCTCCCACAGCGGCCCCTGTCCCCAGGAATGCCCCCTCAGCGTCCCCTGTCCCCAGGAATGCTCCCACAGCAGCCCCTGTCCCCAGGAATGCCCCCTCAGCGTCCCCTGTCCCCAGGAATGCTCCCACAGCAGCCCCTGTCCCCAGGAATGCTCCCACAGCAGCCCCTGTCCCCAGGAATGCCCCCTCCCCACCCAGCCGGGGGTCTCACCATTGCCCTGCCTCCTGCGGGGCCGGCCCAGCCAGCGCCCCACGTGCTCCTCGTCCAGCAGGGAGAAGGCCAGCACGATGGTCAGCACGTTGAAGAAGTTGTAGTTGCCCGTGAGGATGATGAGGACCTGCAGCAGGACCTGGGGGGCACAGGGGGGGTTTGGGGGTGTCACAGGGACAGAGGACACTGGGCACACCTGACCAGCACCTCCAGTGTGGCCACCTCACCTCCCAGTGCCAGCCCCAGCCCTGGAGAGGCCCCATGGGGACCCCCTGGCACAAAGAGACCCAGGGCTGTCACAGACACACATTTTTCTTCATGTCCTTTTAAAGTTTTAAACCTGCTTTACCTTCCTACTAATCCTACCTCGCAACAAAAAGTGAGCATCCCAGTAATGCTAAAAAACTAAACTCACCACACTGAGTAGTACACCACCCAAAAAATCCCCAAATTAATAAAATTCTGAATTAACAAAAAGTGAGCACACCAGTAATTAACCAACACGAAACCCTCCATGGTGATTAGCGCACCATCCAAAAAACCCCAAAATTAATAAAAATCCTAAATTAACAAAAAGTGAGTACAGCAGTAATTACCCAACATCAAACCCAGTACACTCACTAGCACACCACCCAAAAAATCTTAATAAAATCTGAAATCAACAAAAAGTGAGTACAGCAGTACATTAAACCCACCACACTCACTAGTACACCACCCAAAAAATCACAAAATTAATAAAATCCTGAATTAGCAAAAAGTGAGCACACCAGTAATTACCCAACACTAAACCCTCCACAGTGATTAGCACACCACCCAAAAAAACCCCAAAATTAATAAAATTCTAAATTAATAAAAAGTGAGTACACCCATAATTAACCAACATTAAACCCACCTCACTAGTACACCACCCAAAAAATCTTAATACACTCCGAAATCAACAAAAAGTGAGTACACTAATAATTAACAAACACTAAACCCACCACACTCATTAGCACAACACCCAAAAAATCCCCAAATTTATACAATCTCGAATTAACAAAAAGTGAGTACAGCAGTACATTAAACCCACCACACTCACTAGTACAACACCCAAAAAATCGCAAAATTAATAAAATCCTGAATTAACAAAAAGTGAGCACACCAGTAATTACCCAGCACTAAACCCTCCACAGTGATTACCACACCACCCAAAAAATCCCAAAATTAATAAAATCACAAATTAACAACAAGCAAATACACTAGTAACTACCCAGCATTAAACCCACCACACTCACTAGCAACTACCCAAAAAATCTTAATAAAATCTGAAATCAACAAAGTGAGCACACCCGTAATTAATGGACACTAAACCCAGCACACTCACTAGCACACCACCCAAAAAATCCCCAAATTAATAAAATCCCAAATTATCAAAAAGCGAATACACCAGTAATTAACCAACACTAAACCCAGTACACTCACTAGCACACCACCCCAAAAAATCCCAAAATTAATAAAATATCAAGTTAACAAAAAGTGAATACACTAATGATTAATGAACACTAAACCCATCACACTCACTAGTACAACACCAAAAAAATCCCAAAATTAATAAAATCCCAAATTAACAAAAAGTGAATACACCACTAATTAACTAACACTAAACCCTTCACAGTGATTAGCAGATGAAAAATCTTAAAACTAATAAAATCTGAAATCAACAAAAAGTAGATACACTAATAATTACCCAATGCTAAACCCATCACACTCACTAGCACTCCACCCAAAAAATCCCAAAATTAATAAGATCCCAAATTAACAAAACGTGATACACCAGCAATTAACGAACATTAAACCCACCACACTCACTAGTACACCACCTAAAAAAATCCCAAAATTAATAAAATCTAAAATCAAGAAAAAGTGAGTCCATTAATAACTAAAGAATACTAAACCCCACCACACTCACTAGTACAACACCCAAAAACCCCAAAATTAATAAAATCCCAAATCAACAAAAAGTGAGCACACCAGTAATTAATGAATACTAAACCCCCCACAGTGATTAGCACACGACCCAAAAAAACCCCAAATTAATAAAATCTCAAATCAACAAAAAGTGAGTACACCAGTAATTAACGAACATCAAACCCTTCACACTCAATACCACACAATCCAAAAAATCCCCAAAACCAAGGAAATCCCAAATAACCAAACCAAACCCCTGCAGCAGCCCCCTGAGGTGCAGGATGCCCAGCCCAGCCCAGCCCTGGACGCAGTGCCCCTGCCCACCTGGCAGTAGAAGGCGAAGAGGCGCAGGCGGCGCAGGGGCGCGAAGAAGAGCACGGGCACGGCCACCTCGATGACGTAGGTGCCCACCACGCTGAGCTTCTGGAACCACACGGGCAGCTGGTGTGCCAGCCATGCCCCCGGCGTGGGGATGCACTGGGTCTCGTAGTGGTACGTCAGAGCTGGGGGGCACAGATTTGACAAGAATCCCAAAAATTCACCCCAATCCCGGGTAATCCCGGCTATTCCCACTGCAGAGTACAACCAGGGCTAACCAGGGAAAAGCTTCCCGGGGCAAAAATGATTCCCAATTAAGGGGCACCTCAGGGTTGGGCAACACAGGGGGGTCCAGGAGGTCTTTCCATAATTTACTGCCCAAAAATTGAACCTAATTCAGGGTTAATGGCAGTTTTTTCCAGTGCTAATCAGGGAAAAGCCTCCCGGCACAAAAATGCTTTCAAATTAAGGGGTACCTCATGGCTTGGAGATACAGGGACGGCTTTCCATAAACTACTGCCTAAAAATGGAACCTAATTCAGGGTTAATGGCAGTTTTTCCCATTGCAGAGTACAAGCAATTCTGGGAATTCCAGAACTGGAATTCTGAATGAAGTGGGACCTTGGGGCTGGAGGGCATGGGGGATTTCGGGGGGGGGCTTTCCATAATCTACTACTTCCCAAAAATTCCCTGGAATTCCAGGCTAATGCAGATTTTCCTTACCATGAAACAGAATCAGTGCTAAACAGGGAAAAGCTTCCTTGCAGAAAATCCAAATTAAACGGTACCTCAGAACTGAGGGGGCATGGGAGGGTTTTCCGTATTCTACTTCCCAACAATTCACTGGGATTCCAGGATAGTGACTGAACCTCCAAAGCTTCACAACCTTACCAACACCTGAGCCCCCAAACCTGCACCCTTCACCTGTGAGCCCCCCAACAGCTGAAACCCCAATCCTGCATCACTCACCAACACCTGAACCCCCAAACCTCCACCCCTGTGATCCCCCGCTGCGGGGCAGCAGCTCATGAGTTTCACAACCTCTAAAACTGGGAGATTCCCCCCACGAGCTGAGTCCCCCAGAGCCCCCCTCACCTGTGAGCCCTCCAACACCTGAACCCCCAAACCTGCCCCTCTCACCTGTGAGCTCCCCAACACCTGAACCCTGAAAGTTGCAGCCCTCACGTGTGAGCCCTCCAACACCTGAAACCCCAAACCTGTGAGCCCTCCCAACACCTGTACCCCCAAACCTGCATCCCTTCCCCAACACCTGAACCCCCAAAAGCTGCACCCCTCAACTGTGAGCCCCCCAAGAGCTGACCCCCCAAAGCAGCCCCCCTCACCTGTGATCTTCCCAAGAGCTGAGCCCCCCTCACCTGTGAGCCCCCACCAGGTGGGGCAGCGGCTGGTGAGCTTCACCACGCCCGAGGCGAACATGAGGCGGAAGAGGAGCCAGCGCACGGCCCAGAAGGTGACGGCGTCGTGGGGCCTCCAGGCCGGGGACCCCCAGCGCAGCAGGCGCAGGGGGGCCACCAGCACGGCCAGGAACCCGGCCTCCAGCAGCAGGCTGTCCCTGGGGGGTGGGACAGGGCTGAGACCCCCACCCTGCACCCCGCAGCGGCTGGGGACACAGGCACGGCCTGCTCGTGGGGCTGGGGACACGGGTGTGCCCTGTGTGTGGGGCTGGGCACACGGGTGTGTCCTGTGTGTGGGGCTGGGGACACAGGCACGGCCTGCTCGTGGGGCTGGGGACACGGCTGTGCCCTGTATGTGGGGCTGGGGACAGGGGTGTGCCCTGTGTGTGGGGCTGGGCACACGGGTGTGCCCTGTGTGTGGGGCTGGGGACACGGGTGTGCCCTGTGTGTGGGGCTGGGGACACGGCCGTGCCCTGTATGTGGGGCTGGGGACATGGGTGTGTCCTGTGTGTGGGGCTGGGGACACGGGTGTGCCCTGTATGTGGGGCTGGGGACACGGGTGTGCCCTGTATGTGGGGCTGGGGACACGGGTGTGCCCTGTGTGTGGGGTTGGGGACACAGGCACGGCCTGCTCGTGGGGCTGGGGACACGGGTGTGTCCTGTGTGTGGGGCTGGGGACACGGCCATGCCCTGTATGTGGGGCTGGGGACAGGGGTGTGCCCTGTATGTGGGGCTGGGGACACGGCCGTGCTCTGTATGTGGGGCTGGGGACACGGGTGTGCCCTGTGTGTGGGGCTGGGGACACGGCCGTGCCCTGTATGTGGGGCTGGGGACACGGGTGTGCCCTGTATGTGGGGCTGGGCACAGGGGTGTGCCCTGTATGTGGGGCTGGGGACACGGCCGTGCCCTGTATGTGGGGCTGGGGACACGGCCGTGCCCTGTGTGTGGGGCTGGGGACACGGGTGTGCCCTGTATGTGGGGCTGGGGACACAGACATGCCCTGTATGTGGGGCTGGGGACACGGCCACCCCCTGCTCCCCATCCCACTGTGCGCCCACCCCAGCCCCCAGAGCCCCCCACATCCCCTGTCCTGATCCCCACAGCCCCCAGTGTCCCCTGCCCTGTCCCCAGAGCTCCCTGTGCCCCCCAACCCAGTCCCTAGAGCTCCCCAACCCACTGTGTCCCCTGCCCCTTGGACAGCCCCTTGTCTTGGTCCCCAGAGCCCCTTGTGCCCCCCACCCGGGTCCTGGGGAGCCCCCCATCCCACTGAGACCCCTGTCCCACTCCCCAGGACCCCACTGTGCCCCCCACCCAGGGGGCCCAGGATGGTTCCCCAGCCCTGAGCCCCCCAAAAGCCCCAAAGGTGAGGGGGGGGGTTGCCTGACTCACCACTGGAAGTACAGGAACACCTGGCCCACCTGTGGAGAGGGAGCAGGGTGGGGATCAGCCGGGGGGTCTGACACCCCCAGACCCCCTCCATGGGGAGAGGGGTGGCCACAGAGCCCTGGGCCCCCCCTGGCACGGGAGCAGTGGGAGGTGACAGCCCCACATCCCATGAGGGATGGCCTCACACAGATCGTTTGTTCTTCCTTAATTCCTGATTTCAGAGGGAAGTGAAACCTCCTCCTCTTCCTCCTCCTCCCCTGACACCCAGCTCTGACCCATGGGAGCTCCAGCCCCAACACCAGGGAGGATCCAGGGAATCCTGGCATGGCTTGGGTGGGAAGGGAGCCCAGAGCCCCTCCAGTGCCACCCCTGCCATGCAGGGACAGCTCCCACTGTGCCAGGCTGCTCCAGCCCCAGTGCCCAGCCTGGCCCTGGGCACTGCAGGGATCAGGGGCAGCCCCAGCTGCTCTGGCAATGCCAGCCCAGGCAGGAATTGCTCATTGCCAAGATGCCACCCATGGCTGCCCTCTGGCAGTGGGAGCCATTCCCTGGGTGCTGTCCCTCTATCCCTTGTTCCTCTGCAGCTCCAGGCCAGGCTGGATGGGGCTGAATCACCCTGGGACAGTGTGAGGTGCCCCTGTCCCTTGGGGCTGGAAAGGGATGGGATTTACAGCCCCTTCCCACCCCACCGTTCCCTGATTCCATCACTGTGCCCCCCCAGCACACCAGGAGCTGTCAGGACAAGCCACCCCCCGTTGTCCCCGCTGTCCCCGCACCTGGTAGAGCGACAGGTAGAACATCCTGAGCAGGGCGAACACCAGGCAGTCCCGCAGGGAGTCGCAGAGCAGCGCGCCGAGCGCCGCCAGCATTCCCAGCAGGCAGAGCAGCTCCATGCCCTGCTCCGTGTCCAGCCCGAGCCGCGGCCCCAGCCACAGCAGCGTGGGGACATCGCGGAGCTGCTCCCACAGCCCCTTCCCGCTCAGCCGCAGCACCCGCCGCGCCGGCAGCAGCCCCTCGCGGCCGTACAGCCCTGCGGGCAGCGGGGACCGGAGTGAGCACGGCAGGGCAGGGAGAACCGGGAATGAGCACGGCAGGGCAGGGAGAACCGGGAATGAACACGGCATGCCAGGGAGAACCGGGAATGAACACGGCATGCCAGGGAGAACCGGGAATGAACACGGCAGGGCAGGGAGAACCGGGAATGAACACGGCATGGCAGGGAGAACCGGGAATGAGCACGGCATGGCAGGGAGAACCGGGAATGAGCACGGCATGGCAGGGAGAACCGGGAATGAACACGGCATGGCAGGGAGAACCGGGAATGAGCACGGCATGCCAGGGAGAACCGGGAATGAACACGGCATGGCAGGGAGAACCGGGAATGAGCACGGCAGGGCAGGGAGAACCGGGAATGAGCACGGCAGGGCAGGGAGAACCGGGAATGAACACGGCAGGGCAGGGAGAACCGGGAATGAACACGGCATGGCAGGGAAAACCGGGAATGAACACGGCATGGCAGGGAGAACCGGGAATGAACACGGCATGCCAGGGAAAACCGGGAATGAACACGGCATGGCAGGGAAAACCGGGAATGAGCACGGCATGGCAGGGAGAACCGGGAATGAACACGGCATGGCAGGGAGAACCGGGAATGAGCACGGCATGGCAGGGAGAACCGGGAATGAGCACGGCAGGGCAGGGAGAACCGGGAATGAACACGGCATGGCAGGGAGAACCGGGAATGAGCACGGCATGGCAGGGAAAACCGGGAATGAGCACGGCAGGGCAGGGAGAACCGGGAATGAACACGGCATGCCAGGGAGAACCGGGAATGAACACGGCATGGCAGGGAAAACCGGGAATGAACACGGCATGGCAGGGAGAACCGGGAATGAGCACGGCAGGGCAGGGAGAACCGGGAATGAGCACGGCATGGCAGGGAGAACCGGGAATGAGCACGGCAGGGCAGGGAGAACCGGGAATGAGCACGGCAGGGCAGGGAGAACCGGGAATGAACACGGCATGCCAGGGAGAACCGGGAATGAACACGGCATGGCAGGGAAAACCGGGAATGAACACGGCATGGCAGGGAGAATCGCAAATGAACACGGCATGGCAGGGAGAACCGGGAATGAACACGGCATGGCAGGGAGAAAACCGGGAATGAACACGGCATGGCAGGGAGAACCGGGAATGAGCACGGCATGCCAGGGAAAACACGGATTGAACACGACATGCTAGGGGAAACACCTGGCTTAAACCCGGCATGCCAGGGAAAATCGGCAATAAACACGGCATGCCAGGGAAAACAGAATAAACCCGGCATGTCACGGAAAACCCGGTTTAAACACGGCATTCCAGGGAAAACCCGGCTTAAACCCGCCATTCCCGGGAGAAAACCCGGCACAAACCCCACATTCCCACGAGAAAACCCGGTTTAAATCCCACATTCCCGGGAGAAAAGCTGCCCCATTCCCCCGAGAACCCCGGCACTCCTGGGAAACACCGCAATAAACCCCACATTCCCGGGAGAAAACCCGGAATAAACCCGCCATTCCCGGGAGAAACCCCGCCGTTTCGCCGAGAACCCCGGCATTCCCAGGAAAAAAGAAACACATTCCCTGGAAAAAAACCCTGCATTCCCGGGGAAAAAAAGCCCGGCATTCTCGGGGAAAAAACCCGGCAAAAACTCGGCATTCTCGGGGAAAAACAGCCGTCAGCTCCACCCGTAACACTCCCGAGGAGCCGGGGCTGCTGCCGGGACAAACCCGAGGCACCGGGAGCGCGACCCGGCCATCCCTGCCTCCAGCCCGGCTCTCCCGGCCTCCATCCCGGCCCGTCCCTGCCTCCATCCCTAGCGGAGCCCCCGGGAAGGGCCCAGGTGCGAGGCAGGAGCTGCCAGAGCCACGTGGAAGGGACGGGCGGTGGCGGCTGCTGCGGCCCAGGGACACCGGAGGCGCGCCGGGACCGCCGGTGCTCCCGGGAAGGGGAAACGAGGGAGAGAAACGAGAGGAAAGAAAAGATAACGGGGATACGGAGCGATCGGCCCGGCAGCGGGACGGGCACGGACTGTCCCTGCCCCCGCTCCGCCGGTCCCCTCCCGACCCCGATCCCGCTCGACTCCACGGCCACGTCCCCAGCTCCCTCCCGGCTCTGCCCCGGTTCCCCCAGCCCCACTCCCGGTCCTATCCCGGTTCTCCTGGTTCCGGCTTCCCCCGGTTCCGGCTCTGCCCCGGTTCCCCCAGCCTCACTCCCGGTCCTATCTCGGTTCCCCCGGCCCCATCCCGCTCTCCCGGCCCCACTCCCAGCTCCGTCCCGGTTTTCCCGGTCCCACTCCCGTCCCCATCCCGGTTCTCCCGACCCCACTCCCATCTCTGTCCCGGTTCCCCCGGTCCCGCTCCGATCCCTGTCCCGGTTCCCCCGCCCCCGTCCCGGCCCTGTGCCCGTTCCCGGCCCCACTCCCAGCAGTGCCCGCCGCGGTACCGGGGATCTGCACGTAGAGGGAGCCGAAGGCGGCGATGTAGACGGCGGCCAGCCCGGCCAGGAACAGCGCCCGCGGCCGCGCCAGCTCCCCCATGGCGGCCATGGCGGCCCCGGCCCGGCGGCGCGCGGCGCTGACGTCAGCGGCGCCGTGACGTCAGCGGCGCTCGGGGCGCGTCACGGAGCGCGGGAAGGACGAAAATGGCGGCGGCGATCGGGGGATGAGGAGGGGCCGGTGAGGGGCGGAGAGCAGGGACACGGCGGGGTTCGGATCGGGATCGGGATCGGGATCGGGATCGGGACCGGGACCGGGACCGGGATCTGGATGGGGACCGGGACCGGGATCGGGGTCTGGATGGGGACCGGGATCGAGACCGAGATTGGGATCTGGGTCGGAATCACGGTCGGGATCGAGGTTTGGATGGGGACCGGGATCGGGATCAGGGTCGGGATCGAGGTTTGGATGGGGACCGGGATCAGAACGGAATCACGGTGGAGACTGAGGTCAGGATGGGGATCGGGACCGGGATCAGGGTCGGGATTGAGGTTTGGAAGGGGATCGGGACCGGGATCACAGTCGGGATTGAGGTTGGGAGCACAGTTGGGGCAGCGATTGCGATGATTTGGGGGTTGGGGTCTGGCTGGGGATCGGGGTTGGGATCAAGATCGGAACTGAAGTTGGGGTTGGGATCAGGAATGAGGTTGGGGTTGGGATCAGGAATGAGGTTTGGATCGGGACCGGGGCAGAGTTAAGGATGGGAATTGGGGTCGGGATCATCAGGTGAGCGTTGGGATACGGGATGGGATTGGGGTGAGAATCAGGGTGGGGACTGGGGTCAGGGCTGGGAGTGGGTTCCAGACTGGGGTCGAGTTTGAGGTCAGGGTCAGGGTTGGGACTGAAGTTAGGGCCAGGATCAGGTCAGGATTGGGACCATGGTCGGAGCGAGAATCAGGGAGTGGGGTTGGGATCACGATCAGGGCCAGGATCAGGTCAGGATTGGGACCATGGTCGGAGCGAGAATCAGGGCCAGGGCTGGGAGTGGGGTTGGGATTACTGTCACAGGGCTTGCAAGGGTCTTTCAGGGTGAAGAGAGAGACGAGAATGCTGACCTTATGTTCAGAAGGCTTGATTTATTATTTTATGCTATATGTTACATTATAACTATACTAATAGGAATAGAAGGAAAAGTTCTCAGAGAATTGCTAAGCTAAGAATAGAAAAGGAATGAATAACAAAGTTCTGTGTCCAGGCAGAAAGCAAGAACAGCTTTGCCGTGAGTGGTCAGTGAATCTAAACATCTACAATCACGGATCCACCTGTTGCATTCCACAGCAGCAGATAACCATTGTTTACATTTTTTTGCTGAGGCCACAGCTTCTCAGAAAGGGGAAAAATCCTGAAGAAAGGATTTTTCACAAAAGACATCTGTGACAGATCACGATCAGGATCAGGTCAGGACTGGGATCACAGTCAGAATGAGAATCAGGGCCAGGGCTGGGACTGAGGTGGGGATTACGATCAGGATCAGGACTGGGATTGGGATCTGTGTGTCGGGATTGGGATTGGGGTGGGGATTTTCCAGCCCAATCAATTCCCTGTTAGCTGGATTTGTTGTGTCTCTGTTCCCACCCAGCTGAGCTGTGATTCCTGCAGAGCTTCCCCCGGCGCTGTCCCCTGCCCTGCAGCCCAGGACAGTGATTCCCTGAGGGACCCTCCTCCACAGCTGGGAGCTCCCAGGCCGCTTTTGGGGTGTCTGCAGGGGGATCCCACCATGGAAGAGGTGGATTCCCGCTTCCTGCACCTGCTGCAGCCCATCCGGGACCTCACCAAGAACTGGGAGGTGGATGTGGCTGCCCAGCTGGGGGAGTACCTGGAGGAGGTAACGGGGTCACCCCAGAGCCCCTCGTGTCTCCTGCCCCTCTTTTTCTCCCTCCTTTTTCCTCCTTTTCTTCCTTTTATCCCTCTCCTTCCTGCTCTTTTTCTCCCTATTTTTATTCCTCCTTTTCTCTCCTTTTCGTCTTCCTTTTCTTCATTTTATCCCTCTCCTTCTTCTTTTCTCTCCTTTTATCTGTCCTTTTCTTCCTCTCTTTTCCCCTATTTTTATCCCTCCTTTTCTCTTTCTTTTTTTTCTTCCTTTTCTTAATTTTATCCCTCTCCTTCTTTTCTCTCTCATTTTATCCCTCCTTTTCTTTCTTTTATCCCTCTCTTTCCCTCTCCTTTTCTCCTTCTCTTTCCCCTCTTTTTCTCTCTCCTTTTTCCTCCTTTTCTTTCTTTTATCCTGCTTTTTCCTCCTTTTGTCCCTCTCTTTCCCCCTCCTTTCCTCTCTCCTTTTTCCTCCTTTTATCTCTTTTTTTATCCCTCCTTTTCTCCCTATTATCACTCTCCTTCCCTCTCCTTTTCTCCCTGTTTTTACCCCTCTTTTCCTCCCCTCCATGCCCCAATTTCCCAGGTGAATCCCAGGGCCATCCAGCCAGGGTGGTGGCCTTGGGGACAATGACACCTTTCCCAGGCTCTCTGCCACCTCCCCTCATCCCTGTCCCTGTGGCACCCCAGACCCTGCCAGGCTCAGCCTCTCCTCCCTGCCTGTGAGGAGTAAATTTATAAAGAATTGCCAAAACCTCACAGAAAACTCTCACAGATTTATACGTCTGTATATTATTATTATTACTATTGTTATTATTATTTTATCATTATTATTATTATTGTGCGTTGACTTAAAGTCATAAAACATAAATTACATTATTGGTAGAGAGATTGAACTAGAAACACGTTTTAAAATACGGCCTTGCAAAAGAATTTTAAAGAATTAAAATTTTAATTTAATTAAATTTTAATTAAAAGTTTTATTTTAGAGAACTAAAACTGGGAAAGATGCATGGTAGCAAGACCACATGGAGTGAAAATAGAAGTGATCAGTGTTAGAATTAACAGCAATATTAGAAGTAACATAATTATAAGTGATCAGTGTTAGAATTAACAGCAATATGAGAAGTAACATAATTAATTGTAAGTGATTGGTGTTAGAATTAACAGCAGTATTAGAAGTAACATAACTAATTATAAGTGATCAGTGTTAGAATTAACAGCAATGTTGTGCAGCAGAAGCTAATAGGGTGAAAAGTATTTATAAGGAATTGTAACCAGAAAATAAGTTAGCTTTAGTAGAACAGTGTTGAGTTTTACATCTCTTAGTCTCACCCTTCATTGAGTTGAATAATATATAACAGAATAAAACCACTTAACAGAATAAAACCTTTTCAAACACGTCTGTAAAAGCTAAACCCAAACCCTGCCCCTCCCAGCTGGACCAGATCTGCATTTCCTTCGACAACGGCAAAACCACCATGAACTTCATGGAGGCAGCGCTGCTGATCCAGGGCTCTGCCTGCATCTACAGCAGGAAGGTGAGATCGCAGCTGCTCCATCCCCATCCCATCCCATCCCATCCCCCTGAGCCACCCCGAGTCCCTGGGGTCACCCCAGAATTCCCCCCTGGCTTCAAATCTTTAACCATTAATTTCAGCTCATCCTTCCGGAATTTGATCCCTTTGTGGGTGTTGGCAGCCCCAGGGAACAGCAGGAGTTTTGCTGTTCTCCAGGGTGGGATAGAAAATCCTGTTTTGTCACAAAATCATGGCATGTTGGAGCTCTTGGACCACAAAGCCCTGGAATGGTTTGGGTGGGAGGGGACCATGGGCATGGACACCTCCCACTGTCCCAGGCTGCTCCAAATTCCAGGGATTTCCCCCAGTCTGGCCTTGGAACAGCAGAAAAAAAGGGAAAAGAGCACCAAACCCCATGGAATTGACCCCCATAATGGGAGGGGGGGAGTCCCTCGGGTGGAGGGGCTTTCCCAGGAGCTGCTTTCCCAGGAGCTGCTCCCCCCTTTTCCAGCCCCAGGTGCTGTTTTCCAGGTGGAACACCTGTACATGCTGGTCTGCCAGACCCTGGACTGCATCTCCAAGAAAAAGTGAGTGGGATTTTCCCTTCCCAGGGAGAAATTTTCCCTTCTCAGAGGGAAATTTGTCCTGCAGAATCCCTGCCCTGATCCTGGGCCATCCCCACTCCCATCCCTGCCCTGGGAGGAGCACCCCAGGTTTAGGAATGCCATCACAGGGATAACACACAGAACCAGGGCTGCTTTCCCTTCTGGTTCCTGGGGATTCAGGAGTCCAAAGGAGCCTGAGGGAGCCTTTTCCAAAAGGAAAATCCCTTCGGAATGTGCTGCCAGCTCCTCTGGACTCCCACACTGACACGGATGAGAGGGAAATCCCCATTGTTTTTTGGGATTTTCCCACCTGGGGGGGCCACAGCAGGGCTGGAGGGACCCTTGGCCCCCATTCCATGGATCCTGAGCCCGTTTTTCCCTAGGAGGGAGAAGCTGCCCACGTCCCTGGGCCCCGACGGCCGCGATGCCGACGCTACCTTCACGGAGAAGGAGGAGGAGGTGAGGCGGGCTCTGTGCTCCCTGTGCTGCTCCAGGGGGGTCCCTCGGTGTCCCTGCCAGCTGGGGTGACACTGGGGGGGCTTTCCTGCAGTTCCTGTCCCTGGATGACATCCCAGAAACCAGCCAGGCCAGCGTGGACCTGAGGAGGGATCAGCAGCCTGCCGTAAGAGGAACCAGTTCCATTTAATGCCTCCTTTTAGTTCTCCTTTCCCTCCTTTTACTCCTCTGTTTATCCCTCCTTCCTCCTTTCTTTTTTTCCTATATTCCCTCTTTTTATCCTTCCCTTTCCCCCTCCTTTTCTCTCTCTTATCCCTGTTTTTATCCCTCCCTTTCCTCTATCCTTTTTCCTCCTTTTTTTTCCTTTTATGCTTCTCTTCCCCCTCATTTTCTCCCTTCCTTTCCCCCTCCTTTTCTCTCACCATTTTCCTCCTTTTCTTCCTTTTATCCCTCCCTTTCTCCCTCCTTTCCTCCCCTCCATGGCACCATTTTCCTGGGTGAATCCTGGGGCCATCCAGCCGGGGTGGTGGCCTTGGGGACAATGACACCTTTCTCAGGCTCTCTGCCACCTCCCTGTCCCTTCCCAGGCCGTGAACATCGTTCCCCTGACCCCGATGTCCCTGGTGCCCCCGGAAGAGGGGGAGAAGAAGGAAAATCCCCTCCTGAGGTGCCACTCCTGGGATTGTCCCGTGTCCCCTCCCCTGCTCCAGTCCCTGGTGGGATTGTCCCTTGTCCCCCTCCCCTGGGTGGGATTGTCCCGTGTTGACTCCCATGGGTGGGATTGTCCCATGTCCCCTCCCCTGCTTCAGTCCCTGGGTGGGATTGTTCCGTGTCCCCTCCCCTGGGTGGGATTGTCCCGTGTCCCCTCCCCTGCTCCAGTCCTTGGTGAGATTGTCGATTGTCCCTTGTCCCCCTCCCCTGGGTAGCATTGTGCCATGTCCCCTCCTCTGCTCCAGTTGGGATCCCTGGGTGGGATTGCCCCATGCCCCTCCCCTGGGCGGGATTGTCCCATGTTCCCTCTCCTGCTCTAGTCCCTGGTGGCATTGTCCCTTGTCCCCTCTCCTGGTGGGATTGTCCCGTGTCCCCTCCTCTGCTCCAGTTCCTGGTGGGATAGTCCTGTGTCCCCTTGCCTGCTCCAGTGCCTGGGTGGGATTGTCCCACACCCCCTCCCCTGCTCCAGTTCATGGTGGGATTGTCCCGTGTCCCCTCCCCTGGGTGGCATTGTCCCATATCCCCTCCCCTGCTCCAGTCCCTGGGTGGCATTGTCCCATGTCCCCTCCCCTGGGTGGCATTGTCCCGTGTCCCCTCCCCTGCTCCAGTCCCTGGGTGGGATTGTCCCTTGTCCCCTCCCCTGCTCCAGCTGGGTCCCTCAGCACAAACACACAATCCCTGCTGGGATCTGGAGGAGCAGGACGATCCCGGGACGTGTGTGGCCGTCCAGGCCATTCCCGTGCTGCTGGGCCGTCCCAGGGCTGTCCCAGGGGACGCTGGGGACAGTGTCCTGCCGTGTCCCCGCAGCCGGCGCGGCGAGGTGCTGGCCAGCCGCAGGGATTTCCGCATGAACACCTCCACCCCCCACCCCTCGGGCGCCTTCCTGCTGGAGCTGGCCGGGCTCTCCCCCACCCACCCGCAGCAGGAGCAGCACCTGGGCACGGCCACAGGTACCGGGGGCTCTGGGGTGGCCCTGTCACCGTCCCTGCCGCTGCCAGGGCTCACCGTCACCGTCACTGTCCCCAGCAGCGGCCCCGGGATCCAGCCCCGCCGAGTGTCCGAGCGCTGGCACGGCCCTGGTGCGGGCACTGAGCTTCCGCGAGGAGGCAGGTGAGGGGTGGCACCTGCCGGGTGTCCTGGGGTCCCTCTGTCCATCCAGGGGCTGCCGAGGAGGGTGAGGGGTGAATTCATCCCTGCCAGGAGGGGACGGTCAGGACTGGGCTCTGCTCCCAGGGAACAGGGACAGGAGGAGAGGGAACGGCCTCGGGCTGGATTTTGGGGCATTTCCTCCTGGAAAGGGCTGTGCAGCCCTGGCACAGGGGTGGGGTCCCTGTCCCTGGAGGGGTTTAACATCCCTGTGGATGTGCCACTTGGGGACAGGGTCAGTGGTGGCCCTGGCAGTGCTGGGAATGCTTGGATTTGGGCTCTGGGGGATTTTCCAGCCCTTCCAACTGCACCATTCCCTGCTCCTGCCCTCTGCTGCCCCTGCCCTGGCAGGAGGAGCACCTGGGGAGATTCCTTGGCAGGCAGGGTGGGAATGGGGGGTCCTGGAAGCTTCTCCAGCCTCTGCCCATTCCCACCCCTCCAGGTGATGCAGGACCTGACGATGACGACGTTCCTGGGGTCCCCCTGGGTGATGACATGGAAGTGACCCCGGTCCCCAACGAACACATCGTTGCTCAGAGGGTCTGTGTGGGGCAGGGGCTTGGGGGGCTGCCTGTGCTCCTTCCCTGGAGCCCCTCACTCCTTCCCTGGATCCTTGGAGCCCCACAGCCCCTCACTCCTTCCCCAGAGCCTCGTGTTCTTTCTCTGGAGCCCATTGTTCGTTTCCTGGAGCCCCTCACTCCTTCCCCAGGCCCCTGGATCCCCCCACCCTAGCCCTTCCCTGTCCCCCAGTCCCTCACTGTCCCTCCCTGTGTCCCCCCATCCCTCACTGTCCCTCTCCGTGTCCCCCCATCCCTCACTGTCCCTCCCCGTGTCCCCCAGAGCTTGCCCCGGACCCGGGGGTACATCCTGCGGGAGAGACTCCCCAGCCAGGACCCCAAAGCCCTCAGCAAGGTAAGGGGGGGCCTGGAGCCAGGGAGATCCCAAATCTGAGCCAGGGAGATCCCAAATCCGGGCAGGATGGGACCCCTGGGATGCCCCAGAGCCCCTGCCCATCCTCACCCCTGTGCCAGGAGGAGCCCAATCCATGGCAGAGCCTCGACCCCTTCGGAGACTCCGAGGAGAAGCCCTTCAGGAAAGGTATTTCTGGGGAAACTGGGCAGCTCCAGGGGAGCAGGGACAGCACAACTTGGGGCGAGTCGTCCCTAGGCACGTGTCCCTCAGTGTCCCCAGTCCTAGAGCGGGGTATCCCTGCTCCCACAAGGGGACATTCCCAGCTCATGGAAGGTCATTCCCAGCCCTATGTCCCCATCCCCATGGCAGGTCCTTCCCAGCCCCACAGGGGGTCACTCCCAGCCCCACTGGACATCCTCAAGTGTCCCTGTCCCCACGCTGGGTCATTCCAGCCCCAGGACATCCAGAGGGGCCCCTTCCCCTTCCCAGCCCGTGGGGGTGGCCGCACACCCGGTGTCACCCGTGTCACCCGCAGGGAGGCCCTTCCTGGTGCCACACGGCCTGGATGATGTGGTTGGAGGCAAGAGGAAGAGGAGGGGCGCGAGGAAGCTCCAGGATTTCACCAGATGGTTCTCTGCAGCCTGTGAGTGATTCCTGTGGGATTGGGATCCAAAAGGATTTAAAAATCTTTAACAGAAGGATTTAACAGCCCTGTGTACGTGGCACTTGGGGACACGGGCACGGGTGGCCTTGGCAGTGCTGGGAGGGACTTGATGGGCTCAGAGGGCTTTTCCAGCTTTGATAAATCCATGGAGTTTCCATCCAATGATTGTTCCTGATCTGCTTCCCCCAGACAACAACGTCACAGAGGGCCGGAAAACCAGGAGGAAGGGCCCCACCTTTGCAGGTGAGGGGACACGGGCAGGGGCACATTCCCTGTCCTGGGGGACACCAGGGACTGGATCCTGCGGTGGGGAGGGCATGAGGGGAAGGGCACCCAAAATTGGGGGTAATGAGCACCAGGGACTGGATCCTGCGGTGGGGAGGGCATGGAGGGGAAGGGCACCCCAAAACTGGGAATGGACACCAGGGACTGGATCCTGCAGTGGGGAGGGCATGAGGGGAAGGACACCCCAAAACTGGGAATGGACACCAGGGACTGGATCCTGCAGTGGGGAGGGCATGGAGGGGAAGGACACCCCAAAACTGGGAATGGACACCAGGGACTGGATCCTGCGGTGGGGAGGGCATGAGGGGAAGGGCACCCCAAAACTGGGAATGGACACCAGGGACTGGATCCTGCGGTGGGGAGGGCATGAGGGGAAGGGCACCCAAAATTGGGGGTAATGAGCACCAGGGACTGGATCCTGCGGTGGGGAGGGCATGGAGGGGAAGGGCACCCCAAAACTGGGAATGGACACCAGGGACTGGATCCTGCGGTGGGGAGGGCATGAGGGGAAGGACACCCCAAAACTGGGAATGGACACCAGGGACTGGATCCTGCGGTGCGGAGGGCATGGAGGGGAAGGGCACCCCAAAACTGGGAATGGACACCAGGGACTGAATCCTGCGGTGGGGAGGGCATGAGGGGAAGGGCACCCCAAAACTGGGGGCACAGCAGGGACTGGATCTTGCAGTGGGGAGGGCATGGAGGGGAAGGGCACCCCAAAACTGGGGTTAATGGACACCAGGGACTGGATCCTGCAGTGGGGAGGGCATGGAGGGGAAGGGCACCCCAAAACTGGGAATGGACACCAGGGACTGGATCCTGCAGTGGGGAGGGCATGGAGGGGAAGGGCACCCCAAAACTGGGGGCACAGCAGGGACTGGATCTTGCAGTGGGGAGGGCATGGAGGGGAAGGACACCCCAAAACTGGGGTTAATGGACACCAGGGACTGGATCCTGCAGTGGGGAGGGCATGGAGGGGAAGGGCACCCCAAAACTGGGAATGGACACCAGGGACTGGATCCTGCGGTGGGGAGGGCATGGAGGGGAAGGACACCCCAAAACTGGGAATGGACACCAGGGACTGGATCCTGCGGTGGGGAGGGCATGGAGGGGAAGGGCACCCCAAAACTGGGAATGGACACCAGGGACTGGATCCTGCGGTGGGGAGGGCATGAGGGGAAGGACACCCCAAAACTGGGAATGGACACCAGGGACTGGATCCTGCGGTGGGGAGGGCATGAGGGGAAGGACACCCCAAAACTGGGAATTGACACCAGGGACTGGATCCTGTGGTGGGGAGGGCATGGAGGGGAAGGGCACCCCAAAACTGGGGGCACAGCAGGGACTGGATCCTGCGGTGGGGAGGGCATGAGGGGAAGGGCACCCAAAATTGGGGGTAATGAGCACCAGGGACTGGATCCTGCAGTGGGGAGGGCATGGAGGGGAAGGACACCCCAAAACTGGGGGCACAGCAGGGACTGGATCTTGCGGTGGGGAGGGCATGGAGGGGAAGGGCACCCCAAAACTGGGGGCACAGCAGGGACTGGATCCTGCAATGGGGTAGGAAGGAGGGGAAGGACACCCCAAAAGTGGGGGCAGTGGACACCAGCTCCTGCAAAGGGGAAGGGCCTGGGATGCCTGGGAGGGGTTCTGCTTTGGGGGGGCACAGAGGGGCCACCCCAAATCCCTGTTCCCAATCTCTGCAGACCTGGAGGTGCTGTACTGGCGGCACTTCAAGGAGCGGCTGGCGGCGCACAGGAAGCTCCAGAGACGGGGGGTGAGTGGGTGTGGGCTAAACTGGGGGGCTCCAGCACCCCCTTGCCATGCTCTGGGGGTGCTCAGGAGGGGCTCAGGGCTGTTCCTCCCTCCAGGAGCTGCCGAGGGAGCTGGAGCAGGAGCGCGGCGCCGACAGCGAGGATGGGGCAGGTGCTGGAACCCAAAACCCCAAATCCCCCAGCCTGGGGAGCCTTTCTTTCCTTCCTGGGGGTCTGGAGGGGTCCCAGAAGGTTGGGGGGGTCTTAGGGGGCACTGAGGGGGTCTCAGGGGACACTGAGTAGTGTCCCCATTGTGGCAGATGGGGATGATGATGATTTTGTGGAGCACGAGGACATGGAGCCTGAGGCGCCAGAGGAGCTGGAGGAAGGAAACCTGGGTGAGCTGCTGACCCTTCCCTCCCCAATTCCTTGACCCATCTGTCCCCACTCTGTCCCCTGTCCCTCCCATGCGGTGCTGTCCCCCACTCTGGTGACCCCTTTTCCCACAGACCCCCCTGAACCTGGCTACGAGGAGCTGGTGCGCAGGAACGTGGTAGGTGCTGAACGTGGGGACCTGGGAGCGACTCCAGAGGGTCAAGTTGTCCCCAAGAGGCTTGGTAGTGTCCCCAAGAGGCTTTGGGGTGTCCCCAGGAGGCTTGGGGGTGTCCCCATTGCTGTCCCTGTCCCCAGGAGCTGTTCATGGCCAGCTCACAGAAGTTCGCTCAGGAGACGGAGCTGTCGCAGCGCATCCGGCAGTGGGAGGAGCGCGTGGAGCCGCTGCTGCAGGAACAGGCACGGAGCCAGGCTGGGCTGGGGGCACTGCTCGGGCTGGGCTGGCACCTGGGGGCACTGCCCTGCTCACCATGAGCCCCACTGCTCATACCTGAACACCCAGTACCCACCCACTCTGAGCCCTGTGCCCTTCCCTGCCCACACCTGAGCACCCCGTACCCACCCCAGAGCCCCGTACCCACACCTGAGCCCCCCATACACACCCCAGAGCCCCCTGCCCACCCCTGAGCACCCCGTACCCACCCCAGAGCCCCCTGCCCACCTCACTCCACCCCTAACCCTCCCTGTCCCCTCATACCTGCAGGAGTCTCATGTTCCATTCCATGTCCATGGGTAGGGGCTGGCACTGACAGGTGACACTCCTTGTCACCTCGCTGTCCCCCAGGAGACCTGTATCCATTCAACGTCCAAGCCTACGGGCTGGCACTGACCAGTGACACTCCCTGACGCTCTCTGACCCTCCCTGTCCCCCAGGAGAACCGTGTCCCCTTCGATATCCATGCCTATGGCCTGGCACTGACAGTGACACTCCCTGTCCCCTCATTGTCCCCTTGCTGTCCCCCAGGAGAGCCGTGTCCCCTTCGATGTCCGTGCCTACGGGCTGGCACTGACCAGTGACACTCTCTGACCCTCCCTGTCCCCTTGCTGTCCCCCAGGAGAACCGTGTCCCCTTCGATGTCCGCGCCTACGGGCTGGCACTGACCGGGCGCTGCACGGAGCGGGGCCGGTGGCACTCTCTGGCCAGCCTGGTGGCCGGGCGGCCCCCGTTCGAGGTGTGCCGCTACCTGCTGGCCTCGCTGCAGCTGGTAAGGCTCTGGGGGCTCCTGGGGGGTCGCCGGCTGTGCCAGGACCCTCTCCCAGCCCGTGTCCCCTCCCCAGGCCAACGACGCGGAGGTGGAGCTGGCGCAGGAGCCGGGGCTGGAGGCGGCGCTGGACACGGCGCGGCTGCGGCTGCTCTCGGCACGCCCGGCGCACGAGCGGTTCCAGCACTTCCAGCTGCCCTCCCAGAGGGACCCCGGGCCCCAATAAACCCCCCCCCCCCCACTTTGCTAAGGACAGGCCTCTTCCCTGGGGGGGCGGGGGGTGTAATGGGATTGTGGGGAGGGGCTGGGGGGTCCCTCTGCCCACCCGCCTTTTGTCTCCCTTTGGAAAGGAGTCACTTCACTCACCTGTGCAGAGCCCCCTGCCCCATGGGACACTCCTGGGGGGCTGCAGGGGTCCCTCCCTGCTACGTGACACTGCTGAGGGGCAGTGGGGTCTGGTGGGGGTGCCTTCACCCACCCATGTTCTCCTCACAGGACACACCTCGGGGGGTCCCTCCACCTGCCTGCTCTAAATCTCCCTCACCCCAGACCATTCCTGGGGACACTGGGGGCTATCGGGTGTCCATTTCTGCTATGTGGCAGCCCTCAGAGGGTGTGGGCTCTGTCCCTCCCACAGAACACACCTGGGGGACACTGGAGGTGTCAGATGTCTCCCTCTTTGTGACACCCTTGCAGGGTGTGGGCTCTTTCAGGGCTGTCCCTCCCACAGGACACACCTGGGGGCTGTCAGCTGTCCTCCATGTGCCACCCCTGCAGGCTCTCAGGGCTCTGTCCCCGCCATGGGACACACCTGGGTGACACTGGAGGTGTCAGCTGTCCCCTTCTTGCCATGTGCCACCCCCATGTCCCTGACAAGGCAAGGTGTGGGCTCTGTCCCTCCCACAGGACACACCTGGGGACACTGGAGGTTGCCAGCTGTCCCCCACCACGTGCCACCCCTGCCGGCTCTCAGGGCTGTGTCCCTGCCATGGGACACACCTGGGGACACTGGAGGTTGCCAGCTGTCCCTTTCCCCCACCACGTACCACCCCCACCCCTCAAATCACGACAGACCCCACTCTTTGGGGGTGTGTCACGGCCGTTTATTGCCCATCCGCGGGGGGCAGCGGCTCGTAGGCGTCCATGTGTCCCCTGACGCTCCGCGCCACCTCCTCGGCCGTGCGGGAGCGCCCGTAGCAGTCCCGGAAGACGCCGTCGGGATCCACGAGGAACGTGAGCACCGAGTGATCCACCACGTAGTCCCCGTCGGCGTCGCGGGGCCCGGCGCTCACGTAGACGCGGAAGGCGCCGGCGGCGGCCCGCACCTGCTCGGGGGTGCCGGTGAGGCCCAGCAGGCGCGGGTGGAAGTCCCGCAGGTACCGCTCCAGCGCCGCCGCGTCGTCGCGCTCGGGGTCCACGGTGACGAAGAGCGGCTGCAGCGGCGGCAGCGCCGGGTCGCGCTCCAGCAGCTCCACGGCGCGGCTCAGCTTCTCCAGCTCCTCGGGACACACGTCCGGGCAGTGCGTGAAGCCGAAGTAGAGCAGCACCCAGCGGCCCAGGAAATCCGCCTTGCTCCGCGCCGCGCCCGCCGTGTCCCGCAGCTGGAAGTCGCCCTGGCCCAGCGCCAGGCGGCGGAGCTGCCGCAGGCGGCGGGAGCGCTGCCGCCGCTCCTTCTCGTGCCGCACGTACAGCCAGCCCGCCGCCGCCGCGCCCGCCACCGCGCCCGCCGCGCACAGCCGCTGCCACAGCGGGAGCCGCGGGGCGCCCGGGGGCACGGCCAGGCGGCGCCGGGGCTGGCACCGCGCCGGGCACGGCCCGGGCGGGCACAGGGCTGGGCACAGCCGCGGGATGGGGCGCAGGGACCGCAGCATCGCTGGGGCTGTGGGGAGAGCGAGGGGGGTCAGGGGGAGGGAGCTGCCCCGCCGTCACCGCGCCGTGGTGGGTTTGGACCCCAACCCTATCCCCCGAAATGCCCTCCGACTCCTCATTTCACCCCTCCTGAATGTCCCCTAACCAATACACGGCTGCTCTCGGAGCCCCCAGTCTGTTCCCCAAATGCCCCCTGACTCCTCATCCCACCCCTCCCGATACCCTTGGACCCCAACTCTGCCCTCAAAACACCCCCTGTCCCCCGTGCCCTGCTGCTCTTTCCCCCAACCCAAACGCCCGCTGACCCCGTCCCTGTCCCTGCTACTTCCGGACCCCGCTCTGCCCCTCAGACGCCCCCCGGCCCCTCATTCCCCGCTCCCGGTGCCCTCATTCCCCCCACCCGCCGTGTGCAGTCCCCGCTGACCTTTGGGGCCTCCGCCCGCTCCCCCGCGCCCCGTCCGCCGCCGGTGCCGGCGGAACCGGAAATACCGGGAGAGGGCGGGGCCACGGTGGGAAAGGGCGGAGCCACAGACAAATGGGCGTGGTCTATACCCTGCCCCACAAGGTGAGCGGGGCGTTGTCAAAAGCGGAGGGGCGTGGTCAATGTGAGGGGCGTGACCGCCCTCGTGCACTCTCCCCTTCACCCACAAGGTGGCGCCACCGCCCCGCGCCGCAGCCCTCAGACTCGGGGTGGGGGGGTGAATCGCGACATGGCCCCGGCATCGCGATCATCGCGGTTTATTGCGAGTCCCGGCACGGCCCGGGCAGGGCTCCCGACGGCACGATGGTCTCGGCCACCAGCGGCGGCGGGTCCCGGGGGGGCTCCGGGCCGAGGCACAGCGCGTCCTGCAGCTCGCGTCGGCCCTCCGGGTCCAGGGTGCCCTCGTGGTGCACCCGCAGCCAGGGCTCGCCTGAGGGAGGGGCACGGAGAGGTCATCGGGGGCTCTGATCCCCCACATATCCCTCCCAACCGGGGTGCACAGAGGGGTTTCGGGGGGCTCTGATCCCCCCATATCCTCCCCCAACCGGGTGCACCCGCAGCCAGGGCTCGCCTGAGGGAGGGGGTACAGAGGGGTTATCGGACGGCGCACGGAGGCTATGAGGGTTTCGGGGAGCCCCCCTCACCTGCCCGCAGGTGCTGCCCGGTGCCCACCAGCAGCTCGGCGCCCACGCGGGGGTTCACGGGGTCCCCGGCCCGCGAGCGGCCCGCGCCCAGGCGGTGCAGGACCCGCGCCAGGGGCAGCGCCCGCACCTGCTGCACCCAGCCTGGGGAAAAAGGGGGTCAGGGACATGGGAGGGGGGACAGGGACATGGGGGGGGGACGGGGACATGGGGGTGTCAGGGACATGGTGGGGCTACAGGGACATGACGGGAACATCCCAGCCCAGGTGGGTCAGGATATGGGCATCCCCCAGGGATCAGGGACAGCCCAGGGATGGGGGACAGGGGCCACAGGTGAGGACCCCCAGAACACGGGATGGGGAACCAGGGACCCTCGAGGAACAGCATGTGGGGCAGGGGGCTTTGGGGACCCCCAAACACGGAGGATGAGGGGCAGAGGGGTGCGGGTGAGGACTCTCAGGGTGGGGGGATCAACCCAGAGGGGTCTTGAGCATCCTGGGGAGGAGCGAGGGGATGGCGATGGATGGGGGCAGTGGGAATGGGGGGACCCTCAGCCCCCCGGAGGGGCACGGGGCGAGGGGAGGGTGCAGGATTTGGGCTGGGGTCCCTCTGACCTTCCTGCGGCGCGGGCAGCTCCTCGCACACCTTGGCCTCGCCCAGGAGCCGGCGGCGCTGCGCGGGGGTCCCGGCACAGAGACCCCGGGCGGTGTCGGGGGGCACCCCCTGCGCCCCCAGCATGGCCTCGAACGTGCCCAGGGCCGAGCCATCGTCCAGAGCCCGGGCCAGGCGCTCACGGCCCTGCTCGGCCCCCGCGGCCTTCCCGCACTGCCACAGCAGCACCCCGCCTGCAGCGCCCCAAACGGGACAGGGCTGGGACCCCCACAGGGACCCCAAACACCGCCCCACAGCTCCCCCTGCCCCATCCCGCACTGCCACAGCAGCACCCCGCCTGCAGCGCCCCAAACGGGACAGGGCTGGGACCCCCACAGGGACCCCAAACACCGCCCCACAGCTCCCCCTGCCCCATCCCGCACTGCCACAGCAGCACCCCGCCTGCAGCGCCCCAAACAGGACACGGTCTGGGACCCCCACAGCGACCCCAAACACCGCCCCACAGCCCACCCCAAACACCGCCCCACAGCTCCCCCTGCTCCATCCCGCACTGCCACAGCAGCACCCCGCCTGCAGCACCCCAAACGGGACAGGGCTGGGACCCCCACAGGGACCCACTCCTGGGGAGCCCCAAACCCTGCCCCATTCCCCCTCTGTGCCCCCAGCCCCGCTCGGCACAGGGAGGAGGGGCGGGGGCAAGGGAGAGGGACAGGGACCCCATGAGGGGACAGAGAGTGTGAGGGGGACCTCAGGATTGGGACTGGACACAGGACCCGTGTCTGCAGACCCTGGCCCCCCCGTGTCCCCCCCGTGTCCCCCCATGACCCCCACTGACCCAGGGCCGTGACCAGGTGTCGCAGGCCGCCCCCTCCCTTGTCCCCCCGTGTCCCCCCATGTCCCCCCGTGTCCCCCCGTGTCCCGCACTGACCCAGGGCCGTGACCAGGTGTCGCAGGTCGGGGGGGCCGCCGCCCCCGAGGCACTGCAGCGCCTCCAGCACCTCCAGCGCGTTGCCCACGGCGCGGCCCAGCGGCTGCTCCATGCGGCTCAGCAGCGCCGCCGTGCGGATGCCCAGGTGGGTGCCCACCTCCACCTGCGGGGACACCCAGGGGGGACAGCGGGAGGGGACAGGGATAGGGATGGACAGGGAGAACAGGTGGAGACAGTGGGCAGGGACAGGGATAGGGACAGGAGCGGGGACAGTGGGCAAGGATAGAGACAGGGCAGGGCTGGGGACACGTGGGGACAGGGACAGGGATAGGGAACAAGCAGGAACGGGAGCAGCGAGAGGTAGGGACAGTGGGAAGGAGAACAGACAGGGACAAGGGACAGCAGGCAGGGACAGAGACAGGGCAAGGATAGGGGACAAGCAGGGATAAGGACAGGAGCAGGGACAGGCAGGGGCAGTGGGAAGAACAGACAGGGAAAAGGGACGGGGCAGGGACAGTGGGTAGGGACAGAGAGAGGGCAGGGACACGGACAGGGACAGGGACAGGCAGGGGCAGTGGGAAGGACAGGGACAAGGGACAGCAGGCAGGGATAGGGGACAAGGGACAGGGCAGGGATAGGGGACAAGCAAGGACAGGGACAGGAGCAGGGACAGCGGGAGGGGACAGCGGGCACAGAGGACAGCGACACTGGGAGCGGACGGCGGGCAGGGCAGCCGGGCAGGGGTCCCGGGGGTCCCGGGGGTCTCACCAGGCTCCGCGCGAGCTCCCGCGCGCTCTCCCGGGTGCGGTACAGCGCCGCCTCCCCGAACTTGACATCGAGCACCAGCGCCGAGAGCCGCTCCGCCGCCTTCTTGCTGAGGATGGAGGCTGGGCCGGGCGGGCCGGGGGTCACCGCCTGCCCGCGCCCCTCCCGCGCGGCCCCGCGGCCCCGTGCCCGTACCGGTGATGAGCGGCAGGCTGTCCACCGTGGCCGTGACGTCGCGCAGCCCGTAGAGCACTCGGTCCGCGGGCACCAGCTCCGCGCTCTGCCCCACGATGCAGCAGCCCACCCGCGCCAGGATGTGCTGCATCTGCGGGAGCCGTGTCCCGGCGGGACCCCACGGACACCCCATGGATACCCCACGGACACCCCACTGACACCCCACGGACACCCCATGGACAGACTACTGACACCCCATGGACAGACCACTGACACCCCACGGACACCCCATGGACAGACTACTGACACCCCATGGACAGACTACTGACACCCCATGGACAGACCACTGACACCCCACGGACACCCCATGGACAGACTACTGACACCCCACGGGCACCCCACAGACAGACCACCGACACCCCATGGACACCCTATGGGCACCCCATGGACACCTCATGGACAGACCACTGATACCCCATGTACACCCCATGGGCACCCACACAACCCACGGGCACCCCACTGACATCCCATGGACACCCCACGGACACTCCACTGACACCCCATGGACACCCCATGGACAGACCACTGACACCCCACGGACACCCCATGGACACCCACACAACCCACGGGCACCCCAAGGGCGCTCCCCATCCTCTCCTGCCCCTTTTGGGACCCCCGTGAGAACCCACAACCTGTTGGCACCGGTACCCCATCAGTACCCCATGGCATCCACCCCCATGGACCCCCCACAGTCACCCCACACCCCCCGGGTGCCCCAGAGGGACCCCATCATCACCCCCTCCCCTCTGGAGCCCCCCGAGCCCGGTTCCTGCAGCGTGTGAGGGTGCCCGTGGCGTCCCCGTCCCGCACCCATCACCCCCCGTCCGTCACCTCCTCGGGGCTCTGGGACACCCGGAACCCGGGAATGGCCTCCAGCTTGTCCAGGGTGCCCCCGGTGTGGCCCAGCCCGCGCCCGCTGATCATGGGCACCTGCGGAGGGGCACGGGTGGGCACGGGTGGGGCTCGGGGACCCCCCGTGCCCGCGCCGTCCCCGGCTCCCCCTCACCTTGCAGCCGCAGGCGGCCAGCGCGGGGGCCAGGGCCAGGCTGACCTTGTCCCCAACGCCGCCGGTCGAGTGCTTGTCCACCAGCAGCCCGTGCCAGGCGGGCGGCCAGGCCAGCGCCCGGCCCGAGCCGGCCATGGCCCGGGTCAGCGCCAGCGTCTCAGCCGCGTCCATGCCCCGCAGCCGGATGGCCATCAGCATGGCGCCTGCGGTGACAGCGACCGGCCGCGTGTCACCTCCCCGGTCCCCTCCCTGTCCCCAGCCCGACCCGCGCCCACAGCCCAATGCCATCTGCGTGGCACCCGGGGGCACCGCAGTGCCCTCCCCAGGACCCCCACCCATCCACACCCCCTGGCCGTGACCCCCTGCCACATCCTGGGGTCCCCCTCTCTCACCCCCATCGTCCCCTGCTCATGACCCCCTGCCACGTCCTGGGGTCCCCCTATTGTCCTCCCAGGGTGGTCCCCAAGCCGTGTCCCCTGCCCAGGACCCCCCGGCACATCCCGGGGTTTGTTTCCCTTGCTGTCCCTCCCTCTGCTGGGACCGCCCGCTGGCCCGGTGTCCCCTGTGCCCATGGATCCGTGTCTCTCCCCTGTGCCCGTGTCACTCCCCTGTGCCCGTGTCACTCCCCTGTGTCCGTGTCACTCCCCTGTGCCCATGGATCCGTGTCTCTCCCCTGTGTCCGTGTCTCTCCCCTGTGCCCACGTGTCTCTCCCCTGTGCCCGTGTCACTCCCCTGTGCCCGTGTCTCTCCCCTGTGTCCGTGTCTCTCCCCTGTGCCCGTGTCACTCCCCTGTGTCCATGTCACTCTCCTGTGCCCGTGTCTCTCCCCTGTGCCCATGTCACTCCCCTGTGCCCGTGTCACTCTCCTGTGCCCGTGTCTCTCCCCTGTGCCCATGTCACTCCCCTGTGTCCATGTCACTCTCCTGTGCCCGTGTCTCTCCCCTGTGCCCATGTGTCTCCCCTGTGCCCGTGTCTCTCCCCTGTGCCCGTGTCACTCCTCTGTGCCCGTGTCACTCCCCTGTGCCCGTGTCACTCCCCTGTGCCCGTGTCTCTCCTCTGTGCCCGTGTCTCTCCCCTGTGCCCGTGTCTCTCCTCTGTGCCCGTGTCACTCCCCTGTGCCCATGTGTCTCCCCTGTGCCCGTGTCTCTCCTCTGTGCCCATGTGTCTCCCCTGTGCCCGTGTCTCTCCCCTGTGCCCATGTGTCACTCCCCTGTGCCCATGTGTCTCCCCTGTGCCCGTGTCTCTCCTCTGTGCCCGTGTCACTCCCCTGTGCCCACGTGTCACTCCCCTGTGCCCGTGTCTCTCCTCTGTGCCCATGTCACTCCCCTGTGCCCGTGTCACTCCTCTGTGCCCGTGTCACTCCCCTGTGCCCGTGTCACTCCCCCGGCCGTGTCCCCCCGGCTCTGCCCGCGCTCCCCACCCCGTCCCCGTCCCATCGGCGCACCCCCGGCCGTGTCCCCCTCCCGCTCCCTCCGCTGCCCTCCCGCCCCCGGTGTGTCCCCCGTCCCTCCCGCCCGCACCGATCTGTCCCTGCTGGGCCGTGCCCTCGGTGACGCCGCGCACGAAGCTCCGGATCTCGGCGTCCTCCAGGCGCTCCCCGTCCCGCTTCTTGCGGATCAGGGTCGGGAGAGGGCTCGGGGCGTCCATCCCTGCCCCGGACAGCCGGCACCCCGGTTTGGGACAGCTGGCACCGCGATGCGGCAGGGGTCACAGCCCCAGGTGGCGCCGGTGGCACCGGAGCCCTCACGGTCGCACCCCGAAGTGGCACCGGTGGCACGGGAGCCCTCACGGTCACAGCCCCAAGTGGCACCGGTGGCACCGGAGCCCCCAGGGCCGCGCCCCGGTTGCTCAGCGCCGCCAGCCCGAGCCCGCGGGGCCGCTCCTGCCCCGGCGCTGCCGGGACCTGCCCGGTGCTGCCCGGCTGGCCCCGGGCCCGGCCCCGTGACCGCTGCCCGCTGCCCGCGGGCGGCTCCGGCCGTGGACTCTGAGCCCGGGACAACGAGCGGGGCACGGGAGAGGCCGCGGCGGGGGGCGGCACGGGGGTGGCACGGGGGCGGCACGGGAGTGACACGGGGGTGGCACGGGGGGTGACACGGGGGGTGGCACGGGGGGTGGCACGAGGGTGACACGGGGGTGACAGGGGGGGTGACACGGGGGTGGCACGGGGGGTGACACGGGGGGTGACACGGGGGGTGACACGGGGGCGGCACGGGGGGTGACACGGGGAGTGACACAGGGGTGGCACGGGGGGTGACACGGGGGCGGCACGGGGGGTGACACGGGGGTGGCACGGGGGGTGACACGGGGGGTGACACGGGGGTGGCACGGGGGGTGGCTCCCGGGTCCCTCATTCGCCCCGGACACTCGCAGGTGATGCCCAGCCAGGGATCCCCCCCATCCCACAGACCCCACAGAGTGGGGGACCCCTCAAGGCGCGGCGCTGGCGCACGTCCCCTCCCTGTTCGGTGTCCCCTGAGGTCCTGGGTGGGATGGGGCTGGAGCTGGGAGGGGGTCGGTAGCACATCCCGCACCCCGGCACCTCCCGCCCCACCGTGGGTTCCCTCTCCGTGGTTCAGCCAGGGTCTCCCTCGGGATGGGCCAAGTGCGGCTTTAGGGGAGCCCCGGCCCCCGTGCGACGCAGCGGGACAGAAGGAGAGCGAGCGAGCGAGCGAGTGCTGCTGCGGTTCGTGTTTGTCACACGCTGGCGGCGCCACCCGCGTCCCCGCTCTCCTACAGCTGCAAGTCCATCACGGGGACCACCGCTTCCGAGTGGCGCACGCCGAAGGTCTGTCCTTGTTTGCGGTCCTGCGGGAGGACGGAGGCGGTGTGAGGGTGAGGGGCCGTGGCTCCCTGTCCCTGCGTCCCTCTGTCCCTGTGTCCCCGTCCCCGCTCACCGGTTTGGGGTAGTAGTCGCTGGGGCTGGGCGTGTCGGAGGTCAGGCGGGCGGGGGTCCGCCCCGCTATGGTGCAGCGGGGGGCCCGCTCCATGTACAGGTTGGTGTCCACGATGCAGTAAGTGTTGGGTCCTGGGGTCTGCGGGGACAGGGGCGGGTTGTGTCACCCCCTGGACACCCCACACCCTCGGTACCCGCAGCCCCTGCACCCCACCCTCGGCCCCCCAGACTCCTTGGTATCCCAACCCCGCGGACCCCCGGCACCCCACGCTCCTGGTACCGCAGCCCCCCCGGGACCCTGATACCCCAGATCCCAGTCCCCCAGCCCTCCCAGTCCCTTTGCACCTGAGCCCCCAGCCCCCCAGTCCCCGGTCCCCCCAGCCCCACGTTTTTATCGTCGTCGAAGATGCTGCGGCCTCGCCCTGCCATGGTGTACTGGGGGGTCGATGTCTTGTCCACCAGGCGGGGGCCCACCACGGGTGGCAGCTGGTAGGTGGCAGGGCCTGGGGAGGGGACACGGCTCAGGGGGACGCGGGGCTTCACCCCCGCACGGCTTGGGGGGGAAGGCTCAGCCCCGGGGCGCCGGGCGGGTCACAGCAACCGGGGGATGTTGGGGAGCCCGGTCTGGCCCAGGGCGATGGGGGATCCCAGCCCGAGGAGGAGGAGATGGGGGGCCCGGCCCAGAGGAGATTAGGGGGTCCCAGTCCAGTCCAACACAGGGGAATGATGGGGATCCCAGCCCAGGCGTTGGAGGTCCCAGCCCAGCCCCAGGGAGATGTCGGGGTCCCAGCCCCACACAGGGGAATGATGGGGATCCCAGCCCCACACAAGGGGAATGATGGGGATCCCAGCCCCACACAAGGGGAATGATGGGGATCCCAGCCCCACACAGGGGAATGATGGGGATCCCAGCCCCACACAAGGGGAATGATGGGGATCCCAGCCCCATACAAGGGGAATGATGGGGATCCCAGCCCCACACAGGGGAATGATGGGGATCCCAGCCCCACACAAGGGGAATGATGGGGATCCCAGCCCCACACAGGGGAATGATGGGGATCCCAGCCCCACACAAGGGGAATGATGGGGATCCCAGCCCCACACAGGGGAATGATGGGGATCCCAGCCCCACACAGGGGAATGATGGGGATCCCAGCCCCACACAGGGGAATGATGGGGATCCCAGCCCCACACAGGGGGAATGATGGGGATCCCAGCCCCACACAGGGGAATGATGGGGATCCCAGCCCCATACAAGGGGAATGATGGGGATCCCAGCCCCACACAGGGGAATGATGGGGGTCCCAGCCCCACACAAGGGGAATGATGGGGGTCCCAGCCCCACACAGGGGAATGACGGGGATCCCAGCCCCACACAGGGGAATGATGGGGATCCCAGCCCCACACAAGGGGAATGACGGGGATCCCAGCCCCACACAGGGGAATGATGGGGGTCCCAGCCCCACACAAGGGGAATGACGGGGATCCCAGCCCCATACAGGGGAATGATGGGGATCCCAGCCCCACACAAGGGGAATGATGGGGATCCCAGCCCAGGTGGGTGTTGGAGGTCCCAGCCCAGCCCCAGGGGTGTGTCGGGGTCCCAGCCCCGGGGTCCCCTCCCGGCCTCCTCTCTGTCTCACCTGGCGTCTGCTGGGGTTTGTCCGGGCGGGTGCGGGAGCGCACGGAGCAGGCGGGGGCCGAGGGCAGGGTCACCCTGGTTGCCTGCTCCGGGGAATAATAGGCTGCAAGGGGCGAGCGCGGTCAGCGCCGTGAGCTGCGGGCACCGCGCGGGGCTCCGGCCGCTGGGGCTGCGGCCACTCGCTCACACTCGCTTAGTCAGTCAGTCAGTGAGTCAGTGAGTCAGTGAGTCAGTCAGTCACTCACTCACTCACTCACTCACTCACTCACTCACTCATTCACTCACACTCAATCAGTCACTCACTCACTCACTCCTCACTCACACACTCACTTACTCAGTCAGTCACTCCTCACTGACACACTCACTCCTCACTCTCACTCACTCACTCACTCACTCTCACTTACTCAGTCAGTCAGTCACTCACTCCTCACTCACTCACTCACACTCTCACTCTCACTCTCACTCTCACTCACTCACTCACTCCTCACTCACTCTCACTCTCACTCTCACTCACTCACTCCTCACTCACACACTCACTCACTCACACTCACTTACTCAGTCAGTCACTCCTCATTCACACACTCACTCCTCACTCTCACTCACTCACTCACTCACTCACTCTCACTTAGTCAGTCAGTCACTCACTCCTCACTCACTCCCTCCCACTCTCACTCTCACTCACTCACTCACTCCTCACTCACTCACTCTCACTCTCACTCACTCACTCCTCACTCACTCACTCTCACTCTCACTCACTCACTCCTCACTCACTCACTCCTCACTCACTCACTCACTCCTCACTCACTCACTCCTCACTCACTCTCACTCACTCACACACTCACTCACTCTCACTCTCACTCACTCACTCACTCCTCACTCACTCTCACTCACTCACTCCTCACTCACTCACTCACTCCTCACTCACTCTCACTCACTCACACACTCACTCACTCACTCACTCACTCCTCACTCACTCACTCTCACTCACTCACTCCTCACTCACTCACTCACTCCTCACTCACTCACTCACTCACTCACTCACTCACTCACTCACTCTCACACTCCTCACCCACCTGGCCCGGGGGTGTCGCTGGCCCGGCGCTCCCGGGGCCGGCCGCCCATGGTGAAGGCGGGGCCGCGCTCGGGGCCGCGGGCGGTGCAGCCGGCGGGCACCAGGTACTGGGGCCCGGGGGAGCGCTGCTGCTCGGGGCCCGCCAGCCTCATCCCGAAGCTGTAGGCGGGGGCGCGGCGGCCGGAGGGGTCGCGCTGGTCTTTGCCTGGGGGCGGGCAGGGGCTCGGTGGGACTCGGCGCCCCCGGCCCCCGTCCCCCGCGGGCCCCGTGGCCCCGCACTCACCGATGCCGCCGGGCACGCCGTACTTGGGCCCGGGGCTGCCGTACACGGCCGAGGCGGGCCCCCGGGGCCGGTGCGGTCTCCAGGGGCCCACCCAGCCGCGGTTCCGCATGGGGGGTTCTGCCGGGGGCGCCTCGGGCTCGGGCTCGGGCTCGGGGGGAGACGCGGGTGCCCCCGGCGCGGCGGCCCGGGGCGAGCGCAGCGGCGCGGGCATGCGGGGACGGCCGTGTTGGTGGCGGCGGCGCCCTGGTGACGAGTGACTCTGCGGGGCCGCGGGCGGCGGCGGCCCAGGGGTGGCCGTGGTGTCACAACGCCCCGGGGTTCCAGCGCCTCGTCCCCTCCGCGCCCAGCGCCCCGCGGCGACAACGGCGACAGCGCCGGGAAGGAACGCGGGGAGCCCCAGGGATAAAGCCGGCACCCCCGTGGGCACATCCCGATGGGTGCACCCCAAAAATACACTGCATGGGTGCACCCCAAAATACACCCCATGGATAAAGCTTGGCACCCCCGTGGATACATCCCGATGGGTATACCACAAAAATACACCCCATGGATTGACCCCCACAACCCCCATTCATACACCCCAAAGGGTACACCCCACTGATAGACCCCCCCCCAAATACACCCCATGTGTACATCCCAATAGGTACACCCCAAAAATACACCTCATGGATTGACCCCTGGCACCCCCATGGGTACATCCTAATGGGTACATCCCAATGGGTACACCCCGAAAATACACGCCGTGGATACATCCCAATGGGTGCACCCCAAAATACAGCCCATGGATAAACCTTGGCACCCCCATGGATACATCCCAATGGGTACACCCCAAAAATACATGCCATGGGTACATCCCAAAAATACACCTCATGGATACATCCCAATGGGTACACCCCAAAAATACACCCCATGGGCACATCCCAATGCGTACACCCCAAAAATACCATGGATTGACCCCCGGCACCTCCATGGATGCATCCCAGTGCGTTCACCCCATGGATACACCCCCAAAATACACTGCATGGGTGCATCCCATGGATACACCCCAAAAACACACCCCGTGGATGCCCACCTCAGACCCTATATCTGACCCCCAAAACTCCGAATATGACCCCCCTGGACCCCGTGGAGAGGACAGGAGGGACATGGAGACACAGGAACACGAGGACAGGGGGACAGGAGGGGACAGGAGGGGACAGGGGAACACGGAGACTTGGATGCGAATGACACATGGGGGACATGGGGATGTATCGGGGGACATGGGAAGAGCACGGGGACACAGGGAGAGGGTGAAGGGGTGCCAGGGGGACATGGGGACAGGGGGGACATAGGGGACATGGGAATATGGGGGACACAGGAGGACAGAGGGACACGAGGACATGGGGGGACATGGGAACACAGAAACTGGCTGAGACCCCCAGGGGCTGCCTTGGGGACACCCCTGTCCTGGGGACACCCCTGGTCGTGCCCCCCATGGGCAACTGAGGGTCCCCGTCCCCCATTGGTGTCACCCGTGGGGTGCAGACACAGCAAAGGGACACGGGGACATCGCGGTGCTTCCGTCACTTTATTGGGGGGTCTCGGTGTAGGGGGGCTGGGTGTGCGGGGTGGGGGTGATCCGGGGGTTGGGGGGTGGGAATTGGGGTGCAGGACGGGGGTTTGGGGGAGGAGGTTAAGGGGGCAGGAGGGGATTGGGGGGCAGGGTTTGGGATGGGGGCAGGATGTGGGGTTGGGGACAGAGGTCCAGAGACTGGAGGGGCTGGAGGTGGGATTTGGGAGCTGGGGTCCAGGGGGGGTCAAGGGGCTGGGATTTGGGGGGGCAGGACACTGGGTTTGGGGGGCAGAGTGTGGGGCAGGGGTGTGGGGTGTTGGGGGCAGGAGGTGGGATTGGGGGGCAGGGCCGGGAGAAGGGATTGGGGTCTGGGACGGGGTTTGGGAGCAGGGATTGGGGTCTGGGACGGGGTTTAGGGGCAGGGATTGGGGTCTGGGACAGGGTTTGGGGGCAGGGATTGGGGTCTGGGACGGGGTTTAGGGGCAGGGATTGGGGTCTGGGACGGGGTTTGGGGGCAGGGATTGGGGTCTGGGATGGGGATTGGGAACAGGGATTGGGGTCTGGGACGGGGTCTGGGGACAGGGATTGGGGTCTGGGACGGGGTTTGGGGACAGGGATTGGGGTCTGGGATGGGGATTGGGAACAGGGATTGGGGTCTGGGACGGGGTTTAGGGGCAGGGATTGGGGTCTGGGACGGGGTCTGGGGACAGGATGCAGGGTGGGGGTCAGGCCCCACGGTCGGGGGGCTGCTTGGGGTTGGGGGCCGAGCCCCGGGCCCCCCTAGGCCGGGTATTTGCAGATGAAGGGTTTGCGCTCCCCACAGGCCTCGCCCTCCCAGGCCATGAACCCTGCGGGGACACGAGCCAGGGCTGGCACAGGGGACACGGGGGACACGGGGGACACTCTGACAGCGCCGGAGCCCCCCGGACACCCCGTGACCCCCCCGTCCCTCCCTGTCCCCCCCTGCCCCCCAGCCCTTGGGTCCCCTCACCAGCTGAGTCCTCCCGTGTGCCACAGGGCTGTCCCCAGCCATTGTCCCCAGGCCATTGTCCCCAGGCTATTGTCCCCAGCCCATTGTCCACAGTGTCCCCTCACCTGCCGAGTCTTCCATGGCGACGCAGGGATGTCCCTTGGGGCCATCGTCCCCCTCCCAGGCCAGGTAGTGCCGCGGGGACCCGTCAGCCCAGAGCCAGCCCTGGCGCTGTGACAGGGACACAGGGGCACAGGTGGGACAGGGGGCACAGGGGGACAGAGGACAGAGGGATGGGGGGACAGGGGGACAGGGCACGGAGGGACAGGTGGGACAGGGGGCACAGGGACACAGGTGGGACAGGGACAGACAGGGGGCACATGTGGGACAGGGCACAGGGACACCGGGGTGGCACACCGGGTGTGGCACACAGGCGCCGACAGGCACGGCGCACTCAGGCACGCACCCGCCGGTGCAGCCCGATCCAGACGCTCTCCTCCTTGTCCCTGTCCCTGTCCCTGTCCTTGTCGCCCTCCTCATCGTCCTCTCCGCGCCGCGGCCGCCGCGCCAGGAAGGCGGCGAGCGCCCGGTGCTCCTCGGGGCTGTGCAGCGACGCCAGGTGCGCCCCGCGGGTGGCCTGGCACCACGCCTGGGGGGGACACAGCCACCTGCAGCGCCGGCCCGGGGACCCCCGGCACCCCCCGCGCCCCCCGGACCCACCTCGGCCCGCCGCCAGCTCAGCTGCTGCCCGAAGTAGCCGTAGCAGTGTCCCTCGAAGGACAGCCAGCCGCGGGGACACCGCGTGGCCTCGGCCCCTGCGGGGACAGCGGGGTCACTGTCACCCCCCCCCCCCCCCCGAACCCAGCTGGGGCGGCTTTGGGGGGTCCGGGCACCTCCGGCCCTGTTTGGGGCTGGGGTTGGGGGAAAGGGAAGCAGAGGGCGGGCAGGGGGCGCTTTGGGGGCTCAGAGTGTGGGTGGGGGGGGCTGTGTGAAATTTGGGGGGCTCAGGGCGCAGTTCGGAGGGTTAGGGGGCAGTGGGGGTGTCTCAGGGTGCGGGCAGGAGGGTCTCGGGGCGCAGTTTTGGGGATCAGAGAGCAGTTTGGGGGATCTCAGGGTGCGATTTGGGCTCTCGTGGTGCAGTTCAGGGAATTGGTGCACGGGGAGTTTCAGGTTGCAGCTCGGGGTCTCAGGGTGCAGTTTGGGGTCTCGGGGCACAGTTTGGGGTCTCAGGGTGCAGTTCGGGGTCTCGGGGTACAGTTTGGGGTCTCGGGGTACAGTTTGGGGTCTCAGGGTGCAGTTTGGAGGATCAAGGCGCAGTTTGGGGTCTCGGGGTGCAGTTTGGGGTCTCGGGGTACAGTTTGGGGTCTCGGGGTGCAGTTTGGAGGATCAAGGCACAGTTTGGGGGTCTCACCCGGCAGGAAGGGGGGCAGCACCAGGCAGCCCAGCAGGCAGAGCCCCAGGAATGTGGCGGGACCCATCCTCAGCCTTCCTGCAATGGGGGGGGGGGGGCTGCAGGGGCGGGAGGGGGCGGCCGGACACCCACCCCTGCAGCACCCAGTCCTACAGCACCTATCCCTGCCCCAGCAACCCCCTGCAGCCCCCACCCCTGCAGCCCCCACCCCTGCAGCCCCCACCCCTGCAGCACCCACCGCTGCAGCCCCCACCCCTGCAGCCCCCACCCCTGCAGCCCCCACCCCACCACCTCCCCCAGTGCCCCAGCGCATTCACCCCAGGACCCCTCCGGTGCCCCCAGCACCTCCTCCAACACCCCCAGGACCCCCCAGCACCACCAGGACCCTCCCCAGCACTCCCAGGAAATCTCCCCACCACTCCCAGACCCCCCCCCCAGAACCCGTCTTGAGCACCCCCAGGCCCCTGGCATTGCCAGGACCCCTCCCCAGCACCCTCAGGACCCCTCCCCAGCACATCATGATCTCCCCAGGGCCCCTCCCCAGCACCCCCAGGACTCTCCCCATTGCTCCGAGGACATCTCCCCAGCACCCCTGGACCCCTCCCCAGCACCACCAAGACCCCTCCCCAGCACCCCCAGCACTCTCCCCAGCACCTCCGGTCCCCTGGCACCACCAGGACCCTCCCCAGCACCCCCAGGAAATCTCCCCAGCATCCCCAGCACCCCCAGGACCCTCCCCAGCACCCCCAGCCCCGGCACCTGGCAGCTCCCGCAGCTCCCGTCGGACGGGCCGGGGGCCCCCCGAGCCCTTTATAGGCCCGAGCGGGGCCGGGTGCGGGGGGGCCGGGCCCGGAGCAGCCGCTCGTGGAGCCGCTGGCACCGCATCAAAGGCGCCGGGCACAGCCGTGACGCTGGCACCCCCGTCCCGGGCCGCTCCCTGGGCACCCCCGGGCCGTGCTCACCCACCCTGAGCCCCCCGAGCCCCCGGTGCTGCCCCCGCTCTCTCTGTCACCGTGACACAGCCGGGGGTCCCGGGCGGGCTCTGGGGTCCCCTCGGGGCCGTGGGGGTCACCCACGGGCGGGGGGCTCGGGCTGGGCCAGGGCACAGCTCCGTGTGAGGGACAGGGATGGGCACGGAGCCGGGAGGGGACACAGCGGGACACAGGAGGGGACAGGGCCATCCCCGGGGTGCCCTGAGTGGGACAGGGGGGCGAAGGGGCCCGGAGGGGACAGGGCCATCCCCGGGGTGCCCCCAGCCCCAAATGGGGCCGGGGGGAGAAGGGGCCGGGGGTGCCGGGTTGGGGTGCGCTCACCCGACGGATCTGATAAGGGAGCTGATAAGGGAGGGGGAGCGGGCGCGGCTGCGGCGGACATGGACCAAGGGACACGGAGCGAGGGCCAGACAGAGGGCCAGACAGAGGGACAGACAGAGGGACAGACAGAGGGCCACGGACCAAGGGACACGGAGCGAGGGCCAGACAGAGGGACAGACAGAGGGCCAGACAGAGGGACAGACAGAGGGACAGACAGAGGGACAGACAGAGGGACAAACAGAGGGCCACGGACCAAGGGACACGGAGCGAGGGAAACGGACCGAGGGACACAGCACAGCCCCCCCAGCTCCCAGCGGTGTCCCCGATGTCCCCACGGCACTCAGGACACCCCAGTGCCAGCTCCAAGCCCCCCGGCCGTGGGGACTCCGGAAGGGACACAGCCCCAGCGTGGGGACAGCGGGACCCCGATGTGGGGGGGGATGGTGGATGTCACTCTGATATGGGGTCGGGATGGTGAATGTCACTCTGATATGGGGTGGGGAGGAGGATGTCACCCCGATATGGGGTGGGGATGATGGATATCACACTGATATGGGGTGGGGATGATGGATGTCACCCCGATATGGGGTGGGGAGGGGGATGTCACCCCGATATGGGGTGGGGATGATGGATGTCACCCCGATATGGGGTGGGGAGGGGGATGTCACCCCGATATGGGGTCGGGGTGCAGGACACAGCCCCGGTGCGGGGGTGACAGTGACCCCACGAGACGCTCCCCAGGCGGGGGTGGGGTCTCTGTCCCTGTCCCCTGTCTGACCCTCCTCCGAGGAACGTCCCCCATCCCTGTGCCCGCTCTGTCCCCGCTGACGGGTGGCCCCTGGTTCCCTGTCCCCTCTCCCGGGCTTGTCCTCGGTTCCTGTCCCAGTCCTGTCCCTTTTCCAGGGGTGTCCCCAGTCCCTGTCCCCGGTCCCTGTCCCCTCTCCGGGGGTGTCCCCAGTCCCTGTCCCCGTCCTGTCCCCCCTCCCGGGGGTATCTACGGTCCATGCGCCCATCCTGTCCCCTCTACTGGTGTGTCCCCTTTCCCTGTCCCCTCTCCCAGGCTGTGCCCGTTCCCGCTCCGTCCCCTCTCCCGGTGTGTCCCCAGTCCCTGTCCCCTGTCCCTGTCCCCTCTCCCGGGGTGTCCCCAGTCCCTGTCTCAGTCTTGTCCCCTCTTCCGGGGTGTCCCCTGTCCCTGTCCCCTCTCCCGGTGTGTCCCCAGTCCCTGTCTCAGTCCTGTCCCCTCTTCCGGGGTGTCCCCTGTCCCTATCCCCTCTCCCGGTGTGTCCCCTGTCCCTGTCCCCATCCTGGCCCCCGGCCCGCGGGTGGCTCCGGGCTGGCGGCGCCGGGCGGGCGGTGCCGGTGCCGGTGGCGGCGGGCAGGGAGGGCGGGGACGGTGCCAGCGGTGCCAGCGGTGCCACCCGGGGCGCGGCGACCCCCAGGCGGGACACGGGCCAGGGGCTCTGCGCAGGGCCCGCCCGTGCCGCCGTGCCCCGCTGAGCACCCCCGTCACCGGCATCGGGATGGGCACCGGCACGGGAGCGGAGCAGCGATACGGGGCTGGGCACCGCGACGGGCACGGGGACGGGCACCGGGAGGGGCATGGAGCACCGATACGGGACAGGCACGGAGCACCGGGATGGGAGCGGATCCGGGGATGGGTGAGGAGCACCGGGATGGGAGCGGATCTCCGGGACGGGCATGGATCACCAGGATGGGGACAGGTATGGGGATGGGCACGGGGCCAGAGATGGGAGCAGGCCACCGGGATGGGGATGGGCACAGATCATCGGGACAAGCATGGGCATGGGCATGGGGATGGGCACGTATCACTGGAACAGGAATGGATCTGGGAATGGCTACGGATCACCGGGACGGGCATGGATCACCAGGATGGGGAGGGGTACAGATATGGGGCTGGGCATGGGGCTGGGGATGGGAGCCGATCACCAGGATGGGGATGGGCACGGGTACAGGGAGGGGTACGGGTCACTGGGATGGGCATGGACCCGGGAATGGCTATGGATCTCTGGGATGGGCATGGATCATTGGGATGGAGATGGGCACAGATGACCGGGACAAACATGGGCATGGGCATGGATCACCGGGACAGGCATGGAGCTGGGAATGGCCATGGATCACTGAGATGGGCACAGATCACCAGGATGGGCATGGAGCTGGGGATGGGCACAGATCACTGGGATGGGGACGGATCACCAGGATGGGCATGGATCTGGAAATGGCCATGGATCATCAGGATGGGCATGGATCATTGGGATGGGGATGGGCACAGATCACCGGGACAAGCACGGGCATGGGCATGGGGATGGGCACGGATCACTGGGTTGGGCACGGACCTGAGAAAGGCTACAGATCTCTGGGATGGGCACGGATCACCAGGATGGGCACGGAGCTGGGGATGGGCATGGATCTCTGGAACGGGCGTGGATCATTTGGATGGACGGCCACAGATCACCGGGATGGGGCTGGGTATGGACCACCGGGGTCACCGCCCCAGGGATGGCCCTTTGGATGCCTTCACCGGCCTTGGCTGGTGCCCACCTGCCCCCGCTGAGGACACCCCATGAATGCACCCCAGCATTCCATCCATGGATCCAGCCCTGGCACCCCATAGATGTACCCCAACACCCCATGGATCCAGCCCTGGCTGCACCCCATGAATGCACCCCAGCATTCCATCCATGGATCCAGCCCTGGCACCCCATAGATGCACCCCACATTCCATGGATCCAGCCCTGGCTGCACCCCATGGATGCACCCCCAGCATTCCATCTATGGATCCAGCCCTGGCACCCCATAGATGCACCCCACATTCCATGGATCCAGCCCTGGCTGCACCCCATGGATGCACCCCCAGCATTCCATGGATGCACCCCACATTCCATCCATGGCTCCAGCCCTGGCTGTACCCCACGGCCACCCCGGGTCCCCCCCGTGGCACAGCGGGGTCACACCAAGAGCCTTTATTGGGAGCGGGTCCAGGGCAGCGCCCCTGGCCCCCCAAGCCCCCTGGGCGCCCCCGGTCACTTCCCGGCCGCGGGTTTGTCGAAGAGCGCCGCGAGGTCCAGCATGGCCTGGCGGATGTTGTGGCCGAATCGCTGCGAGTCCTGCGGGCAGCGCTGCTCAGAGCCCGCCCCGAGCGCCCAAAGGGACACCCGGACCCCCCGTGCCCACCCCGGGTCACCCCCGGGGCTGGGGGACCCCCAGAACAGCCGGCACCCCGGTGGGGGGGGGGGGGGACCGGGATGTGGGGAGGGTCCCAGAGGGGGGACGGAGATGGGGTGGGGGTCCCACAGGGTGGATTGGGATGTGGGGAGGGTCCCAGGGATGGGGTGGGGTCCCACAGGAAGGGGTGTGCAGGATGCAGCAGGGTCAATATCAGGGTCAGGGGCTGTCCCAGACCCACAGGTGACCCTCCAGGTGACCCCCCAGGTGACCCCATGGATTGCAGCTCTGGTAGAGCACCCCCCCCCACACCCCCCGTGCCCCCCTCACCGTCTCGGGGCTGGAGAACTTGCTGGACACGTGGAAGGTGATGAGGTTCTCCCCGGCGATGATGTAGGACACCCCATAGCCATCGTCTGCCACCTGCGGCGGGGAGGGGGGAGAGGGGCCATGGGGCACCTGCGGGCACCTGGCACCCACCTGGGGCACCCACCTGGGGGTTGTGGGGCCGGGCTGAACCCCCCGGGTCACCCCTGTGGGGCTGGGGGCTCCCGGCGTGGGGCACCCCCTGCCCGAACCCACGGGGGGGATGGAGTACAAGAGACCACGGTCCCCCCTGCACCCACTGCCCCCCTCCCGGTGCCCTCCCGGTGCCCCCCGGTGCCCCCCGGTGCCCCCGGAGCTCACGGGGCCGAAGCCGCCGCCGCAGGAGACGTGGTCGGGGAATTGCTCGAAGTCGAACATCTTGAGCTGCTGCTGCGGGGTCTGGCTGGTGGAGAGGCGCCAGGGCTCCGACAGCACCTGCGGGGACACTCGCTGCAGCCCGGGGCACCCCAGGGAACCCCACTGCGCCCCAGGGCACCCCAGGGAGCCCCACTGCCCCGCTGCGCCCCATGGCACCCCAGCCCCAGAGCGGGACTCCACATGGGATGACACCAGGGAGGGTGGCAGTGCCCCCTTGTACCCCGCTGTGCCCTCCCGGTGCCACTCTGTGTTCCCCCGTGCCCCCTTGCCCGTGTCCTACAGCGGCTTCATGTGCGCTCCCCCATGTCCCTGCCTGTGCCCCTCGTGTCCCCCCGTGTCCCTCAGTGCCAAGTGTGCTGCTCCCCCTGTGCTCCCACCCGCGTCCTGTGTCACCCCTGTGCCCCTTGTGTCCCCCAATACTCCCCAACTCGTGTCCCTCCGTGTCCCGCAGTGCCACCCCCGTGTGCTGCTCCCATACTGCCCCCTCGTGTCCCTGTCCCGTGTCCCTGTCCCCATCCCGTGTCCCTGTCCTGTGTCCCCGTCCCGTGTCCCCTTGTGTCCCTTGTCCCCATCCCGTGTTCCTGTCCCGTGTCCCTGTCCTGTGTCTCCTGCCCTGTTCCCTGTCCCATGTCCCCTGCCCTGTTCCCTGTCCCATGTCCCTGCCCCTGCCCCTGTCCCGCGCTCACCTTGGCCAGGAAGGGGCTCTGCGTGCCCAGGTACCGGGACATCAGGTAGAGGCAGAAGAGGTGGCGGTCGATGCCCGCGCCCGTCATGGCGAGGCGATAGAGCTGCTGGTGCTTCTCTGCCGCGGCCTTGAACAGCTTCTGCCGCTCCGAGCGCTGGGGTGAACCCCAAATTACAGCCAAACTGCACCCCAAACCTGCACCCCAAACTGAGCCCTGATACAGCCCCCAGACCTGCACCCTGAACAGCTGCTGCAGCTCCGAGCGCTGGGGTGAACCCCAAATTACACCCCAAATTAACTGACACCCCAAACCTGCACCCCAAACCTGCACCTTGAACAGTTGCTGCTGCCCCTCTGCATGCTGGGGACGGGTTGGGGAGGCTGAACCCCAAACCTGCACCCCAAACAGGCACCCAGCACCCCGTGAGGGACAGGAACCGCTGCGAGGGATGGGGACATCCAGGAGGGACAGAAACTTCCTTGAAGGATGGGGACCCCCAGGGGGGATGGGGACCCCCCGAGTGACGATCCCAGCAGGATGTGGCGGTTCCCAGGCTGCCCCGTGTCCCCGCCGGCGTCACTCACGCTGCTCCAGGGGTCGGCCATGCTGCGCACGAAGGCCGTGGCCTCGGAGGTGCAGGAGCGCACGGTCTCGGTGCGGCCCTCGCGGAACAGCCGCGTCATGGACGCCTCGTACGTCAGGCAGAAGGAGCCCTTGTCCTGGGGGGATGGCAGCGTGGGGACACGGCATGGGCCTGGCTCGTCCCAATGCCTGCCTGCTGCTGGTCACAGCCACCTCGTCCTGGCCATGGCCCTGCCCAGATCCCGTCCTTCCCTGGTCCTGCACCATCCCATCCCATCTCATCCCATCCCTATGCCATTCTACTCCTATCCCAGTCCCATCCCATCCCACCCCACCCCAATCCCATCCCACCCCACCCCATTCCCATTCCCATCCCATCACACCCCACCCCATTCCATTGATCCCATCCCACCCCAATCCCACCCCAATCCCATCCCATCCCATCCCACCCCATTCCCATTCCCATTCCCATTCCATCCCACCCCAATCCCATCCCATTATCCCATTATCCCATTTCCATGGCTCCCGTTCCCGTCCCTCACTCGGAAGTGTGCCAGCTGCAGGGCGATCTGGATGAAGGCGTCGGGGCTGGTGCGGCAGCGCTTGATGAGCCCCTTGCCGAAGGTGGTGAACGGGAAGCAGCAGAAATCCACGTCGTCGGCCAGCGCCCGCGCCACGCGCAGCGACGCCTCGATGGCCGCCACCCCCTGGGGACACGGCACAGCATGGCATGGCATGGCATGGCACCCTCACCCTCACCTGTGCCCACACCTGAACCTGCACCCGAGCCACCCGCAGCGACGCCTCGATGGCCGTCACACCCTGGGGACACTGAATGGCACGGCATGGCACAGCATTCACCTGTACCCTCACCTGCAGCTGTCCCCGCCCCTGTCCCCGCCCTGTCACCCACCTCGGGGGGGATTTTCCACTGCAGGCGATGGGGGGGTGCCAGCTGCCACCTGGGGTCCCCCTTGCAGTGCCCGTCCTTGGTGTAGCCCAGCTGGAACTTGTCCGTGGCCAGCATGAACTGGGGGGGAAAGGGGGCGGTGGGAAGGGGGCAATGACCCCCGGCTCCCCAAAAACCCCCGGCCCCCCAAAATCCCCGGGCCCCAAAATCCCCGGGCCCCCAAAATCCCGAGCCCCCCAAAACCCCCGGTCCTACAACTCCATAACGCCCAGAGTCCCAATTCCACAATCCACCCACACCCCAAATCCCCAGAACCCTCAACCCCCCAATCCATGACTGCCCCAACCCTGAATTCCCAAGACCCCTGATCGCCCAATTCTATGCCCCCAGACCCCCAATCCCGTGGCCCCCCAACCCTTCAGCTCCCCAAACCCCAAATCCCCAAGCCCCCGGACCTCCCAATCCCGTGACCCTCCAACACCAAAATCCCCAAATCCCCAAATCCCTTGGCCCCCCAGTTCCATGGTCAGTTCCACGGTCCCCCACACCCCAAATCCCCAAGGCCCTGGCCCCTGACTCCCAATTCCATGGCCCCCAACCCTTGAGCTCCCCAAACCCCAAATCCCCAAGCCCCCCAACCTCCGAATCCCATGACCTTCCAACACCCAAATCCCCAAATCCCCTGACCCCCCAGTTCCATGGTCTCCCACACCCTAAATCCCCAAATTCCCTGCCCCCCCCAGTTCCACGGTCCTCCACACCCAAATCCCCAAATCCCCCCAGTTCCATGGTCCCCCACACCCCAAATCCCCAAGGCCCTGGCCCCTGATCCCCCAATTCTGTGGCCCCCCAACCCTTGAGCTCCCCAAACCCCCAATCCCCAAGCTCCTCAACCCCGCAATCCCCCCCGACCACCTGCAGCCCCCAAGCCCCTCAAATGCTCCTATCCCCAAAACCTCCCATCACCCCAACTCCCTGAGCCCCCCAGCCCCCCAATTCCAAGCCCTCAGGGCCCCCCCAGAATCCTGACCCTCACCCCACAGCCCCGGGGAACCCCCACATCTTCCCTCCATCCCCATCCCCAAATGGGGGTCCCCAGCCTTGGGGTGCCTTATAGGGGTCCCCAACTGAGGGTTCCCAACCTGGCCAGGGGTCCCCAGCCCTTGGGCCCCCCATGGGGTCCCCCCAACTGAGGGTCCCTATCAGGGGGTCCCCAGTTCGGGCATCCCCAGCCATGGGGTGCCCCACTGGGGGGTTGCCCGTGCCTGGGGTGCCCCCATTGGGGGTGTCCCCGCCCAGGGGTGCCCCATTGGTGCCCCGGTACCTCCCAGAGGTGCCCAATGATGGGGGCGTCGGCCCAGGAGTGCTCGGCGTTGGCCCCGATCTTGCCGTTCTTGTAGACCACCAATGTGAAGGACTTGTCGAACCAGCTGGGGGCGGTTTTGGGGGGATTTGGGGGTGTTTAGGGGGTGTTTGGGGGGCAGAGGGTACCGCGGGGGAGAGGGCAGGGGGCACTAGTGGGGGGTGAGAGCAAGGAGGGGATTTGGGGGATGGCAGGGGAGGGTGGGGGGTTTGAAGGGGCTGGTGGGGGGGTTCGGGACATCTGGGAGGGTTTTGGGGTGCCCACAGCAGGTGGGAGCAGCAGGGATGGGGTGCTGAGGGGCCCGATGGTGCTGGGGGGTCTGGGAATGGGTCTGGGATTGTAGGATGGGGGTGCTGAGGGTGCTGGGCTGAGGTTTGGGGTCCCAGCAGGCTTTTGGGGTGCCCATCGGTCACAGCAGCGCAGCAGGGACTTGGTGATGGGGTCTGGTGGGGCTGGGGATGATGTGAGGGGGTTCAAAGGGGCTGGGAGGGGGTCCCGGGGCGGTCTTTGGGGGGTGCTCACAGTCAGAGCAGTGTCTGTGCAGCAGGGACTGGGCTGGGTGGGGATTTGGGGTTTCTGGGGGTCTCTGGCAGTATTTGTGGGTGTCTGTGGGTGTTTGGGGCGCAGCTTTGGGCTCCTGGGGATATTTTGGGGCATGAACTGGTTGTAGCAGCGGCCATGCACTGGGGGGAGTTGGGCTGGGTGGGGATTTGGGGTGTTTGGGGTGTCTGTGGGTATTTGTGGGTACCAGGGGCAGGTTTTGGGCTCCAGGGGTGTTTGGGGTCACACACCAGTCGTAGGAGAGGCTGTGTAGCAGGGGCTGGGTTGGGTGGGTTTTTGGGGTGTTTGGGGTGTCTGTGGGTACCATGGGCAGGTTTTGGGGTGTTTTGGGTTACACACCGGTCGTAGCAGAGGCCGTGCAGCAGGAACTGGGCTGGGTGGGTTTTGGGGTGTCTGTAGGTATTGAGGGCAGGTTTTGGGGTGTTTTGGGTTACACACCGGTCGTAGCAGCGGCCGTGCAGCAGGGGCTGGGCTGGGTGGGTGTTTGGGGTGTTTGGGGTGTCTGTGGGTGCCAGGGGCAGGTTTTGGGGTCACGCACCGGTCGTAGCAGCGGCCGTGCAGCAGGGACTTGGCGTAGGCGTCCATGCAGCCGGGCTGGGCGGGCTCCTGGCCGTGCTCCTCCTCGTCCAGCGTGAGGAAGAAGGCGGCGCGCTCGATGGCGTCCAGGGACGCCTTGTTGGGGCTGTGGCTGAAGAACCGCGCCCGCGCCTCGGCCCACGGCACCCTGGGCAGCCACGGTCAGCCAGGGGCACCCCAAATCCCCCACACCCCACCCTGGGTGGCACCAGGGCCATCAAGGCCCCCTCTGAGCCCCCCACCCATGAGGAGTGTCCTGTGTCCCTGTGCGAGACTGGGGACAGGATGGGGGACAGAGATGGGGACAGGGATGGGGGACAGGGATGGGGACAGGGATGGGGGACAGGATGCCCTGGTGCTCCAGGGTTCCCAACACTCCCAGTGTTTCCAGTATCCCCAGTGTGCCCATTGCTCCCAGAGTTCCCAGGAGCCCCTCATCCCCAGTATTCCCAGTATGGCCATTGTTCCCATTGCTCCCAGCGTTCCCGGTGTTCTCAGGTGCCTGGTATTTCCAGTATGCCCAGCGTGCCCATTATTCCTGGTGTTCCCAGAGTTTCCAGGCGCACAGTGCCGCCATTACTCCCATTAATCCCGTTATTTCTGGTGTTCCCAGAGTTCTCAGGTGCCCAGCATCCCGGTGTCCCCATTATTCCCAGAGTTGCTGGTATTTCCAAGTGCCCAGCGTCTCCAGTATCCCCATTGTCCCTATTATTCCCATTATTCCCGGAGTTCCCAGATGCCCAGTGTCTCCAGTGTCCCCATTATTTCAATTATTCCCATTATTGCCATTATTCCCGGAGTTCCCAGGTGCCCAGCGTCCCAAGTATCACCATTATTCCCATTGTTCCCAGAGTTCCAAGTATACCTAACATCCCCATTATTCCCAATATTCCCAGAGTTCCTGGTATTTCCAAGTGTCCATTATTTCCAGTATCCCCGGTATTCCCATTATTCCCATTATACCCATTATTCCCAGTGTTCCCGGAGTTCCCAGTGCTCCCAGAACTTCCAGTTTCCCCAGTATCCCCATTATTATTTCCATTGTACCCATTATTCCCAGAGTTCCCAGATGCCCAGTGTCCCCAGTATCCCCATTATTATTTCCATTATTCCTGGTGTTCCCAGAGCTCCCAGGTACCCAGTGTCCCCAGTATCCCCACAATTTCCACTGTTTCCAGTGTTCCCAGAGTTCCAAGTATGCCCAACATCCCCATTATTCCCAATATTCCAGAGTTCCCGGTATTTCCAGGCGCCCAGTATCCCCAGTATCCCCATTATTTCCATTGCTTCCAGAGTCCTCAGAGTTCCCAGGTGCCCAGTACTCCCATTATACTCATTATTCCCAGTGTTCCTGGAGTTCGCAGTGCTCTCACACCTTCCAGTTTCCCCAGTATCCCCACTATTATTTCCATTATTCCCAGTGTTCCCAGAGTTCCCAGGTGCCCAGTATACCTAGTATTTCCATTATTCCCAGGTGCCCAGCACCCCCAATATCCCCACTATTATTCCCATTGTTCCCGGAGTTCCTAGAGTTCCCAGCATCCCAGTGTCCCCATTATTCCCAGTGTTCCCAGTCGCCCAGCATCCCAGTACGCCCGACACCCCCGTCATTCCCGTTATTCCCGGTGCCTCGCACCTTTCCCCGGCCGTGAGCGCCGCCAGCCGCTCCTCTCCGGGCTGCGGGGGCGAGGGGTCCTCCAGGATCCTCTGGAATTGCATCTCCAGGTCTGCGGGCGGCAGCACCTGCCCCCCGTAGTAGAGCCACACCTTGTAGTAGCGGCCCTTGTGGTACACGGCCAGGTGTTTGCTGTCGGTCAGGTGCAGCAGCGTGTCTGGGGGGGGCACGGGGGGGGGGGGTCAGGCCAGGCCTGGGACCCCCGGGACGCCCCCCGGGCCCGGTGCCGCCCCCTGCCCGGGCCGTACCCGTCTCCTTTCCCGGGATGCGGCAGGTGTTGAACATCCGCTCCATCTGGTACGAGCACATGGGCACCACGCCCAGCGCCATCATCTGGGGAGGGGGCGCACGGCTCAGGGGGGCTCGGGGGGGGCGGCGTGCCCAGCTCTGCCGCTGCCAGCCCCGCTCCGAGCCCCCCGACAGCCCCGGGTGACGCCGCCCTGCTCCTGTCACACGGAGCTCTCCCTGCTCTCCCGGGACCCCCAAATCCCCAAATCCATGGGGCCCCCACAGCTCCCCCAACCCCACAGGACCCCCAAATCCATGGGGTCCTCACAGCTCCCCAAACCCCACAGGACCCCCAAATCCATGGGGTCCCCACAGCTCCCCCAGCCCCACGGGACCCCCAGGATCTCCCTGGAACCCCCAGCTCCCCCATCCCCCTGGGACTCCTCAGCCCCCCAAGCCCGCTCGGACTCCCCAAAATCCCCATCCCCTGAGGCCCTCCAGCTCCCCCATCCCCAAGGGACCCCTCAGCCCCATGGGACCCTCCGGAGCCCCCAGCCCCATGGCACCCTCTCAGTCCCTTCAACCCTAAAGGACCTCCCAGTCCCATGGGACTCCCCCAGTTTCCAGTCCCCTTGGCCCCCCCCCCAGCCCCATGGGGCCCCCTGGGACCCCCAACCCCATGGGAGCCCCCTCCCAGCTCCATTGGGGCCCCCCAGTCCCCCCTCACCGGGGTGATCTGCCCCCATTCCAGCTGCTGCCGGTACAACGGGACAACGCTGACCCCACCCCTCCGGGACCCCCAGGACCCCCCAGCCCTGTGGGACCCCCTGGACGCCCCCAAGCCCCCGGGCCCCCTCACCGGGGGGATCTCGCCCCGGTCCAGCCGCCGCCGGTAGAGCAGCATGGAGTGCACCACGTTGGCCGCCCGCGCAGCCTGGACGCGGGTGGGGGTCACGTACAGGAAATCCTGGGGACAAGGGACACGCCGCGGGTCGCGGGGGGTGCCGGGGCGTCCCCGGAGGGGTTTGGGGGTCCCCAGGCCCCCCTCCAGCCCTTACCATGGCGTAGTAGTTGCTGTTGACCATGATGGGGCTGCGGCCGCGCAGGTAAATGTACTCCTCCCACCAGTCACTGACCTGCGGGAACGGGGACGGGGACAGGGGACACGGGATGGGGACAAGGGACAGGGGACAGGGGACAGCGGGGGGAAGAGAGCACAGGGGCAGGGATGGAGAGAGGGAACCGGGAAAGGCCACAGGGAGAGGGACATGGGGTAGGGGACAGTGACAAGGACACGGGAGAGGGGACATGGGATAGGGGACAGGAATGGTGACAAGGAATGGGGACAGGAGACAGCGATAGGGGACAGGGTAAAGGGTGAGGGAACAGGGACAAGGACAGGGAACAAGGGATAGGGGACAGGAACGGGGATGGCGACAGGGATAGGAATATGAACAGGAATGGGGGACAGGGAGAGGGGACAGGGACAAGGGTTAGGAGGCAGAGACAAGGACAGGAGACAGGGGAAGGGACAGAAACGGGGACAGTGACGGGGGACAGCATCCTCTGTCCCTACTGCTCCAGCCAGGACACCCAGGAGATCCCAAATCCCTCCTCACGCTGCCGGGAGGGGACACCGGTTCCAGGGTCACTGCCCCAAAGGCCGCGGGGTCCCCATGTCCCCGGGTGTCCCCACACTCACATAGTTGGTTGTCCACCAGGACTTGAGGCGCAGGTACCGCTGCAGCCGCGGCGCCGTCTTCTCCTGGAACTCCTTGGCCAGCGCCTCCATCTCCCGGAATTTGTCATCGTCCAGCAGCGGCCGCACCGACTCCAGGTACTGCGGGGAGGGGACACGGGTGACACCCTGCCCACTGCGGGCACCCCTCGGGCCCCAGCCCCGCGGGGACGGCGTACCCGGGCGATGGTGGCTTTCACGGGCGGCACGGGCAGATTGGGGAGGGAGCTCTGGAAGCTGTACAGGAGGGGCTTGCGGATGGACATGATCTTCACCATCGCCTGCGGGAGCAGCGGCAGGAGGAGGAGGAGGAGGGGTGGGGTGAGGATCCACGCCACCCAAAGTTCCCACAGCACCCAAAGCTCCTACACCAGCCACAGCTCCCACGGCTCCCACAGCTCCCAAAAAACTCCAGGCACCCACAGCACCCACAGCTCCCACGGTTCCCACAACTCCCCAAAAATCTCCAGGCACCCATGTCTCCCAAAGTACCCATGACTACCAAAACTTCCACAGCTCCCACAGGTCCCAAAGCTCCCTGAGTTTCCACAGCCCCAATGGCACCCAAAGCTCCCACACCTCCCAAAGAACTCCAGGCACCCACAGCTCCCAGGGCACCCACAGCTCCCAAAAATCTCCAGGCACCCATGGCTCCCAAAGCACCCATGACTACCAAAACTTCCACGGCTCCCATGGCTCCCGCAGCTCCCAAAAATCTCCAGGCACCCATGGCTCCCAAAAACCCATGGCTACCAAAACCCCCACGGCTCTCAGAGCATCCACGTCTCCCATTGCTCCAACAGCTCCTGAGTTCCCGCAGCTCCCATGGTTCCCACATCTCCAAAGGCTTCCATAGCTCCAACAGCTCCCACATCTCCCAAAGCTCCCACAGCTCCCATGGGATCCATGGCACCCAAAGCTCCCAAACCAGCCACAGCTCCCAGAGCTCCCACAACTCCAACAGCTGCCACAGCTCCATGGCATCTGTGGCTCCCACGGCACCCAAAACTCCCGTAGCCCCCAAAGCTCCCAAAGCATCCACGGCACCCAAAACTCCCAAAGCTCCCACACCAGCCAGAGTTCCCACAGCTCCAGCAGCTCCCACAGTTCCCAAAGCTCCCACATGTCCCAGAGCTCCCACATCTCCCAAAGCTTCCACATCTCCCAAAGCTCCCACATCTCCCACACTTCCCTCAGTTCCCAAAGCCCCCACATCTCCCAAAGCCCCCACATCTCCCAAATCTCCCCAAGCTCCCGTATCTCCCACATCTCCCATAGCTCTCACATCTCCCACACAGTTCCCAAGTCTCCCAAAGCTCCCATAGCTTCCACATCTCCCACACTTCCCGCATCTCCCAAAGCTGCCACATGTCCCGCATGTCCCGGCGCGGCGTCGCTCACCATCCAGAGGCGGGTGCTGCGGCTCATGCGCCCGTGGGGCTCGAACATCCAGCCGTGGTAGGAGAGCAGCAGGCGGAGCAGCCTCCGGAAGAGCAGCACGGCCGCCAGCCAGGCCCCCGTGGAGAACACCACGGTGCTGACCACGGTCTGCGCACAGGGGCTCAGCGCCGCGCTGGGGACACGGGGGGGACACGGCCTCAGCGGTGGGGACAGCGCGGGTGGCATCCCCGGAGTGTCCCCAGACTGGGCTGTGCCCCTGGTGGCACTGCCAGGGAATGTCCCCACGTGGGGCTGTGCCTCTGAGTGGGACCCACAGGGATGTCCCTGCGTAGGGGGTCCTTTCAGGGACACCCCCAAATGGAGACGTCACGGGCCTCCTGCACCTTCTGGGGGTCGGGATCCCTCTGTGGGGTGGGACTCCCTGAGGGACACACCCAAATGGAAACGTCAGAGGCTTCCTGCACCTTCTGGGGGGGGGGGTCCCTCTGTGGGACAGGGCTGTGCCGTGGGTGGGACCCCTTGAGGGACACCCCCAAATGGGGCGGGGATGTGCAGGGTGGAGCCCCCAGGGCTGTCCCGGTCCCCAAGGCCACGCTGGGTCTGGGGTCTCTCCTGGGACACCGCCGGGGGCCCGTGCGGGCTGTCCCCATGCGGGCTGTCCCCATGCGGGCTGTCCCCACCGCGGGCTGTCCCCGCTGGCCGTGCCGGTGTCCCGGCCGTGTCCCGTGCCCCGTGTCCCGCTCACCTGCGGGGCAGCCAGTGCTGGATGCGGGCGATGAGCCCCAGGGACGGATCCACCTGGCAGTAGCAGGAGCCGGCCGTGGCCATCACCACCACCATCCAGCTGGAGGGCGACGCGGGGTACACGCCGGTCAGGAAGCTGTTCTGTGGGCACAGCGGGGTCACGGGGGCACGCGGGGGCGGCACCGGAGGGGACACCGGCGGCCCAGCCCACCTTGGCGCGGACCAAGCGCTTCTTCCACGAGTGCACGACGGCCAGGTAGAGCTGGCGCACGGCCTCGCGGCTCAGCTGGAAGCCCAAGCCCTCGGGGGTGACCGTGAACTGGAAGGCCACGGCCTGGTGAGCTTCCGCCATCGTGGGGACCGGCCGGGGACACCTGCGGGGCACACGGGGGCGGTGGGCGCGGGCACGGACCGGGGGGCGGAGGGGACGGCGGTGCCCTGCCGGTGTGCCCGGGGCGGTGCCAGCCCCCGGGAGCCCCGGCCGCGTCACGGCGGCGTCACGTGGCGCTGGCCCGGTGCCCACTGAGGGAAGGGTCAGCGCTGGCACCGCCGCCAGCCCGGCCCCCGAGGGGACAGCGGGGAGGACAGCCCGGCCCCGGAGGGGACAGCGGGGAGGACAGCCCGGCCCCGGCCCCTGGCCCCGCACGTGGCACACGCTGTCCCCTGCCCCGTGTCCCCTGCGGGAGCGCGGGAGGGGCCGCACGGACACGGCCGGGGTGCCACCAAGTCCCCGTGTCACCACGGGTGTCGCTGGAGACCCCCCCGGTTCGGAGGTGCCGCAAAGCCCCCCCAGCTCTGGGACCCCTCAGTGTGGGCACAGCCGGGGCCGAGCCCGGGGGCGGCGGGGGGTGACCCCCCTGTCCCCAACACGGGCACCTTTCCCACGGTGCCTTGGGCTGAGGGTGACAGCCGGGACCCGATCACAGCGGGGCTGCTGCGCCCTCTGCACCGCGTGGTGTCACCACCCCGCGCCCCATGGCACCCCACGGTGTCACCTGGCCTGGCACGGCGCCGATGGCACCCCACGGCACGGCCCGGCCTGGCACGGCACACCTGGGCACTAAACCACATCCCCAGCCCTGCAGGGCGCCGTGGCACTGCCACTGCCCGCTTGTGCCACTGCCCGGGTGTGTGACACTGCTCTGTGTCACACGCAGGGCACCGTGGCACTGCCACTGCCCGGCTGTGTGTCACCGCCCTGTGTCACCGCTCTGTGTCACACGCAGGGCACCGTGGCACTGCCACTGCCCGCTTGTGCCACTGCCCGGGTGTGTGACACTGCTCTGTGTCACCCGCAGGGCACCGTGGCACTGCCACTGCCCGGGTGTGTGTCACCGCCCTGTGCCACCACCCTGTGTCACCCGCAGGGCACAGTGGCACTGTGGCACGGCCCGGGTGTGTGTCACCGCCCTGTGTCACTCGCAGGGCACAGTGGCACCGTGGCCCGGCCCTGCCCGCCCTGTCCCGCGTGTCCCCGCGGCGGGTGGCACCGGGGCCACTCCCGCCGTGTCCCCCGCCCCGCCCAAGGTCACGGCGGCTCCGGGGCCGGGATGCGCCGCCCCAGGGCGGCCCCGCCTGTGCCCCCCGCGTGGGGCCGGGCCCCGCTCCGGGACCCCCGCAGGTGGCACCGCCAGGGGACCCGCGGAGGGGACCCCCGGACACGCGGGGGGCGCGGGGGGCGCTCCGCACGGACACGCGTGGAGCCGGCACCGGGCGCGGCGCCACGGGGGGGGCTGTGCCGGTACCGGGGGTGACCCCGCGCTGCCGCCGCCGCCCCCGCGGGGCTCCCCGCGCGTGGGTCCCGTCGCGCCCCCTCCCCGGGCCCGGTACCTGCGTGGGCAGCGCGGGGGCCGCGGCTCCGCGGGACGACGGCTCCTGCGGCCGCGGCAGCCGCCAGCCGGTAACCGGACACCGGCGGGGCCGGGCGGGACCGGAGCCGCTCCGCCCCCGGGGGGACCGCGACACCCGGGGGGACCCCGACACACCGGGACGGCAGCGGCAGCGCGGGGGGACCCGGATCTCCGGGGTCCCGGGGGACAGCGACATCCCGGGAATGCGACACGAATCCATCCCCGGCCGGGGGACAGCGACGTGGCGAGACAAGGACCCCGACATCCCCCCGGTCACCGTCCCGGGACAGGAACGGACATCCCGGGACAGAACGGGCATTCCCGGGATGGGGCGTCATCAACAGCCCGGGCCACGGAACGTCACTCTGGGGGACAGCGGGGACACTGGGGGACAGCGGGGACATCCCGGGGGGATGGATCCACGTCCCGAGACAGTGACCCGCATCAGTGACAGGAACACACATCAGGGACAGGGACACGCATCCTGGGGACAGGGACACATCCCGGGACACGTACACGGGACAGGGACACACGGACCAGGACAGGGACCCGAACCCGCTACAGGGACACACATCCTGGGGACAGGGACAGTGGCTCTGCCACGGGCTGCGAGGGCTCCGGGTGTCCGTGCCCGGGTGTCCCTGTCCCTGTGCCCCGCCTGTCACCTGCTCCCTGCCCCGCCTGTCACCTGCTCCCTGCCCTGCCTGTCACCTGCCTGCCACCTGTTTGTCACCTGCCCGACCTCTGGCCCCTGTCCCAGTTGTTACCGACCCGTCACCCCGAGTGTCACCTCCCTGCCCCCTGTCCGTCCCCTGCCCCCGCCCTGAGGGGACACGGGGAGGGGTCTGCAGCACTCGCGACCCTCACCCCAAAGAGCTCCCCCATGTCACCCCCCGTGTGTCCCTTGTGTCCCCCCGGGCCCTCCTCCCCTCTGCCCGACGGCGACTGGGGGGTCCCGGGGGGCGGATTTGGGGAGGGGGCAGAAGGAAGAGGCGGGAATTTGGGGGTGGGATTTGGGGAAGGCGGGATTTGGGAAGGGGGAATTCGAGGGGGTTGGATTTAGGGCGGGATTTGGGAAGGGGGAATTTGAGGGGTGGGATTTGGGGCGGGGGGGAATTTGAGAGATGGGACTTAGGGTGGGATTTGGGGCGTGGGGAATTTTAGGGGGTGGGATTTAGGGCAGGATTTTGGGGTGGGATTTGGGATGGAGGAATCTGAAGGGGCGGGATTTAGGGCGGGATTTGGGGCGGGATTTGGGAAGGGAGAATTTGGGAAGGGGGAATTCGAGGGGGTTGGATTTAGGGCGGGATTTGGGAAGGGGGAATTTGAGGGTGGGATTTGGGATGGAGGAATCTGACGGGGCGGGATTTAGGGCGGGATTTAGGGTTGGATTTGGGGCGGGATTTGGGAAGGGGGAATTTGAGGGGTGGGATTTGGGATGGAGGAATCTGACGGGGCGGGATTTAGGGCGGGATTCAGGGCGGGATTTGGGAAGGGGGAATTTGAGGGTGGGATTTGGGATGGAGGAATCTGACGGGGCGGGATTTAGGGCGGGATTTAGGGTGGGGTTTGGGGCGGGATTTGGGAAGGCGGACTCGGGCGCCGGCCCCAGCGCGGCTTTATTGGTCTGAGTTTTACATTCTGCTGTCGCAACGGGGCGACCCCGGGAGCCCCCCCGGCCCCCGAGCTGCGGGCGGGGGGCACTGAGGTACAAACGGGGGTCGCCCACCCCCTGTGCCGCACCCCGAACCCCCCAAACCCACCCCAAACCCCCGTTACTGGCCAGCAGTGCGGATCTGGGGGTGCCCGCAGCCCCCACCCCAAATCCCACCCTTATTGGGGGAAGGCGGTCCCACCCACCTCTGCTGCCGAGTCCCGGGGTGCCGGGGGGTCCCGGGGCTCAGCCCCCCCGAACCGTTGTGGTGGCGCCCCCCAAACTGTCGGGGCCCCCCCAAACCGTTACAAACCCCCCCAACCGTCCCAACGCCCCCCCAGAGCCCGGGGGGGGGTAGGGGGGCAGGATTTGGGGGATCCCCTCAGGAGCAGCGAGCCTTGTGCTGGAAATAGGCCTGGAAACGGCTCTGGGCGTAATCCTGGGGAAAAAGGGGTTAAAAAGGGGTTAAAAAGGGGTCAAAAAGGAGTTAAAAAAGGGGTTAAAAAAGGGGGGAAATGGGGAAGAAGGGAGAGCAAAAGGAGGAGGAAAAGGAGGAGGAAAAGGGGAGAAGGGGGAAGAGGAAAGAGGGAGGAAAGGGCAGGGAAGGAGGGAAAATGGAAATGGGCAAAAAAGGGGGGAAAAGGGGTTAAAAAGGGTGGGAAAGGGCAAAAAAGGGGGGGAAATGGGATGAAGGGGGGAAAGGGAGGGAAGAAGGGGAGAAAAGCGGGAAAAAGGGAGAAGGGGGAAAGAGGGAGGAAAGGGCAGGGCAGGAGGGAAAAGGGGGGGAAAAATTGGGGAAAATTGGAGAAAAAGTGGGAAAAAGGGGGAGAAAATGGGGGGCAAATTGGGAAAAAGGAAAGAAAGGGGAAAGGTGAAAAAATGGGGGAAAAGGGGAAAATGAGGGGAAACAGGGAGAAGGGGAAAGAGGAAGGGAAGGGCAGGGATGGAGGGAAAAGGGGGGGAAAAGGGGGGATAAAAGGGGCAAAATGGGAGAAAAAATGGAGAAAAAGGGGGAGAAATGGGGGGCAAATTGGGAAAATGGAAAGAAAGGGGAAAGGGAAAAAATGGGGGGAAAAGGGGGGGGGAAGAAGGGTGAGAAAATGGGGGGAAAGGGGAAAATGGGGGAAAAAAAGGAGAAGGGGAAAGAAGGAGGAAAGGGTGGAGCAGGAGGGAAAAAGGGGGGATAAAATAGGGAAAATGGGAGAAAAATTTGGAAAAAAGGGGAGAAAATGGGGGACAAATCGGGAAAAAGGAAAGGGGAAAAAATGGGGGGAAAAGGGTGGGAAGAAGGGGAGGAAAGGGGAACATGGAGGGGAAAAGGGAGAAGGGGGAAAGAGGGAGGAGAGGGCGGGGAAAGAGGGAAAAGGGGGGAAAAAGGGAGGGATAAAAGGGGGAAAATGGGAGAAAAACTGGGAGAAAATGGGGGGCAAATATGGAAAAAGGAAAGAGGGGAAAGGGGGGAAATGGGGGGAAAAGGGGGGGAAGAAGGGGAGAAAAGGGGGAAAAAGGGAAAATAGGGGAAAAAAAGGAGGGATAAAAGGGGGAAAATGGGAGAAGAAGTGAGAAAAAAGGGGACAAAATGGGAGAAAATGGGGGGCAAACCGGGAAAAGAGGAAGGAAAGGGGAGAAATGGGGAAAGGGAGGTGAAATGAGGGAAAAGGGGAGCAAAGGTGTGCTGAGGGGGTTGTGGGGCCCCCCACACCCCACAGGGGCACAGTGCCCCCCAAAGCTCACCAGGTACCCGAAGTGGATGGTGGAGATCTTGGCCTGCACCACGGACCAGAGCCCCCAGAAGAAATGTGAGGCCAGGGTGAAGCTGGGGGGAAAAGGGGGGTGAGACCCCAAAACCCTCCCAGGGCACCCCAAAAACACCCACGGGAGGGGGGCGTGGGGCAGGGGAGCCTAAAATCGGCACAGAGACCCCAAATAGGGGCACAGAGACCCCAAAAGTGGCACAGAGAACCCAGATACAGGTATAGAGACCCCAAAAGTGGAACAGAGGGCCCCAAAAATCCCACTGAGGACCCCAAAAGTGGCACAGACATCCCAAAGTGGCACGGAGACCCCCAATGGAGGTACAAAGACCCCAAAACACCACACGGAGGACCCCAAAATTGGCACGGGGGACCCCAAAAGTGGCACAGAAACCCCAAATGGGGGCACAGAGACCCCAAAAGTGGCACAGAGAACCCAAATACAGGTATAGAGACCCCAAAAGTGGAACAGAGAGCCCCAAATAGAGGTACAAAGCCCCCCAAAAATCCCACAGACGCCCCCAAAAGCGGCACAGACATCCCAGAGTGGCACAGAGACCCCCAATGGAGGTGCAAAGACCCCAAAAAACCACACAGGGCCCCAAAAGTGGCACAGAGGACCCCAAATGAGGGCATAGAAACCCTAAAACATGGCACAGAGGACCCCAAAAGTGGCACGGAAACCCCAAACAGAGGTACAAAGACCCCCCCAAATCCCACAGACGCCCCCAAAAGCGGCACAGAGACCCCAAAGAGAGGCACAAATCCCCCCAAATCCCCCCGGTACCGCTCGATCTCCCGCAGCATCTCCTCCTCCAGGCGCTCCTGCTCCTCCTGCGGGGCCCGCCCGGGGCCGCCCGACAGCGCCGACAGGTAATGGCGGATGAAATGGAGCTGGGGAGGGGGGACACGGGGCTGGGACCCCAAAGGGACCCCAAAGGGACCCCAAAGGGACCCGCAAAGGGACCCCTGAGACCTCGGACAGGTAATGGCGGATGAAATGGAGCTGGGGAGGGGGGACACGGGGCTGGGACCCCAAAGGGACCCCAAAGGGACCCGCAAAGGGACCCCTGAGACCTCGGACAGGTAATGGCGGATGAAATGGAGCTGGGGAGGGGGGACACGGGGCTGGGACCCCAAAGGGACCCCAAAGGGACCCCCCAGGGAAAAGGGACACCCCTGGCCCCAAAGGGACACTCCAGGGACCCCCTGGCCCCAAAGGGACCCCTGAGCACTCAGACAGGTAATGGCGGATGAAATGGAGCTGGGGAGGGGGCACACGGGGCTGGGACCCCAAAGGGACCCCCTGGCCCCAAGGCACACCCTGAGCCCCAAGGGACCCCTCCAAGGGACTCGTCCACCCCAAGGGACCCCTCCCTGTCCCCAAGGGACCTCTCCAAGGGACCCCTGCCCAGTCCCAAGGGACACCCCCAGGGGACCTTTCAGCCCCAAGGAACCCCAAAGGGACCCCAAAGCCCCCCTCCCCAAAGGGCCCCCGGCCCCCAGACCTGCTGCTGGCGGCTGGGGAAGTGCTCGGGGTGTGCCTGGAAGCAGGGCCAGGCCTCGTGGCTGTAGCTGTAAACCCACTCGCAGAAGTGATTGCCCAGGTCAAAGCCCCTGCAACGGAGGGGGGTCACACAGCACCGACCCCACTGGGAGCCCCAAAATCACTGGGGATCAGCACTGACCCCACTGTGAGCCCCAAAATCACTGTGGGGGGGTCACACAGCACCGACCCCACTGTGAGCCCCAAAATCACTGAGGGATCAGCACCGACCCCACTGTGAGCCCCAAACGCACCAGGGATCAGCACTGACCCCACTGTGAGCCCCAAACGCACCAGGGATCAGCACTGACCCCACTGGGAGCCCCAAAATCACTGAGGGATCAGCACTGACCCCACTGTGAGCCCCAAAATCACTGAGGGATCAGCACTGACCCCACTGTGAGCCCCAAAATCACTGAGGGATCAGCACTGACCCCACTGTGAGCCCCAAAATCACTGAGGGATCAGCACTGACCCCACTGGGAGCCCCAAAATCACTGAGGGATCAGCACTGACCCCACTGTGAGCCCCAAAATCACTGGGGATCAGCACCGACCCCACTGTGAGCCCCAAACGCACCAGGGATCAGCACTGACCCCACTGTGAGCCCCAAAATCACTGAGGGATCAGCACTGACCCCACTGGGAGCCCCAAAATCACTGAGGGATCAGCACTGACCCCACTGTGAGCCCCAAAATCACTGAGGGATCAGCACTGACCCCACTGTGAGCCCCAAAATCACTGAGGGATCAGCACTGACCCCACTGGGAGCCCCAAAATCACTGAGGGATCAGCACTGACCCCACTGTGAGCCCCAAAATCACTGAGGGATCAGCACTGACCCCACTGGGAGCCCAAACCCCCCTGGGAGCCTGGAGAGGGGATTAAAGTCCCAGATCCCACCATGATTATGGAGCAAAGAGGTGAAACCCCAAATCCCAACGGGGTCATGGAGTGGTGATGGGGAGACCCCAAATCCCACCGGGACCACAGAATATGAGCGGGAAGCCCCCAAATCCCAACGGGGTCACGGAGTGGTGATGGGGAGACCCCAAATCCCTCTGGGACCGTGGAATATGAGCAGGAAGCCCCCAAAGCCTCCAGAGACCCCCTAAAATCTCCCTAAAAAAAGAGCAGGGTCGCAGGAGGGGGAGCCCCTAAATCCCACCAGGAATATGAGCAGGAAGCCCCCAAATCCCAGTGGGATCATGGAGTGTGAGGGACCCCCAGGGACACCCCAAAACCCCCCAGGGACCCCCCAAACCCCCCGGGGACCCCCAAGCCCACCGGGGACCCCCAAGCCCACCGGTAGTTGTAGCTGCTGTACTCGAAGTCGATGAGCATGAGCCGTTCCGAGGAGGCCTCGCGCCCCGCCAGCAGCAGGATGTTCCCTGTGGGCTCGGGTTTGGGGCATTTATGGGGGATCTGTGGGGTTTTGGGGGGTTTGGGGTTTTGGGGACAGGGCCACCCGTGGCACTCACCCTCCTGCACGTCGTTGTGGCAGAAAACCACCGGGGACGGGGTGGCCTCCAGCAGGTCCCTGAGGGGCGAGAGGGGCTCAGAGGGGACACGGGGACAGGGGTGGGGACAGGGGGACAGCCTGGGGACAGCCCAGGGTCAGGGGGACAGCTTGGGGACAGGCTGGGGACAGGCTGGGGACAGCCCAGGGACGTGGGAGGGATCCCTGGATATGGGGACATGGTGGGGACACCAGGGGTACGGGGACATGGGGGCACAGGGACTTTGGGGACTTTGGGGACACCTGGTATACAAGGACACTGGGGACACAGGGATCCAGGGAAACGGGGACATGGGGATGCCAGGGACATGGGGATGGCCCAAGGAAATGGGGATATGGGGGATACAGGGGACACCAGGGACACCCCAGGGACATGGGGGACACAGGGACACCAGGGATAAGGGACACAGGGGACATGGGGACACGTGGGACACAGAGGAACAAAGGCATGGGTGACACCAGGAGATAGAGGTGACACAGATACAGGGGACACAGGGGAGACACCAGGGACACCGCAAGGGCGTGGGGAACACGGGTGACACCAGGGACACGGGGACACACAGAGGACACCAGGGACAGAGGGGGAAAGAGGGAAGAACCACAGACGCCCTGTCCCCAGAGGATCCCTGCCCTGGGGGCCCTGTGGGGACAGGGGACAGCAGAGGGACACCCAGGGGGTGGCAGTGACCTGAGGCTCCTCATCTCCTGCTCCAGGTTGTAGCCCCGGAGCTGCTCCAGCTGCTGCAGCTGTGCTGGCTCCGAGAACGTCAGCTCTGAGATCTGCTGCAGGTACCTGGGGACACGGGACAGTGTGGGGACAGCACGGGGACACCGAGGACAGAACCCCCAGAGCTCCCTGCCCAGCCCCGGCCACCCCAAGGCCACCCAGTGTCCCCCCTCTGTGTCCCACAGGACCCTCTGGAAGCAGACAGAAACCCCTGGGGTCTGGACCTGCTGGGATTTGGGGTCCCCACTCCTGATCTCAATGGGGTTTGGGGTCCCCACTCCCTGATCCCAATGGAATTTGGGGTCCCCACTCCTGATCCCAATGGGATTTGGGGTCCCCACTCCCTGATCCCAATGGGGTTTGGGGTCCCCACTCCCAGGGTCCCCACTCCCTGATCCCAATGGGATTTGGGGTCCCCACTCCTGATCCCAATGGAATTTGGGGTCCCCACTCCCTGATCCCAATGGGATTTGGGGTCCCCACTCCCTGACCCCAATGGGGTTTGGGGTCCCCACTCCCTGATCCCAATGGGATTTGGGGTCCCCACTCCCTGACCCCAATGGGATTTGGGGTCCCCACTCCTGATCCCAATGGGGTTTGGGGTCCCCCCTCACAAGTTCATGATCCCGCTGGGATTTGGAGCTCTCCCATCCCATTCCCTCTTCCCAGTGGGATTTTGGGGTCCCCACTTCCTGCTCCCAGTGGGATTTGGGTCCCCATTCCCCACTCTCAGTGGGATTTGGAACTCTCCCTCCCCATTCCCTGCTCCCAGCAGGATTTGGGTCCCCACTCCCAGTGGGATTTGGAGCTGTCCCACCCCACTCCTAGTAGGATTTGTGTGCCCACTTCCCACTCCCAGTAGGATTTGAGTCCCCAGTCCCCTCTTCCAGTGGGATCAGGTCCCCTCACCCCATTCTCTGTTCCCAGTAGGATTTTGGGTCCCTTCACTCCATTCCCCGTTCCCAGTAGATTTTGGTCCCCCTCCCCATTCCCAGTGGGATTTTGGGTCCCCTCACTCCATTCCCTGTTCCCAGTAGGATTTGTGTCCCCCTTCCCCGTTCCCAGTGGGATCAAGTCCCCTCACCCCATCCCCATTCCCAGTGGGATTTTCATTCCCCATCCCCATTCCCAGAGGGATTTTGTGTCCCCCCTCCCCATTCCCAGTGGGGTTTGTGTCCCCTCACCCCATTCCCTGTTCCCAGTGGGATTTTGTGGATTTTGTGTCCCCCCTCCCCATTCCCAGTGGGATTGGGTCCCCTCACTCAATCCCTGTTCCCAGTAGGATTTTGGTCCCCCCTCCCTGTTCCCAGTGGGGTTTGGGTGCCCTCACCCCATTCCCTGTTCCCAGTGACGTTTGTGTCCTCCCTCCCCTCTCCCAGTGGGATTTTGGTCCCCCCTCCCCATTCCCAGTAGGATTTTGGTCCCCCCTCCCCATTCCCAGTGGGATTTCAGTCCCCCTTCCCCATTCCCAGTGGGATTTCAGTCCCCCTCCCCATTCCCAGTGGGATTTCAGTCCCCCCTCCCCTTTCCCAGTGGAATCTAGGTCCCCTCACCCCTCCATGGTCCCAAAGAGCCACTTGGGCTCCTTGTTGAAGGGCATGGCCATGCCGTGGAAGCGCGCCATGGTGACGGCGATCTCGGCCGAGACGCGCGGGTCCCGCAGCTCCTCGGTGCGCAGCCGCCGGCTCTGGGGGGGCACGGGGCGTTGGGGGGGCCCGGGGGGGCCCGGGGGGCGCGGGGGACCCCGATCCTACCGGCAGGTACTGCTCCAGGCGGCCCTGCGGGAACACCCCGAAGAGGCGCGGGCCCAGCGCGCGCTCGGCCAGGATGGCGAACATGACGCTCTCCAGCACCAGCGAGTCCACGCCCTGCGGGAGGGAGGGGGACAGGGGCGCCCCAAAACGGGGACACGGATTGGGACACCAAAAATGGGAGCCCCGAAAATGGGAGCCCCGAAAATGGGAGCCCGGATTGGGACACCAAAAACACAGGAGGCCAAAACAGAATCCCCAGAAATGGGATCCTAGGTTGGGACACCAAAAACACAGGACACCAAACAGGGAACCCCAAAAACAGGACCACAAATTGGGACACCATAATGGGCTCCCAAAAACGGGATCCCAAATTGGGATGCAAAAAACCACAGGACATCAAACAGGGATGCCCCAAAAATGAGACCCCAAATAGGGACCACAAAAACAGGACACCAAGCGGGGATCCCCAAAAACAGGACCCCAAATTGGGACACCAGAAGCACAGGACACCAAACAGGGATCCCCAAAAAAGGGACCCCAGATTGGGACACAAAAGACATGGGACATCAAAATGGGATCCCCAAAAATGGGATCCCAAAACTGGGACACAAAAAACACAGGACACCAAACAGGGAACCCCAAAAATGGGATCCCAAATTGGGACACAAAAAACATAGGATACCAAAATGAGAGCCCCAAAAATGGGATCCCAGATTGGGACACCAAACAGAGATCCCCAAAAATGGTACCGCAAATTGGGACACCAAAATGGGACACCAGAAGGGGATCCCCAAAATGGCACCCCAAATTGGGACACCAAAATGGGACCCAAAATCAGGACACCAAAAACACAGGACATCAAACAGGGATCCCTGAAAACGGGACCCCAAATTGGGACACAAAAACCACAGGACCCTAAAATGGGATCCCCAAAAATGGGATCCAAAATTGGCACACCAAAAGCACGGGACACCAAACAGGGATCCCCAAAAACAGGACCCCAAATAGGGACACCAAATGGGGATCCCCAAAAACGGGACCCCAAATTGGGACACAAAAAACACAGGATACCAAAATGGGATCCCCAAAAACGGGACACAAAAAACACAGGACACCAAACAGGGATCCCCAAAAACAGGAGCCCAAATTGGGACACCAAACAGGGATCCAAAAAAACAGGACCCCAAACTGGGACACTAAACAGGAATCCCAAAAAATGAGACCCCAAAAACACAGGACACCAAACAGGGATCCCTAAAAACAGGACCCCAAATCAGGACACAAAAAACATGGGACCCCCAAAATGGGATCCGCAAACACGGGACCCCAAATTGGGACACAAAAACCACAGGACACCAAAAGCACAGGACAGCAAACAGGGATCCCCAAAAACAGGATCCCAAATTGGGACACCAAAAACACAGGACACCAAAATGGGATCCCCAAAAACGGGGCCTCAAATAGAGAACCCAAAAATGGGACCACAAAAACACGACACCAAAACGGATCCCCAAAAGGGGACCCAAAAAACAGGACCCCAAAGACGGGATCCCCAAATCGGGACCCCAAATACGGATCCCTGATTTGGGACACCAAATAGGGATCCCCAAATCGGGACTCCGAAATGGGACCCCAAAATAGCAGCCCCAAAACCAGGATCCCCATACTGTTACCCCAAAACCAAAACAGCAAAACAGTAACTCCAACACCAGCACCCCAAAAACGGGCCCCCAACCCAACACCCCCAAAAGTGGCACCCCAAAAACGGGACCTCAAACCCAGCATCCCAAGGAGCCTCGGAACCCCAAACCCCAGCACCCCCCACCCCAGAGGGAGGGCACCCAAAAACCCTAATCTCAGGGGGTCCCTTGGGGTTCCCACGGGGTTTGGGTCTCGGGGGTTCCCTTGGGATTTGGGGTGTCGTTGTCCCCTCACCTACAGGATGGCTCCAACACCCCCTATCCCAGTGGGAAGGCACCCCAAAATCCTAATCCCAGGGGGTCCCGGGGGGTTCCTTTGGGGTCCTCATGGGGTTTGGGGTCCTGGGGGTCCCCATGGGGTGTGGCTGTGCCCCCACCTGCAGGATGGCCCCAGAACCCGCAACCCCAGCACCCCCCACCCCAGCTGGATCCCTGATCCCGGGGGGTTCCCTTGGGGTCCCCATGGGGTGTCACTGTCCCCTCACCTGCAGGATGGCCCCATAGACGCGCAGCAGCACCTGCCGGGGCTCGTCCCCCACGCTCTGCACGTGCTCGGGCAGCGCACACTTGTACAGCAGGTTACTGAGCCCCCCTCTGTGGGACAGGGACATTGGGGACATTGGGGACACCAGGGGGACACCCCGGGCAGCGCACACTTGTACAGCAGGTTACTGAGCCCCCCTCTGTGGGACAGGGACATTGGGGACACATTGGGCAGTGCACATTTGTACAGCAGGTTACTGAGCCCCCCTCTGTGGGACAGGGACATTGGGGACATTGAGGACACCAGGGGGACACCCCGGGCAGCGCACACTTGTACAGCAGGTTACTGAGCCCCCCTCTGTGGGACAGGGACTTTGGGGACATTGGGGACATGAGGGGACATTGGGGACAGGGATCCACCCGCACAGCACGTGGGGGTCTGTCCCTCCCCGTCCCTAGGGACAATGCTTGGGGACACTGGAAGAGGCACTGGGGTACGGGTCCAGGGGGAAACTGGGGGCAACTGGGAGAGGGACTAGGACACCAGTCCATGGGGACAACCGGGGGACAGGGATGCTGGTCTAGGGCGAGACTGGGAGGCGACACTGGGACACGGCGCCGAGGGCAGCTGGGGACACTGGGGGATGGGGATGCTGCTTCAGGGTGGGGCAGCTGGGGACACTGGGAGAGGGACTGGGACAAGGGTCGGGGAAGGGACGGGGACACTGGTCCGGAGGGTAATTGGGGACACCAGTCCGAGGGGTACCGGGCTACTGGTCACGGGGGCAACTAGGGGACACCGGGAACAGGGACAACGCTCCGAGGGCAACCGGGGCCACTAGGAGGGGACAGGCACACCGCTCCGGGGGCAGCGGGAGCAGCTGGGAGGGCCATTGTGAGGGGACGCTGTGAGGGGACGCTGTGAGGGGACACGAACACCGCTCCAGGGTAACTGGGGCCGCTGGGAGGGGACGGGCACACCGCTCCGGGGGACAACCGGGGCCACTGTGAGGGGACAGGGACAGCGCTCCGGGGGCAGCAGGGGCGGCTGGGAGGGCCATTGTGAGGGGACGCTGTGAGGGGACGCTGTGAGGGGACACGGACACCGCGCTGGGGTAACCGGGGCCGCTGGGAGGGACGCTTCCCTAAACCCCGGGACGAGACCACCGCGGAGAGGGCGGGGGGGGGGAACGCCTCTCGCCCGTTCCGCTTCCTACCCGATGGGCCAGATGCCGAACTCGTCCGGGCCGATGAGCTTCCAGGAGCCAGACAGGAACTCGCGGCACCAGGCGTAGGCCTGCAGCCGGGTGGCGGCGGGGACATCGCCGTCCTCGCTGCAGCAGCCCTGGCCCCCCGCCGCCGCCGCCATGGTCGCCCCTGCCCCGTCCCTCTCTGCCGGGGCAGCGCCCGGGCAGCCTCTAACCAATAACAACGCGATTAGCTGATTGACGGTGTAATCGACCAATAGAAAGACGCCTCGGGGAGGTGGTGCGTGCGCGACAGTCAATGGGCGCGCTCGGCGGGATGCGGCGGAACGTGGAGGTGAAGGCGCGGCTGAGGGCGCGGGAGGAAGCGCTGAGGGCGGCCCTGAGGCTGCGGGGGCTGGGCCCGGTGTGCCCGGTGTGCCCCGGGGCAGGGCAGGGAGCGCCCCAGGTGTGCCCCGGGGCCGGGCAGGGAGCGCCCCAGGTGTGCCCTCGGGCTGGGCCGGGCACGGGTGAGGAGCAGAAGCCGCCCCAGGTGTGCCCTGGGGCTGGGCCGGGCACAGATGAAGGGCAGGAGCCGCCCAAGGTGTGCCCCGGGGCCGGGCAGGTGCTGCTCCAGACCGACACGTTCTTCCGGGTGCCGCGGGGGCGGCTCAAGCTGCGCCGGACACAGGTGAGGGGTGGCAGGAGGGGCTTGGCCCTGGCCCTGTGCTCACCTGTCCCCGTGCTCACCTGGCCCTGTCCCTCACCTGTCCCCACCTGTGGCTGTCCCCAGGATGGCCGGGGGGAGCTGATTTTCTACGAGCGCCCCGACAGCGCCGGCCCCAAACTGTCCAAGTTCAGCATCACCCCCACGGCCGACCCCGAGGGGCTGCAGGTGAGCGGGGCTGGGGGCGCCCCTGTGTGTGACACCTTGTCACCCCTGTGCCATCCCTGTAAACCCTTGTGCCATCCCTGTCACCCACTGTGCCACCTTGTCAGCCGCTGTGCCACCCCTGTAACCCCCTGTGTCCCCAGGTGGTGCTGTCCTAGTGCCTGGGCACTGTAGGGTCCCTGTGCCATCCCTGTCCCCCCCCCGTCACCCCAGTCCCCCCTGGTGTCCCCAGGCGGTGCTGTCGCAGTCCCTGGGCGTGCTGGGCACGGTGAGGAAGGAGCGGCTCCTGTTCCTGCTGGGCCAGACCCGGCTGCACCTGGACCGGGTGCAGGGGCTCGGGGACTTCCTGGAGCTGGAGGTGAGGGGACGGGGGGGGGTGGTGTCCCGGGTGACCCCGAGTGACCCTGGTGACCCTGGGTGACCGTGGGGTGGCCGCAGGTGGTGCTGCGGCCGGAGCAGAGCGAGGAGGACGGGCAGCGCGTGGCACTGGAGCTGCTGCAGGAATTCGGGATCGGGGAGCAGGACCTCATCTCTGGGGCCTACCTGGATCTGCTGCTGGCACAGGGGGACAACGGGGACACCCCCTGAGCAGCCCCTGGCCGGCCAGGGACAGCGGGGCTGAGGGCAGGGGCACCTGGTGGCTGTGCCCACCCTGTAAACACGCTGTGACACGCTGTGCCTTGTCCCATCCTATAAACACCCTGTGGTCACCCTATAAACACACTGTGCCACCCTATAAACACACTGTGCCTTGTCCCACCCCAAAAACACCCTGTATCCCCCATAGACACCCTGTGCCCACCCCATAGACACCCTGTGCTCAACCCCATAAACACCCTGTGCCCTGTTCCACTCCATAGTACACCCTGTGCCCTGCTCACAGTCACTTCCAGCCCCATAATGCTCCCTAGAAACCCCATACCCACCCCACAGACACCTCCTGCCCTGTCCCACCCCACGGACATCCTGTGCCCACCCCACAGACACCCCCAGCCCCAAACTCCCCCTGGAAACCCAACCCTGTCCCCCCATGGTCGCTGTGTTCCCCCATGGTCACCCTGTCCCCGCCATGGCCACCGTGTCCCCCTGCCCATGGTCACTGTGTCCCCCTCCCCATGGCCACCGTGTCCCCCTGCCCAGGGTCACCAATAAACTCCGTGCCCACCCCGTGTCTGTGTCCAGCTGTGCCCGTTCCTGGGGTCACCCTGTCCCCCCCATGTGACATTCCGGGCTCAGGGGTGGCAGCGATGCCCGGCCCCGATCCTGGATTATGTCCGGAGCCTCGGGAAGTGCCAGGAGGGGGTTGAGGGTGACAGATGGGTGACGGGGGGTGGTGACATCTGTGCCAGCTGCTGCTGCTGCCACCCCGGCCTGCCCGTGGGGGGGGGAACTGAGGCTGGAAAATCCCCTGGGATCGATCCAGCAGGGCAAGGCCACCCTCCGTGTCCCCAAGTGTCACATCTATGGGGCTGGAAACCCCTGTGGGGATGGCGATCCCAAACATTTTCCATGAGGAGTTTTCCCAAATTTTCCAAAGGTTGCCCCGGTGAGGCGCCAGCCGGAATCCTGGAGAGCCCTGGAGGGGCTGGAACGGGGCCAGGAAGGAAATAGGGCTGGAAAATTCCAAAGGGATTTGGGAGGGGACTGGAAAACTCCAGAGGGGTTTGGGATTTGGGCTGGAAAACTCTGGAAGGGTTTGGGATTTGGGCTGGAAAATTCCAGAGGGATTTGGGAAAACTCCAGAGGGATTTGGGATTTGAGCTGGAAAACACCGGAGGGATTGGGGAAAGGTCTGGAAAACTCCAGAGTGGTTTGGGATTTGGGCTGTAAAATCCAGAGGGATTACGGATTTGGGCTGAAAAACTCCGGAGGGGTTTGGGATTTGAGCTGGAAAACTCCAGCTGGATTTGGGGTTTGGGCTCAGCCTGGAGCAGAGGCGGCTCCGGGGCTCCTTCAGGACGGGCTCTGGCTCATCCCGGGATTCTCAGGGAAGCTTCTGGAAGCCCTGGGCCACCCTGGGGCTCCCTCATTCCCGAGGGATTTCCCTTTGCTTCCCGATTTCCATCAGGCCTGGGCTGGGCTCGCGGCTGGGCCTTGCTGGGTGCTCCCAGCTCTGGGATTTCCCAGCTTTGGCTTTTCCCAAAGGGAAATTCCTTTTTTTTTTTTTTGGTAGAATCTCAGTTCCAGCTGCTCCAGCTGCTGCTCCAGGAGCTGATATTCCATGTTGGGGTGGGAAGTGGCGGGGGTTGGATGTGGAGAGGGGTCAGGATTTGGGGATTTGGGGATTTGGGGATGAGGAGACGCCGCGGCTCCGTGGGAAGGACTCAGCTGGGAGTGAGAGGGAAAGGGGAAAACTTGGGTTAAGGAGGGTGGGAAGGATTGAATGGGTGGATTTTCCTCAGGCTGGATTGTCCCAGCGGGAATTTCTCCCATTTTTCAGAGCTGTGGCGGATCCAGGTGGATCCCCAGGATCCATTCTGGGAGCCAAAGGTTTGGGATCAGCCCAGGGTGTAATTCATGGATCCTGGGAATGGAAATGCTTGGAAAACTTCCTGGGCTGTGCCCGTGGGATCTCCTGGATCCCGGGGGATCCTCGGGATGGGCTTTGAGGTCCCTCCCAGGCAGGGCCCACCAGGATTGGGGAATTGTGGAATCCTTGCCCATGGAATGCCGGCAGTGCCTCGGGAAGGGCCCCCGAGCCCCCCAGGGATCCGTGCAGGCAGAGCCCGGGAAAAGTGGGATGTGCCCCGGGCTGGGGGCCGGGGCAGCTCCGCTGGGATCGGGGCCGGGATCGGGAATGTCCTTCTGGGCCTGCCCAGCTCCTGCCAGGAGCCAGCGGGGATCGGGATCTGCTCCAGGGAATGAGCCCCGGGAACAGAGGGAGCGGCCTCAGCCTGGGCCAGGGCAGGCCCAGCTCCCGGATTTGGGATCGTTTTCCGTGGAAAGGGGTCAGGCCTTGGCAGGGCCTGCCCAGGGAGCTTTGGAGTCACCATCCCTGGAGGTGTCCAAGGAATTCCTGGAGGTGGCACTCGGGGCTCTGGTGGGGATCGGGCCCAGCTTGGACTCACTGACCCTGGAATTCTTTCCCAGCCTCAATAATCTGGGAATTCTGTGTTCACACGCCCATGAGAATTCCCAGCACATCCCAGTTATCCAGGGAATGAGCCCTGGGAAAAGAGGGAGCAGTCTCAGCCTGGGCCAATGGGGATGTTTGGGATCATTCTCCGTGGAAAGGTGGGCAGGCCTCGGCAGGGGCCAGAGGAATCCGGAACATCCAGAGCAGGATCCCAAAGAAGCATCGATCCCAGCTTATCCTTGGAAATCCTTGAAGTCCCTTAAAGCCACAATTCCCGCTGGGAGTTTGGGAATCCCTGGGCTTGGGAAGGTCCTGCTCGGTTTTTAGGGAATGTTTTCCTTGTGGAATGGGAGTCAAACACCCCGGGGAGAGCTCCTGGAACCCCAAATCCCTGCTGGGGTGGGGCCGTGTCCCAAAATCCCAAAGGAACAAGGATGGGAATGGGAACGTTGGGGTGAAGATGGGAGTGGGAAAGGGGTGAAAACTGGGAATGTTGGGTTGGAAACTGGGAATGGGGGTGTTGGGATGCATGGGGATGGAAGTGTTTGGATGGATGGATGGATGATGGATGGATGGATGATGGATGGATGGATGGATGATGGATGGCTGGATGATGGATGGATGGATGGATGGATGGATGGATGGATGAATGGATTGATGGATGGATGGATGGATGGATGGATGATGGATGGATGGATGGATGATGGATGGATGGATGAGGGAAGGATGGATGGATGAATGGATTGATGGATGGATGGATGGATGGATGGATGATGGATGGATGGATGAGGGATGGACGGATGGATGGATGGACGGATGGATGGATGATGGATGGATGGATGGATGGATGATGGATGGATGGATGAGGGAGGGAGGGATGGATGGATGGATGGATGGATGGACGGATGGATGGATGAATGGATTGATGGATGATGGATGGATGGATGGATGGATGGATGGATTGATGGATGGATGGATGGATGGATGATGGATGGATGGACGGATGGATGGATGAATGGATTGATGGATGATGGATGGATGGATGGATGGATGGATGGATGATGGATGGATGGGAATGGGGATGTTGGGATGGATGGGAATTTTGGGAAGGGGCACAGGCAGGAGTGGGTCCTGGGAGGGGTTGGGGTGCCCTGGGTCTCCCCTGGGCCCTGTGGTGGCACCAGAGTGGCCTCGGCCTCGCTTGGGGACATGGGGGACACCGAGGGTGTGGGGACACTGAGGGAACTGGGGAACATGGGGGACACTGAGGGAATTGGGGGACACGGAGACACTGAGGGAATGGGGGACACAGGGGTGGCACTGAGGGACCCCACATCCCACGGGGGGCAGTGCGGGGGTCCCATCGCCCGCCGCCCGAACTGGGACCGTCCCTGGTGTCCCCAGGCCGCTCCCTGGTGTCCCCTGCGGCCCCCAGCGGCGGCCGCTGTCCTGTCCCGCTGTCAGCACCAGGGACAGCTCCGCTCGCGGGCCCTGCGCGGCGCCCGACCCGCTCAGCGACCCTACAGAGCGACCCTATAGAGCGCCCCACAGGGCCCGATCCCCTATAGAGCCCTGACCCGTTATAGACCCCCCGGTCCCCTATAGACCCCCCGGATTCCCTATAGACCCCCGATCCCCTATAGACCCCTGACCCACTGAGCTGTGCTCCCAGTCCCCACACGGCTCCTGTCCCCTCTTACCGACCCCACAGACCCCCCGAGCCCCTAATGGATCCCTCAGCATCCCTACAGAGCTTCGGGATCCCCTATAGACCCCCCTATCCCCCTATAGCCCCTCTGCCCCCCATGTGGCCCCTGTTCCCCTCTCCCGCGTTCAGCACCACGGACAGCTCCGCCCAGGCCCTGTCACCGCCCCTACAGAGCCCCGCCCACCCCATGGACCCCCTGAACCCCCTATGGACCCCCTGACCACCCTATATACCGCCCTGCCCCACTACAGAACCCCCGACCACCCTATGGAGCCCCTGGCCACCCTATAAACCCTCTGGCCCCACTTTAGACCCTCGACCCCTCCTATAGACTCCCTGACCCCACCATAAAACCCGTGATGTGCTGTAGACCCTACTGACCCCCTGTCCCTATAGATGCCCCTGTCCTCCCCCGATCCTACTGACCCCTTTCTGCCCCTCCCTGCCCCAGCTGATCCCCCCCATCCCAAAGCGCCTTCCCTTCCCTTCCCTTCCCTTCCCTTCCCTTCCCTTCCCTTTTTCCCTCCCCTCAGGAGATTCCCCCCCGCCCACCCAGGACCCCTCCCCATTCCCTCCCAATCCCACCCCCATTCCCAGAACTCCCCCAATCCCATCCCACACCCCCAGACCCCTCCTTCTCTGGACCCCCTGGACCGCCCCTCATCCCATCCCATCCCATCCCACCCCACCCCATCCGATCCCACAACTCCCTCCCTCCCTCCGGCCGCCCCCGCCCCTCCCGGCTCCTCCCTCTCCCCCCGTTATTCCCGCAGCTCCTCCCGCCCCTCTCCCCCCGTTTTCCCGCAGCTCCTCCTCCCTCTCCCCCCGTTCATTCCCGCGGCTCCTCCCGCCCCCCGCCGCTCCCCCGCCGCTCCCGCAGCTCCTCCCGCCGCTCCCCCCCCCGCTCCCGCAGCTCCGCAGTCCGGCGCAGCCCCGGCCGGAGAAAATGGCGGATCGCGCCGAGATGTTCTCGCTCTCCACCTTCCACTCGCTCTCCCCGCCCGGCTGCCGGTGAGCGGGGGACGCGCGGGGGATGCGCGGGGGGGATGCGGGGTCGCGCTGCCCTTCCCCTCCCGCCGTGCCGCCCTTGCACCGGGCCCGCGCCCCGGCCCCCCCCGCCCGCCCGTTCACCTTGGGATGCGGGGCCGGGGGGGCTCCTCCCGCCCCCCGCCCCGGCGCGGCCCTTCCCGGCGTTACCGGCGCCGCCATCCGGCCCCCGGAGCGCCGCGGGCGGCGGGCGCGGGGTCTCCTCCGTCCCTTCCCCTGCCCGGGGCCCGGAGCCCCCCCGGCCTCGGGGGCCGCCGCATCCCGGGGCCGCTGCGGGAGGAGCCGCCGCCGCCTCTTTGTCTCTCCCGAGGCGCCGCAGCGGCCCCGGGATGGGGACGGGGACGGGGATGGGGGGGCCGGTCCCGGGAGCGGGGGGTGCTCGGCGCCCCCCCCAGGCTCGGCGCGGCCGGGGGGATGCCGAGGGGATCCGGGGGGATCCCGCAGCCGGGACGCCGCACCGGGGCCCCGGGATCGGTCACCTTCCCGCAGGGCCGCCGGGGGTCCCGCGGGGAGGGGACGAGGCGGGGCCCGCCCCGCGCCTGACCTTGGCTGGGTGCGGGGCCGGGGGTCGCGGTGCGGGGCCGGGGGTCGCGGTGCGGGCCGGGCTGGCGCACTGCGGGGCCGAGACGCCCGGCAGCGGAATGGGAAGGGCAGGAGGCGGCCCTGAGGGGCACCTGGAGCGCCCCGGGGATGCGGGAGCTGCGGAGAGAGGAGCAGGGGACAGCGGGGCTGCGGGACGTGCCCTTGGCTGGCTGTGGCTGTGCTGGGCAGGGCTCCCCTTCTCTGGGGTGTCCCTGGCCCCAGGATGTCCCCTTCTCTGAGCATCCACGTCTCCAGGATGTCCCCATTCCCAGGATGTCCCCCTTCTCTGAGCATCTCCATCCCCAGGATGTCCCTTTCTCTGAACATCCCCTTGCTCGGACTGTCCCCTCCCTTAGCATCCCCGTCCCCAGGATGTCCCCGTCCCTGAGCATCCCCATCCCCAGGATGTCCCCTTCCCCGAGCATCCCAGGATGTCCCTGTCCCCAGGATGTCCCTGTCGCCGGGCTGTCCCCTTCCCGGGCCGCAGCGCAGCAGGACCCCGGGCTGTCGCTGCCCGCGGTGGCGCAGGGAGGGGACGCCACGGCCTCGCTGGGGCCGCTCGGCCCCGGGCCGGGCCCTGGGGCAGCCGGGCCCAGTCGGGGAGCGGGAGCTGTGCCCGGAGCCATCCCAAACCCGGGGCCGCTCCCTGGGGCTCGCCGAGCACCCCGAGATCAGCCGGGAATGGTGACGGAGAGCCCGAACCCGATCCCGGCTGAGCCTTCCCTGAGGAGCCGAGGGCAGGGAGGGGGTGCCCAGCCCGGCTTGGGGTGCCCGGTGGGGCGGGACCCCCTGGCCGGAGAGGAGAGGCCGGAATGGGCTGGGAATGCTCCCGCGATGTGGGAATGCTCCCTCGATGTGGGAACGGATGCTCGATGTGGGAACGCTCCCTCGATGAGGGAATGCTCGATGTGGGAATTCCAGGCGCGCACGCAGCCGGGCCTTGCGATGGCTCCCACCTCCCGCTCGGGCCGTGGCAGCCCCGGGTGCCAGCCAGGAGCCCCCGGTCCCCAATTTGGGGTGACCACAGGGTCAGAGCCAGCTCCGGGAGCGGGCGGGGGTGCCATCCCCTCCCGGTCACTGTGGGGTCCCCTCCCGGCGCTCGGAGCCCCCCCGGGCGGTGCGCAGGGAGCGGGGCTGGCAGCGATGAGGAAATTCCACCCGCCCGGGGCCTGCGCCGCCGGCAGCGCTCCCCGGGGAGGGAGCCCGGCCCTGGCAGCGCTGGCACCGCCGCTGTGCCTGCCCAGCCCTCCCGGCCCTGGCAGCGCTGGCACCGCCGCTGTGCCTGCCCAGCCCTCCCGGCCCTGGCAGCGCTGGCACCGCCGCTGTGCCTGCCCAGCCCTCCCGGCCCTGGCAGCGCTGGCACCGCCGCTGTGCCTGCCCGGCCCTCCCGGCCCCGTGCCCCCCGCCAGGTGACGCTGGCACCCTTTGGGGTCCCCTCTGGCCCGTCCCAGCTCGGGGTGGTCGCACTGGGATCACTGGGATGCCGTAGGGGTGTGGGGGGTCCTGCAGGTTCCAGCCCTTCCTGATCCCCTCTGCCTGTGCGGGGCTGGGTGAGACCCCCTGGCCCTGTCCCCACCCTCGGCTCCGCTCCTGCCACCTCAGTGCCAGCCGGCCCCGGGAGTGTCCCCGAGGTGGGGACGGACACTGTCCTTGTTCCTGCTGCTCATCCACAGTGCTGTGTCTCTGTATCCGTGGCCGGGGCGCTGCCTTTGGCCCCAGCCCGGTCCCCAGGGGTCCCATCAGTGGAGCTGGATGGGCTCTCACTGCTGGTTCCACCCCATCATAGTGTCCCCATCTCACTGTGACCATCCCATCCCACCACAGTGTCCCCATCCCACTGTGCCATCCCCCCCCACCCCACCAGTGTCCCCATCTCATTGTGTCATTCCCATCCCACCACAATGTCCCCACCCCACTGCAGTGTTGCCATGCCATGCCATGCCATGCCATCCCATCCCATTCCCATGTCCCCCAGCCAGGGGCAGGAGTTTCTCCCCCAGTGAGGAGGGTCCAGGGGTGCAGGAGGGGACCCCGAGGTCCCCACCCCAGGAGGACTCAGCCCCACTGTCCCTGTCCCCCATAGACTCCAGGGACAGCAGGGTCCCAAGGTTCTTCCTGCAGGGGGGCAGCCCCCCGTATTCTGTGGGGTTGGGAGATGGTTTTGCACCCTGTAAGGTTCTACACCCGTAGGGCTCTGCACCCCAACATCCTGGGATCTCTACTCCAAGATCCTGGGATCTGTACTCCAATATCCAGGAGTCTGGTCCTCAATACCCCTGGGTTCTGCACCCCAAAAGGCTCTGCTCCCTGACACCCCAAGGCTCTGCTCCTCAGCATTTTTGGGGCTCTGCACCCCAACATCCTGGGCTCTGCACCCCAAAACCCCAGGGCTCTGTTCCTCAATACCCCAGGCTCTAACCTATAACCCAACAGGATCTGCACCCCAAAACCCCAGGGCTCTGTTCCTCAATACCCCAGGCTCTAACCTATAACCCAACAGGATCTGCACCCCAATATCCCAAAAAGGTTCTGCACACCAAAAATGTTCTTCTTCCGCACAGCCCGGGGCTCTGCACCCCAACACCCCAGAGTCTGGCACCCTGGAACCCCAAAGGGTTCTGAACCCCAAAGGGCTCTGCACCTCTACATCCCATAGCTCGGCACCCCAAAGGTTCCTGAACCCCAAAATTTCTGTTCCCCGACACGCCAGGGCTCTGCACCCCGAAGGACATTCCCTCCCAGCACCCCAGGGCTCTGCACCCCAAAAAGCTGCGCTCCCCAATCCCCGGGACCCCTCACCCCCCGGCCCAGGGCTCCCCTGCCCCGTGTGTCCTTTGGGGCCCCGCTCCCGCTCAGCCCCGGCCCCGGCTCCGTTTCTGCCGCTTTTGCCCCAAATCTGCGCGGATTCGGCGCGGCCGTGCCCTACTTCTGGGAATTATGGGATTAGGGGAATCTTCCTGCCGGGAATCGGGGGCGGCTGCACCGCGGGGGGGACAGGGGACAGCCCTGGGTCCCCTTGGGGGTCTGACCCTGCTGCCACCCTGCGGGCTGGGCCCCCGCACCCGCCCGAGCCCACCGGGCTGTCCCCAACCCCATGGAGGGGGACACAGCGTCCCACTGGTGCTCAGGTGCTGCTGGAGGGACCCTGAGGGGACCTTGAGGGGACCCTGGGTGTCCCCAGCCCCACAGAGGGTGGGCACAACGTCCCAGTGGTGCCCAGGTGCTGCTGGGGGACCCTGAGGGGACCCTGGGTGTCCCCAACCCCAAGGAAGGTGACCAGAGGCTCCCAGTGGCACCCAGGCACTGCCACACACCCTTGGGGCTGGAATGGGGCACCCTGGGTGTCCCCAACCCCACAGAGGGTGACAAGAGGGTCCCAGCGGTGCCCAGGTGCTGCTGAGGGGACCCTGGGTGTCCCCAACCCCACGGAGGGTGACCAGAGGCTCCCAGTGGCACCCAGGCTGTATCTCCCCCCTCACGGAGCCCCCCCAAACCCCCAGTTTCTGTTTTCCGGCCCCAAACCCTGCCGGGATTTCAGGATTTCGGGATTTCGGGATTTCTCTCATTCTGCTGTTCCCGCAGGAGCCGCTGGTTTCCATGGCACCCCCGTTCCCTGGGAATGCGCTCAGGGGTGTCACAGCCTGTGTCCCCTTTGTCACCTCCAGCCATGCCGGTGTGACCCCCCCCCCCCCCCCCCAGCAGCACAGGCCACCCCAGAGCTGGTGACCGTCCCCTCCCCACCTCGGCTCCGGGGATTCTGTGGGACGGGAATTTGGGACATGCGGTGGCCTCGGCACCTCCGCCCAGCCGGTGCCACCGCGTGGTGACAGCCGTGGGTGACGTGTGCCCGTGGCTGTCCTGTGCCGGCACACAGGGGGGACAGGGTGTGGTGCCACGTCCATGTGGCACCCAGGGGTGACAGGGGTGTGGTGGCGTGTCCATGTGGCACCCAGAAGTGACACGGTTGTGGTGACGTGTCCATGTGGCACCAGGGGTGACAGGATTTGGTGCCATGTCCCTGTTGTTGTCCTGTGCTGCCACTAAGGAGTGGCAGGGTTGTGGTGCCATGTCCCTGTGGTTGTCCTGTGCCAGCACCCAGAGGTGACAGGGGACTGATGACATATCCATGTGGCCCCAGGGGTGACAGAGGTGTGGTGACATGTTCCTGTTGTTGTCCTGTACTGGCACTAAGGGGTGACAAGGCTTTGGTGCCATGTCCATCTGGCACCCAGGGGTGGCAGAGTTTGGTGGCGTGTCCTGGTGTTATGGGGACATGTCCCTGTTGTTGTCCTGTGCTGGCACCAAGGGGTGACAGGGTTTGGTGCCACGTACATGTGGCACCTGGCGGTGACAGGGCTGTGGTGTCATGTCCCTGTGTAATGCTGACATGTCCTTGTGGTTGTCCCATGCTGGCACTAAGGGGTGACAGGTGATACCACAACCCTGTCACCTCTGGTGACATGTCCATGTGGCACCAGAGGTGACAGGGTTGTAGTGACACGTCCTTGTGGTTCTCTTGGTGTTGGCACCCAGGGGGGACAGGGTTTGGTGCCATGTCCGTGTGGCACTGGAGGTGACAGTGTCCTGATGCCACGCCCGTGTAACACACAGGGATCACAGGGTTATGGTGCCGTGTCCGTGTGGCACCAGAAGTGACAGGGCTGTGGTGCCATGTCTGTGTGGCACCCAAAGGTGACAGTGTCCTGGAGCCCTGTCCCTGGTACTCCCATGCCAAGAGTGCCAGCCAGACACGGACAGATGTCCCCATGGTGTCCCTCTGCTCTCAGTGCCGTGAGGGCCTGGCCGGGCTGTCACTGAGCTGTGTCCCCTGTGTCCCCATGGTGTCTCACAGTGCCAGGAGAGCCTGTCCAGGCTGTGTCCCCTCTGTCCCCGTGGTGCCACTCTGCTCTCACGGTGCCATGAGGGCCAGGCTGTCACTGGCCGTGTCCCCTGTGTCCCCGTGGTGCCACTTTGCTCTCATGGTGCCGTGAGGGCCTGGCTGTCACTGAACCGTGTCCCCCGTGTCCCCAGGCCCCCCCAGGACATCAGCCTGGAGGAGTTCGATGACGAGGACCTGTCAGAGATCACGGACGACTGCGGCATCGGCCTCAACTACGACTCGGACCACTACGAGAAGGTGCAGGGGCCTGGTGGCCCTTGGGGACACCGCGGGGGCTGCGGGGACACCGGGCTGCCACCACTCACCCACAGCGGTGCCTTTGGTGGCTCTGTGGGTGCTGAGAGAGAGGGGACGAGCCGGGGGTCCCTTGTCCCTTCAGGCCACCCCAGCGGGGACTGGGGACGCTGCCACCCCTCGGTGGCAGGGGGGTGGCCCTGGGCTGTCCCCTGGTCCCTGACACGGTGCCGCCCGCAGGACTGCCTGGTGCTGGAGCGCGGGGAGCAGCCGCACCCCGTGTGCACCTTCCAGGACGACTTCCAGGAGTTCGAGATGATCGACGACAACGACGACGACGAGGAAGAGGAGGAGGAGGAAGGCAACGAGCTGGAGGCGCCGCCGTCCCCCTCGGCCTCGCCCATCCCCTCGCCCGCCCTGGAGGAGACGCAGAAGCATCGCCCCACCACGCTCAACCTGACGGCCCCGGGCACCCAGGTGAGGCCGGGCTGGCCGCAGGTGTCCCCTTGTCCTGGGGTCTGTGTCCCCATCCCCCCCGGGTCACTGTCCCCTTCTCCTGGGGTCACTGTCCCCTTCCTCCCCAGGGTCACTGTCCCCTTCTCCTGGGGTCACTGTCTCCATGGCTCCCTGGGGTCTGTGTCCCCTTCTCCTGGAATCTGTGTCCCCATCCTCCCTGGGGGTCACTGTCCCCTTGCCCCTGGGTCTGTGTCCCCATGCCCCCAGGATCTGTGTCCCCATCCATCCCGGAGTCACTGTCCCCTCCCCCTGGGCTCACTGTCCCCATCCCTCCCTGGAATCTGTGTCCCTTCCCTCACTGAGGTCTGTCCCTTCCCTTCCGTGGTCACTGTCCCCCCGCCTTGGGTCACTGTCCCTGTCCCCCCCTGGGGGTCACTGTCCCTTCCCTTCTGTAGTCACTGTCCCTTGCCCCCCGCGGTCACTGTCCCCTCCCTCCCGGTGCTCTCCGTCCCCGGTGCCCCCCCCACGCCGTGTCCCCCGTTTTGCGGGGCTCCCGGGGTGTCCCCCCGGCCGTGTCGCCGCAGGGATGTCCCCGTGTCGCGGCGCAGGCGCCGCCGCAGTGTGTGGGAAGCGGCTGCACCGCCGGCGTTGCCAGGGAACCGCGGGCCCTCGGGAATTTCGGGGCCCCCCCTTTTCCCGGGAGGGCCCCGCGCGCTGCCGGTCTGGGGGGGGGCCCCGGGGGGTGGCGGTCACTGAGAGGGGACAGAGGGGACAGAGCCCGGGGGTCCTGCCCGGCCCGGCCCGGCCGGGTCCCTGCGTGGCTCCGTCATCCCTTGGAGGGGCGGGTGGGGCCTCTGGATCTGCCCCATCGCGGGGTCCCGGGAGGAGGCGACATCCTGGTGCTCGGGCCCTGTGTCCCTGTGTCCCCACAGAACGCATCCCTGTGTCCCTGTCCCCCCTGCAGCCATCCCTGTGTCCCCACAGAACGCATCCCTGTGTCCCCCCTGCAGCCATCCCTGTGTCCCCATGCCCTGTCCCCTGTCTTTAACCCTTCCACCACCCTTCACTTGTCCTCCCCCAACGTGTCCCTCATCTCTGTCCCCTCTGGCACGTGTCCCCATTTCCTTCATCACCCACTCCGATCTCTCCCATCCCTGTCCCTCCTGCACCCATTCCCATCCCTGTCCCCACTAGGACCCATCCCCATTTCCCCATTCCCACATCCCCATTACCATCTCCCCTTCCCATTCTCATCTCGTCCCATTCCCATCTCCCCTATTCCCATATCTCCCTTTTCTCACATCCCCCATTCCCATCTCTCCCCATTCCCATCTCTCCCATTTCTCACATCCCCCAATCCTGTATCCTCCCATTCCCATTCCCCCATCCCTGTCGCCCCCCCATTCCCATACCCCTGCCCCCTCGATGCCCACCCCAGTCCCTGTCAGGGCCACCCCGGTTGGTTCCCCACGGCCCGGCCGCGCTCCCTAATCCCCGCTCCCGCCGGGATGTGCCGGGATTAGCGCTGCCCGCGCTTCCCGGCGGGACTAATCCCGCTGCAGCTGCCGCCGCGACATTCCCGAACATGCCGGGGCTCCCCACACCCCTGCGGGCCGGGGCCGTGCTCCCGGGGTCCCACACGGCTGTCCCGTGGTCAGCGCCCTGCTGGGTTTGTCCCCGGGGTGGGCACCGTGCCACCCGTGCCGTGCTGTGCCATGCCCATGGGCGCTCTGGCCGGGCAGGGGATGCAGGGATGGATGCGGCGGCCCTAATCCGGATAAACCCGCGCACGTGGAACGGGGGCTGCCAGGCACCCCAGAGCCCTCCCTGCGACACCCCCGGGACCATCCCCACCCCCAGCACCCCCTCCTGTACCCCCATCCTGTCCCCACATCCCCCATTCCCATCCCTGTCCCCCAGTGCCCATCCCTGGGAATGTCCCCCCATCCCTGTCCCCCATCCCTGTCCCCTTCAGAACCCAATCCCATCCCTGTCCCACCAGAGCCCATCCCCGGGGGTGTCCCCCTATCCCTGTCCCCTCCTGCACCCATTCCCATCCCTGTCCCCCCTAGGACCCATCCCCACATCCCCCATTCCCACATCCCTCATTCCCACATCCCTCATTCCCATGCCCCCATCCCAGGGATGTCCCCCCATCCCTGTCCCCTCCTGCACCCATTCCCATCCCTGTCCCCCCTAGGACCCATTCCCACAAATCCCATCCCACATCCCTCATATCCCACATCCCCCATGCCCACATCCCCCATTCCCACATCCCCCATCCCCACATCCCCCATATCCCCATTCTCCATTCCCATATCCCCCACATCCCCCATATCCCCATTCCCACGCCCCCATCCTTGTGTCCCCCCCAATCCCCCATATCCCCATCCCCATTCCCACGCCCCCCTCCCAGTGTCCCCCCGGTGTCCCCGAGCGCTCCCGGGGTCGGGGGTCCCCATTGATCCCCCCGGCCCCTCTGTCCCCGCAGGATTCCCTGAACAACAACGGCGGCTTCGCCCCGCCCGCGCCGCGCCCCAGCTGGCAGGACGCGCTGCTGCACTCCTCCTCCTCCTCCTCTTCCTCACACACCGGTGAGCACCGTGGCGGGGTCACAGTGGCAGGGTGACAATGGCACGGTGACAGTGGGGCTGTGACAATGCAGGTGTGACAATGGGGCTGGGACAGTGGGGCTGTGTCAGTGGCAGGGTGACATGGGGCTGTGCCAACCCAGGTGTGACAGTGGGGCTGTGCCAACGTGGGTGTGACATTTGGGCTGTGACATTTGGGCTATGATAATGGGGCTGTGACAGTGGGGCTGTGCCAACGCAGGTGTGACAGTGGGGTTGTGACATGCAGGTGTGACATTGGTGTTGTGCCAATGGGGCTGTGACAATGCAGGTGTGACAATGCAGGTATGGCATTTGGGCATGTGACAGTGGGGCTGTGCCAACGCGGGTGTTGACAGCGGGGCTGGGACAATGGGGCTGTGCCAACGTAGGTGTGACAATGCAGGTGTGCCAGTGGGGCTGTGCCAATGGGATGTGACAGTGGGGCTGTGTCAGTGGCAAGGTGACAGTGGGGCTGAGCCAATGCGAGTGTGACAATGCAGGTGTGACAGTGGGGCTGTGACAATGCAGGTGTCACAGTGGGGCTGTGACAGTGGAACTGTGCCAACACGTGTGTGACAAGGGGGCTGTGCCAACGCAGGTGTGACAGTGGGGCTGTGCCAATGCGGGTGTGACAATGCAGGTGTGACAGTGGGGCTGTGCCATCGCGGGTGTGACATTTGTGCATGTGACAATGGGGCTGTGCCAATGCGGGTGTGACAATGGCGGAGTGACAGTGGGGCTGTGCCATCGCTGGTGTGACAATGCGGGTGTGACAATGGAGGGGTGACAGTGGGGCTGCGCCATCGCCGGTGTGACAATGCAGGTGTGACATTTGGGCATGTGACAGTGGGGCTGTGCCAACACGGGTGTGACAATGCAGGTGTGACAGTGGGGCTGTGCCATCGCGGGTGTGCTGCCGGCTCCCGCGGCCGCCCCGCGGGGTGACGCCGGCTCCGTGTCCCCTCCCCGCAGGACACTCGTCCCCCCACGCCTGCATCCTGGACGGACCCTGCCTGGAGAGCCCGCCGGGCCCCGGGGGGGCTCCCCCCTCGCTGCCGCCCTCCCCCCTGGACTCGCAAGGCAACAGCCCCGAGTCCCTGGCACATGGTAACCCATCGCCCCCGAGAGCCGCGCCCGATTTTAACATGAACCTCATCTCCGCTGCGCTCCGAGCTCCGCTCTCCCCGCCGCGCCCCCGCCAGCCGCCCCCGCCTCCTCACCCCTGTCTCTCTCCAACAGGGCCCGCGGCTCCCCCCGGCGCCCCCGAGGCCGCCCCCCCGCCCCAGGCCGCCCCCCAGGCCCCCACGCAGCCCCAGGGCGGCGGCAGCCCGGGGTCCCCCCGCCCGCAGCCGCAGCCGCGGCCCCCTCGGCCGGAGCGGGACGGGGCTCCCGCGGAGCCGCTCAGCTCCGACGGGGAGGGCGCCCAGTCCGGCCGGGCCGCCAGCGTGCGCGGCCACCCCTCGGGCTCCTCGGAGACCACGTCGCCCTCCTCGGACCCGGGCATCGAGGCCGACCTCACGAGCCGCACGGCCAAGCCCTTCCTGCCCGGCGGGCGGCGCGGGGACGAGCTCAGCTCGCCCGGCTCTGACTCGGACGTGGACGGGGAGCTCGAGGCGGCTTTCGCCGGCGGGCGCCTGGTCAGCAACATGATCTCGTCCATCTCGGAGACCGAGCTGGACCTCAGCAGCGACAGCAGCAGCGGCCGCTCGTCCCACCTGACCAACTCCATCGAGGAGGCCAGCTCGCCCGGCTCCGAGGGAGAGCTGGAGCCCGAGCTGGAGGCGCCCGGCCTGCTGGGCATCAAGGACTCGCTGCTGCTGGACAAGGGCAAGGAGGACGAGGAGGAGCCGGCCGAGAGGGGCCCGCCGGAGCGTGGCGTACTCAGGAGGGAGAGCCTGGCCGAGCTGAAGATGGACGCCTACTACGATAGCCTGGACCCGGCCGACGGCCCCGCGCCCGAGGGCCAGACCGAGGTGTCCAGCGCCAGCCCCCTGGACCTGAAGATCGACCCCGACCACAGCCTGGAGAGCATCCGCCGCTCCTTCTACCTGCCCGTGGGGCCCAAGCTGATGCCCGAGGCGGACGAAGAGGACAACAGCGAGTACGACTCCGACTCGGAGTCGGAACCCGACCTGAGCGAGGACTCGGACTCGCCGTGGCTGCTCAGCAACCTGGTGAACAAGATGATCTCGGAGGGCTCGTACCCCATCAAGTGCCCGGACGAGTGCTTCCAGAACAGCCACTCACTGTGCGACACCATCTCGCCCGCCTCCGACCTGGAGCCCGAGATCCTGAGCGAGGCGCTGGACGAGGAGCCGGGCCCGCGGGACTCGCCGGCGGCGCTGGCGGACACGGCGGCAGGGACACGGTGCCAGCGCGGCGCCATCGAGCTGGTGGACATGGAGACGCTGCGCAGCTCCCTGGCCGAGGCCGAGCACGCGGCCGCCGAGCCGCCGCCGGAGCCGCCGGCCGAGGAGCCGGGGCCCTTCCTGTTCCTCAGCAACCCCACCAACGACACCATCGCGCCCGTGTGCCCCGGCCGCCCCGTCGCCCTCGGCCGCCTGGACGCCTCCGAGGTCCTGGCCACCCTGGGCTGCCGCCCGGCCTCGCTGCCACGGGCGTCCCCTGGAGCCGAGCCCGCCGTCACCGGCGGGGATCGCCGCCCCGCCAGCCCCCGGCGCTGGGCCCTCGACGGGGACCTGGACTCGGGCGTGCTGGAGGCCGACTCCATGATCGACGACGTCCGGTTAGCGCCCGACGCCGACCCCGCCGCGCTGGACGTGTCCACGGCCAAGACCAACCGCGGCTTCGCCATGGCCTTGGAGGAGGCCGAGCCGGCCCTGGTGGCCTCGCGCCGGGGCAGCCCGGCCGGGGAGGCGCCGGAGCCGCCGGAGCCGCCGGCGCTGGATGAGTCGCTGGCCTACGACTCGGTCAAGTACACGCTGGTGGTGGATGAGCACACGCAGCTGGAGCTGGTCAGCCTGCGGCGCTGCACGTCCGTGCTCAGCGACGACAGCGACATCCTGAGGGCCTGCGACGACGAGGTGGCCTTTGGGGACGGGCTGGTGGCCCCCGACGCGCGCAGCTCCTCCGAGGACTCGTCCCCCGAGGCCGACCTGCAGTTCTCCAAGAAGTTCCTCAACGTCTTCGTCAACAGCACCTCGCGCTCCTCCAGTAAGTGGCGGTGTCGTGTTGTGACATGTCGTGACATGTCACGGTGTCCTGGGCTGGTCTGGGTGACCTTGGCACACTGGCTGCCCTCCGTGTCCTGCCCCAGCCATTCCCATGTACCCTGTTTGTGGCATGTCACGACATGTCACAGCATGTCCTGACATGTCACAGCATGTTCCAATATGTCCTGGGATGTTGTGACATGTTGTGCCATGCTGTCCCAGCTCTTCTCACACCAGCTGCCCTCCCTGTCCTGTCCCTGGCACCAGTCCCGTGTGCCATGCCATGCCACGATATGTCATGATACGTTTGGGATGTCATGGCATATCGCGACATGTCACGGGAGACAGGGCAGGCTCACAGTAACCACAGGGGTCCCTGACCCTGCTCTGCTGGGCAGGGCCCAGGTGGGACCCCCAGGAGGGTTCTGACCCCACGAGTGCCCCCCAGGGACATGGGTGGGGGTGTCCCTGTGGGGGTGGCAGCTGTCCCCCGTGTCCCATGGGGGTGGCAGCTGTCCCCCGTGTCCCTGGCATTGCTGTCCCCACAGGCACAGAGTCCTTCGGGCTGTTCTCCTGCATGGTGAACGGCGAGGAGCGGGAGCAGACCCACCGCGCTGTCTTCAGGTGAGGCCGCCCCCGGTGACACCCAAGGTGACACATGGCCCCTGCTGGGGACACCCAGGTCCCCGCAGTGCCACCCCAGGGCCCCCTGCCCGCTGCTGGGGTGGCTGTCCCTGGGTTCTGGGGGTGTCATGTCCCCCCAGAGCTGCCACAGGGTTTGGGGGTGACCACAACATTGGGGTGGGGTCTGAGCATGGGGAGTGAGGAGGGGATGAGGGGGACAGGGCTGTGGGTTTGGGGGTGCCCAGGAGGGGAAGGGATGTGGGTCTGGGTTTGGGGGTGCCCAGGAGGGGAAGGGATGTGGGTCTGGGTTTGGGGGTGCTCAGGAGGGGAAGGGGTGTAGCAGGGTGGATTTTTGGTGAATGGCCAAGGGCAGTGGCTTTGGGAGTGATGAGAAGGTGAGTGGAGTGGCTTTGGGGCTGATGACCAGGAGGTCAAGGCTGTGACTGGGGCAGAGGTCAGGGCAGTGAATTTGGGGCTGACCAGGAGGTCAGGAATGTGGTTTTTGGGGTGACCAGGAGGTCAGGGGTGTAGTGGGGTGGATTTTTGGGGTGGTGAGGGGCTGAGGAGAGTGGATTTGGGGTGATTGGAAGCTGAGAGGTATGGGACAGTGCCTTTGGGCTGACCAGGAGGGCAGTGCAGTGGTTTTGGGGTGCTGATGACCTGAGGGGTGCCTAGCGGTGGCTTTGGGGCTGACCAGGAGGTCAGGGCAGTGAATTTGGGGCTGCCCACAAGGTCGGGGCAGTGGCTTTGGGCTGACCACAAGGTCAGGGCAGTGGTTTTGGGCTGACCAGGACATCATGGCAGTGACTTTGGGCTGCCCAAAAGATCAGGGCAGTGAATTTGGGGCTGGCCAGGAGGTCAGAGCAGTGACTCTGGGGAGGCGATGGTGACCTGAGGGTACTGAGCTGTGACTTTGGGCTGCCCACGAGGTCATGGCAGTGACTTTGGTGCTGCCCAGGACATCATGGCAGTGGCTTTGGGGCTGCCCACGAGGTCATGGCAGTGACTTTGGCGCTGCCCAGGACATCATGGCAGTGGCTTTGGGGCTGCCCACGAGGTCATGGCAGTGACTTTGGCGCTGCCCACGTCCCCACGCCATCCCCCTGCGCGTCCCCACAGGTTCATCCCGCGGCACGAGGACGAGCTGGAGCTGGACGTGGACGACCCCATCCTGGTGGAGCTGGAGGAGGACGATTACTGGTACCGGGGCTACAACATGCGCACGGGCGAGCGCGGCATCTTCCCCGCCTTCTACGCCCACGAGGTGGTGGGGCAGGCCCGCGACGCCGTCGGTACGAGCCCGGGACCCCCGGAATGGGGAGGGGGCTGGAGAGGGGCCTGGGGGCTTGGGGGGCCCTCTCTGTGAGAAATGAGCTTTGCTCTTTAATGTTTTTAATTTTTCATAAGGGATAAAAGCTTTGGGGGTGTGGCCGTAGCTAGGTCACGCTGCTTTATTATAATAATTTTTCTTTTTTCTATATGTATTTTTCTATATTTATTTTTATATTTATTTCTATACAAATTTCTATATATACTTCTATACATATTTCTACATTTATTTCTAGATATATTTCTACTTTTATTTCTCTATTTATCTCTATATTTATTTCTATATTTTTCTATGTTTTTCTATATTGATTTTCTTTCTATATTGATTTCTCTATATTTATCTTGCTATATTTATATTTCGATTTTTATTTCTATATAATTATTTCTACATATTTATTTCTACAATTATTTCTATATTTATTTCTCTATATATTTCTATATTTATTTCTATATATATTTCTACATTCATTTCTCTATTTATCTCAATATATATTTCTATTATTTCTATATTTTTATATATTAATTTTCTTTCTATATTTATTCCTCTATATTTTTCTATTTTTCTTTTTCTATATTTCTTTCTATATTTATCTCTATATTAATTTCTATTATTTCTGTATTTATTTTTCTATATTGATTTTTCTACATTTATCTCTACCTTTATCTCTACATTTATTTCTCTTATTTCTATATTTATTTTTCTATATTGATTTTTCAATAACTATTTCTACATTTATTTCTACATTTATCTTTATATTTACCTTTACATTTATCTCTACATTTATATCTATATTTATTTCTATTATTTTCATATTTATCTATATTGATTTTCTTTCTATATTGATTTTTTCTATATCGATTTTCTATATTAACTTCATTTATTCTATATTAACTTATGCATTATTTATTTTTATATCATGTGTAAATTATATATTATTTATATTGCATTGATTGCATACCTATTTAGGAGGATTATATATATTTAATAGTTTCTTTGAGTTCTTTTACATCCTCTGGGAAATTTTAGTTTGGTTCCACCCCTGACCCATCATGCAAGAGTGAATATTTGATTTTTGGGAGTGGTGAATGACATTTTTTCCCAATGTTAATGCTATTTTTTCACAATGAGTGTGTCATTTCTTCACAACAGACAGGGAGTTATTGATAGTTGAAGGGTCAGTGGCAGAAATCTTTTTACATCTTTTTCCCCCATATTATCTGTGTGGGTTTTTTCATGTTATTTAACCACACCGAGAATTTTAGTTATTTTACTTATCTGACTTACTCTCACTATTGTCAGTTAGTTCCAAAAATAAAAGCATTAGTTAGTATTTCATAACTACAGTCACTATTGTAAAAGTTACTGTTACAGCACACAGCACACATCTCCTATATTAATATTTTGCAAAAGCAAAATTTAAAATTATTACAGTTTAAACTAAGATATCTATCTATAATATATATTTTATATAATTTATTATTTAAAACAATAATATATGCATTTATCACACCAAAATATACAATCTATACAGGGATTAGGGTATTGACCACAAAAGGCTAACAAATTATATTAAAAAATGACAAATTATATCAAATTGCATCAGATGTAGTTAAAAAGAGATTTAATTATTTATTATATTTAAAAATAGATTACAAATGTTAATGATATTAAAAGAATTTGCAAAATTTTATATATAATAAATAATATATTAGAAAATTTATAAAATATATAATATATAAATGTAATCTATGTAAAATATATAAACAATATATAAACAAAAAAAATATAAATAATATAAAATGTATTAATATAGAAATATTATATATTATGCTATTATATATAATATAATATAATATAATATAATATAATATAATATAATATAGTAATATATAATATAACAATGATAGTAATAGATAAGATATTAAAACTAATAAATAATATATGCATTAATATAGAATTAATAATCTATAATGTTAATATCAAATAAATAATAGATATGATTTTAGAAGATATTACAAACTGTATTAAATTAAAACATTGCCCAAAAGTTAATATATTATAAACAATATATTTAAATACATATGAAGAGATACAAACATATAATAATAAATAGTGACATATGAAGTTAATATATGTAAATATAAATAATATATAAAGAATAAATAATGTGTAAATGCTATGTAGAATATATAAATATATAAAAATATATAAATAATATATTATATAAAAATAAATAATGTATAAGTTAATATAGAATAAATAATGTATATAATTTAAAAAGAGCTTACAAACTCTACTAAATTTAAATAATTTTCAAAAGTTAATATAGGATAAATAATATATTAAAAATAGAAAAGATATATAAACATTTAATAATAAATAATATGTAAATTTAATATATATAAAATATATATATGTAAAGAAGAAATAATATGTCACTACTATAAAAAACATATATAGATATAGAAATAATTTATAAATTATATATAATATAAAAATAAATAATGTATAAATTAGTATAGAATAAATAATCTATATTATTTAAACTGAGATTTCAAACTATCCTAAAATAAAATGTTTTGCAGAAGTTAATACAGAATCAATGGCCCTCTTGGCCAGCAGGGCCCGCTGCTGGCTCGAGTCTGGCTTGTGACTGGGCAGTGCCAGGCACAAAGGGGCCTGGTGGGCAGCAGGACAGGAGCCCCAGTGTGCCCTGGTGGCCAAGGACCCGGTGCCACCTGGCTGTGCCACAATGGAGGGCACAGCAGCAGGGAGGTCTCTGTGCCCTGGTGGCCAAGGACCCGGTGCCACCTGGCTGTGCCACAATGGAGGGCACAGCAGCAGGGAGGTCACTGTGCCCTGGTGGCCAAGGACCCGGTGCCACCTGACTGTGCCACAATGGAGGGCACAGCAGCAGGGAGGGCACTGCCCCGCCCTGGCACGGGGAGGGCTCAGCTCCAGGGCTGTGCCAGCTCTGCCCCCTCAGCCTGGGCAGGACCTTGGCACACTGAGCAGGGCCAGAGGGGCAGCGGGGCTGGAGAGGGGCTGGGACACAAACGCTGAGGGAGCCCTGAGGGAGCTGGGGGTGCTCAGCCTGCAGGAAAGGAGGCTCAGGGTGCCCCCAGCACTCTCACAGCTCCTGGAAGGTGCCTGTGCCCAGCTGCCCTTGGGCTCTGTCTCCAGCAGCGCTGGCACAGCCAGAGCACACGGCCTGAGCTGTGCCAAGGGAAATGCAGCTTGGAGAGCAGCAAAAAGCTTTTCCAGCAAGGGGGAGAAAGTTCTGCAATGGCTGCCCGGGGAGGGGGTGCAGTCACCATCCCTGGGTGTGTTTAACCAGCCTGGAGGTGGCACTGGGTGCCAGGGGCTGGGCTGGGCTCCAGGGCCTTGCAGGGCTCTCCCAACCCAGGGATTGTGTGATTGTGAGAATTCTGTGTGATCCTGTGATTCTGTGTGACATCGTGTGATTCTGTGATTGACTGTGTGATTCTGTATGATTCCCTGATTGTGTGATTCTGTGATACTGTGTGATTGTGTGTGGTTCTGTGTGATTCTGCGAGATCCTCTGTGATCCTGTGTGATTGATTGTGTGATTCTGTGATCCTCTGTGATCCTGTGATTCTGTGTGATTGTGCGATTGTGTGTGATCCTGCGATTCTCTGTGTGATTGTGTGATTCCATGATCCTGCAATCCTGAGATTCCATGAGTGTGATTCCCTGATTCTGTATGATTCCCTGATCCTGTGATTGTGTGATTCCATGACTCCGTGATTGTGTGATTCTGTGAGATTCTGTGTGATTCTATGATTGTGTGATTCCCTGATTCTGTGTGATTCTGCGATTGTGCGATCGTCTGTGATCCTGTGATTCTGTGTGATTGTGATTGTGCGTGATCCTGCGATTCTCTGTGTGATTCCATGATTCCATGATCCTGTGATCCTGAGATTCCATGATTCCATGATTGTGTGATTCCCTGATTCTGTATGATTTCCTGATTTCTGTGTGATTCTGTGATTGTGTGATTCCATGACTCCATGATTGTGTGATCCCCTGATTGTGTGTGATTCCCCAATTCTGTGTGATTGTGTGATTCCAGGATTCTGTGTGATTCTGTAATTCCCTGATTCTGTGATTGTGTGATTTCATGATTCCCTGATTCTGTGTGATTCTGTGATTCCGTGATTGTGTGATTCCCCAATCCTGTGTGATTCCATGATTGCGTGATTCCCTAATTCTGTGATTCCAGGATTGTATGATTCCGTGATTGTGTGATTCCCCGATCCTGTGTGATTCCATGATTGTGTGATTCTCTGATTCTGTGATTCCAGGATTGTATGATTCCGTGATTGTGGGATTCCCGGATTATGTGTGATTCCGTGATTCCCCGATCCTGTGTGATTCCGTGATCCCCCAATCCCAAAATTCCGCCATTCTGTAATTCCCTGCTTCTCTGTGATTCCCTGATTCTGCGTGATTCCGTGATCCCACAATCCTGACACCCCGCCATTCTGCCATTCCATGATTCTGTGTGATTCCATGTGATCCTGTGTCACTCCATGATCCCGCCATCCCACCATTCTGCCATTCCATGATTCTGTGTGATTCCATGTGATCCTGTGTCACTCCATGATCCCGCCATCCCACCATTCTGCCATTCCATGATTCTGTGTGATTCCATGTGATTCTGTGTCACTCCATGATCCCGCCATCCCACCATTCTGCCATTCCCCGATCCCTGATTGCTGATGCCGCTGTCCCGCGGTGCCGCAGGGCTGAAGCGGAACCCGTGCTGGGTGGAGCGGTTCAACGTGCAGTTCCTGGGCTCCGTGGAGGTCCCGTACCACCAGGGCAACGGCATCCTCTGCGCCGCCATGCAGAAGGTGAGCGGGCAAAAACAGCCGGGACGCGCTGCTTCGGGCAGGAAATCCGGATTTTTATGGCACTGGCCAGATTTGATGGCATTATCCGAAGGTATTTGTATTAGTATACATGAAATATTGTATATTTCATAATTAATATTGTAAAACTAATTATATTATCATATAATATTATATTATTTATATTATAAATATATATAAAATAAATAGTATATAATATTTATTAAATTATATTAAAGCTATATAATTGCATTATTATATTATTATAGAATAATTATGCCTATATTATTATGTAATCATACATTAAAATATTTATAATAATACATATTATTTCTATATTAATATATTATTATATATTATTTATATATTTATATATATAAATACTTATATTGAATAAGAATATTTATAATATTTATACTATAATTTTAGTAACATAATTTTGCATATTATTATATAGAATTATATTACTAAAATTATAGTAAAATATAAATATATATTATAATATTAGTTATATATTAATCATACAAACTATTACATACTATAATTTTATTAACTGCGGTGTTATATTTTAATTATTAGATGTAATATATTAATACATAATATAGATACTGGATTTAAAATATAAATAAATAGTAGAAGTAGCAATAAACAGCACAATACAATTAACATAATATAAATAATAATATAAATACTATTATTATTAATAATAGAAATGATATATAAACAAACATAATTAATATAATATAATATAATATAATATAATATAATATAATATAGTCTAATGTAATGTAATATAATATTAGATATTATTATTGTCAGATCTAATTGTAAATAAGAACACACTCACACTCAGTTCATCAGTATTTCACATATCTGTCAAACTTCTTTATTTTTAGTCCATTTCCACACCTTTTCTGCTCATTCTCAAGGAACAGATCTCTTCTTATTACAGGTGCAGCCTGTTTTTTACCCAGGAATAAATAATTTGTTATTAACCAACTTTTCACTCTCAAGATTACATAAATAGTCTTGAGAATGAAAAGTCAGTTGATAAGATGAAAAGTCAGGTGATATTATTATTATTATTATTATTATTATTAATAATAATAATAATAATAATAGTCAGTTTATTAGATGAAAAGTCAGTTAATAATAGAAAATAATTATAATAATAAGAAAAATAATAAAATAAATAATAACAAAAATAATTATAATAATAAGAAAAATCAATAATAAATTAATAGTTAATTAATAATAGTAAATTTGGCATGGGAACTTGGGAGCTCTTGCTGAGCCGTGTTTAGCAGAAGGAGCAGGCCCCAGCCTTGACCCCATGTGGCTCCCTTTTACAATCTCTTATCAATATTTTATAATTTTACCTTTCTCAATTTTCCCTTTTTTTGCCGTTTCCCGCCTCTCCCGCTGTCCCAGATCGCCACCACCCGGAAGCTGACGGTGCACCTGCGGCCCCCGGCCAGCTGTGACCTGGAGGTGACACTGCAGGGCATCAAACTCATCCTGACCGTCACCGAGTACAGCCCCGAGCACGAGGTCAGGGACAGGGACACCGGGGGGACACCGGGGGGACACTGGGGGGACACTGGCGGGACAGGGGTCTGGGTTTGGGGGGGGGGACAGGAGGGGACAGGGGTCTGGGTTTGGTGGGGGACAGGAGGGGACAGGGGTCTGGGTTTGGGGGGGACATGGAGGGGACAGGGGTCTGGGTTTGGGGGGGGACAGGAGGGGACAGGGGTCTGGGTTTGGGGGGGACATGGAGGGGACAGGGGTCTGGGTCTGGGTTTGGGGGGGGACAGGAGGGGACAGGGGTCTGGGTTTGGGGGGGACATGGAGGGGACAGGGGTCTGGGTCTGGGTTTGGGGGGGGACAGGAGCGGACAGGGGTCTGGGTTTGGGGGGACCAGGGCGGGAGGAATGGGGGGTGGGTTCTGGGGGGCTCAGGGGTCTGGGTTTGGGGGTGACCAAGGCGGGAGGAATGGGGGGTGGGTTTTGGGGGTGCCCAGCAGGTGCAGGGTGCAGGGCTGTGGGTTTGGGGGCCGATGCTGAGGGCGGGCACAGATTTTGGGGGGCTCTGGTCCCCCAGACCTGACCCAGCCCCTCCTGTGCCCCTGTCCCCCGCAGTTCGAGCGCTGCAGTCACTTCTTCCAGATGAAGAACATCTCCTTCTGTGGGTGCCACCCCCGGAACAGCTGGTGAGCCCCCCCTGCCCCCAGGGGCACCCCGAGGGACCCCCACCCTACTCAGGTGCACCCTAGGAGACCCTCACCCTGCCAGGAGCACTCCAATTGATCCTCACCCCACCTAATGACATCCCAAGGAACCCCTACCCCATCCAGGGTCACCCCAAGGAATACCCACCCCATCCAGGGTCCCAAGGGACCCTCACCCCATCAAGGGACACCTGCACCCTTCCAGGGATGCCCCAAGGGACCCCCACTGTGCTAGGGATGCCCTAGGGGACCCCTTACTCTACCCAGGGACACCCCAAAGGACACTCATCCCATCCAGGGGCACCCCAAGACACCCCCACACTGCCAGGGGCACTCCAATGGACCCTCACCCAATTCAGGGACACCCCAAGGGACACCCCAAGGGACCCTTGCCCGATCCAGGGGCACCCCAAGGGACCCTCACCCTACCCAGGGGCACGCCAAAGGGACCCTCACCCTACTCAGGGCCCCCAAGGGACCCTCATTGCATTTAGGGACACCCCAAGTGACCCCCACCCCACTCAGGGACACCCGTGGTGCCACCCCAGAGCCCCCTGCCTGCTCTGGTGTCCCCGGGGTGGCCGTCCCGGAGCTCTGGGGGTGCCCCCCGGCAGAGCCCACCGGGGCAGGTTTGGGGGTGCCCCCCGGCAGAGCCCACCGGGGCAGGTTTGGGGTGCCCCCCTGAGCCCGTGCCCCCCACCCCCGCAGCTATTTCGGGTTCATCACCAAGCACCCGGTGCTGAGCCGCTTCGCCTGCCACGTGTTCGTGTCGCAGGAGTCCATGAGACACGTGGCCGAGTGTGTCGGGTACGGCACCGGGACACCGGGGGGACACGGGGGGCACGGGGGGTGCAGGGGACACGGGGGGCATGGGGGACACGGGGACACCATGGCTACAGGGGGCACAGGGGGCACAGGGGGTAGAGGGGGCAGGGCATGGAGCTGGGGGCACAGAGTGTAGGGGGTGTATGGGGACGTGGGGGTACAGGGGACACAGGGGACATGGGGTGCCTGGGATGGGGCTGAGGGCATGGGGACTACGGGGGGTACGGGTACACGGGGGGCACTGGGGTCATGAGGGACATGAGTGGCACAGGGGACACGGGGACACAGCAGCACCGGGGCACAGGGGAGTACAAGCGACATGGGGGGTACAGGAGGCATGGGGACACAGGGGTACAGAGAGTGCAGATGACATGGGGGACATTGGGACAGGGGGGCGAGGAGGGTACAGGGGCATGGGGGCAGGGCATGGGGCTGGGGGCATGGGGCATACAGGGGGTACGGGGGGTACAGGGCACATGGGGACACTGGGGCTACAGGGGACATGAGGGACATGGGGGACACGAGGGCAGGGCATGGGGTTGGGGGCATGGGGCGTATGGGGGTTATAGGGATACGGGGGGTACAGGGGGCATGGGGGGCAGGACATGGGGAACATGGGGATATGGGGGGTACAGGGGACATGGGGGGCAGGACATGGGGAACACGGGGACACCGTGGGATACAGGGGACATGGGGGGCAGGACATGGGGCTGGGGGCATGGGCTGTACGGGGGGTATGGGGGGTACGGGGACACTGGGGGGCACTGGGGACATGAGGGACATGGGGGGCATGGGGGGCAGGGCATGGGGTGTTGGGGCTGGAGGTTTTGTGGGCTCTGGGTGCCAGGGGATTGGGGGTGCAGAGGGTCTGGGGATGCTGGAGGGTCAGGGTGCCAGGGATTGGGGGATCTGGGGGTCTGGGTGACAGGGGACAAGGGGTGACAGGGGGCAGGGGACACGGGGGCTGGGAGTGCTGGGGGTCTGGGTGCCAGGGGATTGGGGTCTGCGTGCCAGGGACTGGGTCTGTGTGGCAGGGGATTGGGGTGCCAGGGGATTGGGGGTGCAGAAGGTCTGGGGGTGGTGGAGGGTCAGAGTGCCAGGGCTTTGGGGATCTGGGTGACAGGGGACAGGGGGGCTGGCTCTGATGGGGTTGGAAGTGCTGGGGGTCTGGGTGCCAGGGGATTAGGGGTGCCAGGGGATTGGAGTGCCAGGGATTGGGGTGCCAGGAGGTTGGGGTCTGGGTGCAGCATTATGGGGTGCAGGGGGCTCTGGCTGTGCTGGGGCTGGGGTCACGGGGTGCAGAGTTTTGGGGTGCTGAGGGCTGGGTGTGGGGGCTCTGTGTGCCAGGGACTGGGGTAGCTATGGGGCTGTGGGTACAGGGCTCTGGCAGTGCCAGGTCTGGGGGGGCTATGGGGTTGTGGGGTCTGGCTGTGCCAGGTTTGAGGATGCTGTGGGTACCAGGATCTGCCAGGTTTGGGGGGTCTGGGGATGCTGTGGGTACCAGGGTCCAGCTGTGCCAGGTTTGGGGGGCTATGGGTGCTGGGATCCAGCTGTGCCAGCTCTGGGGGTACCAGCCCCTGTTTGTGGGGTCTCAGTGGGTCTGGGGGTGTCTCTCTGTGCCCCCCTCCCCTCGCTGACCCCCCTCCCCATCGCTGGCCTCCCCAGCCGAGCGTTTCAGGAATATTACCAGGAGCACCTGGAGTACGCCTGCCCCACAGAGGACATCTACCTGGAGTAGGGTCCCTGCCACCCCCGGGACCTGGGGCCACCCCTGGCACTCGGGGCCATCCCCGGGACTCGGTGTCACCCCCAGGGACTCTGGGTCACCCTTAGGGACTCGGTGTCACCCTAGGGATTCTGCATCACCCCCAGGAACTCGGTGTCACCCCCAGGGACTCAGTGGGACCCCAGGGACTCTCTGTGTGACCCTTAGGAACTCTGTGTGACTCCTAGGGACTCTGTGTCACCCCCAGGAACTCGGTGTCACCCCCAGGGACTCAGTGGGACCCCAGGGACTCTCTGTGTGACCCTTAGGAACTCTGTGTGACTCCTAGGGACTCTGTGTCACCCCCAGGGACTCTGTGTGACCCTTAGGAACTCGGTGTCACCCGTAGGGACTCTGTGTCACCTCCAGGGACCCTGTGTGACTCCCAGGGACCCTGTGCGACCCTTAGGGACTCGGTGTCACCCTTAGGGACTTGGTGTGACCCCAGGGACTCTGTGTGACCCCAGGGTTTCTCTGTGTGACCCCCAGAGTCTCTGACCCCCCCGCCCCCCCCCGCACGCCCCCCCCCACCTCTCGGGGGTCCGGGGGTCCCCTCGGGGGGTGACACAGCCCGGGGGGGGGTGGCACGGCCCGAGCAGCCCCCCCTGCATGAGCACGGCCAGCCCGGGGGGCAGCGGGCCCGCGGCTTTGGGGGCACGGGGGGGTCCGGGGGGTCTGGGGGGATCCGGGGGCAGCTCGGGGGAGGGGAGGGAATCTCTGTGCACCCCCAAATCCGCGCTGCCCCCCCCCACAGGAATGGGGATCCCCCAGAGCCGCCCCCCGCCCCGGGTGTGCTGCCCCTCGTGTCGGTGTCCCCGGCTGTCCCCCCCCGCCCACCACCGAGCTCGGGACCCCCCCGGGGCCGCCCCCTCCTCACTGCTGTGCCTGGTGGTCCCTCGCTTCGGCCCTGTCGCCCAGCGCTATCGTGACTATATCGCCACCCGCTCGATGTCCCGGTATTTATCTGTACTCAGCAGCCAGAGGAGCCCCCGAGCCACTGTGCCACCCCGGCTGTCCCCACGCCGTTGTCACCCACTTGGTCTTTCAATAAAATATATGCTTGGTGTGAGCTGGGGACAGTCCTTGCGACAGGAGGGGACAGGGGTGGGACACTGGTGGGGTCAGTGTTGGGGACACTGCTCAGGACAGTGTTGGGGACATTGCTGTGACAGTTGTTGGGGTCAGCGTTGGGGACGGTGTTGGGGGTGGGGACACTGCTGGGACACTGCTGGGGCACTCCTGGGGACATCCAGGCCAGGCCAGATACCGACGTGAGCTGGGGACATTTGAGTGAGTTGGGGACACCCAGACAAGTGGGGACCCCCAGCCCCTTCCCTGTCCCTTTGTCCCTTGGCCGTGCCCCACGAGTGTCCCCCCCTGCCCTGGCCCTGGGGACACCAGAGGGTGGCCAGGACCTGCTGGGGGTGTGACACTGGGGACAGTGGCTTTGTGCCATTGGTGTGGCACCTGTGGGAGCTAGAGCACCCCAAATTTCACCCAGGAACACCCCAAAATTCACCCAGGAACACCCCAAATCTCACCCAGGGACACCTCAAAAACTCATCCAGAAACTCCCCAAATCTCACTCAGGGACACCTCAAAATCCATCCCGCCCAGCCTACCCAAAATTCATTCACCCCAGAATTTGAGGGCCACCTCAAATTTCAGCTGGGAATATCCCAAAATTAAACTGGGGCACCTCAAAATTCAGCTGGGACTTCCTAAAATTCAACCAAGAACACCCCAAAACTCAGCCAGGTACACCCCAAAACTCACTCAGGGACACCCCAAAATTCACCCGGGGCACCTCAAATTTCAGCAGGGAGTACCCCAAAATTTATCCAGCAAAACCCCAAAATTCAGCCGGAAAACCCCCAAAATTCAACCGGGGACACCCCAAAACTCTTCCAGGAACATCCCAAAATTCAGCTGGGGACACCCCAAAATTCAGCCAGGAAAACCCCGAAGTTCAACTGGGGACACCCCAAAATTCAATGGGGACACCCCAAAATCCACTCACGGGGCTCTGTCCCTCGGGGGCTCCCATTGTCCCCCCCTGTGTAGGGCTGGGACCACCGCGGGATCTGAGTGACCACAGGACCAGGCGGAGCTTTCTTATAAATTTATTACATAATAATAATAATAATTAATAATAATAATATAATATAAGAAACATAGATCTCTGTGGGGGATGTGTATCACAACGTCAAGGGCGGGAGGCGAATGGCCGCACCTCCGTGACTCCGGAGAAGGAGAAAGCTCCTCCGAAAATCCATACAAAATTAAGGGTGAAGTCAAACTGACCCTGGGAAATTAAAAACGGAACGAAAACCCACAGGTGAGTCCGGCTGGGGGACGGAACCGAGAGTGTGGCAGGGCCGGGCTGTGCACATGCAGCGGGCGTGAGGGCGTGGCACATGCATGGGCAGTGAGGGCCTGGCCGGACAGCGGCCGGCCGGCCGGACAGCGGCCCCGCCACGGATGGGGCCGGCGGGGCCGGGGATCCCCCGGGAGCTGAGTGACCCCGGGGGGTTCTGCTCTTTGTCACAGTCGGGGGAACGGACGGGCGGATGGAGGGGGGCGATGGCGCCGGGCTGGACAACGGAAAAATATCGACAGCTTGGGGGGGAAAAAACCCCTTTGGAAGCAGGGGGGAAAAGAAAAGGAAAAGTGTCTCCCTTTGTACAGCGGAAAAACCCGAGTGGTGGAGAAGCCATGAGAGGAATCACAGTAACGCCGCGGCCCGGGGCGGGGGCGGCGCGGCCGGGGGCGGCACGGCCCTTGGGTTGGCGTGGCCGAGCCGTGGTCAAGGGGTCGGCGTGGCCAAGAGGCCAAGCGGTGGTCAAAGGGTCAGCACGGCCGAGGGGTTGGCGTGGCCGAGGGGTTGGCGTGGCCAAAGGGCCGGCACGGCCAAGGAGTTGGCATGGCCGAGGAGTTGGCATGGCCGAGGGGTGGTCAAGGGCTTGGCACGGCCAATAGATTGGCATGGCCGCAGGGTTGGCATGGCCAAGTGGTCAACACGGCCAATGGGTTGGCACGGCTGAGGGGTCAACACGGCCAATGGATTGGCAGGGCCAATGGATTGGCATGGCTGAGGACTTGGCGTGGCCAACGGGTTGGTGTGGCCAAGGGGTGGTCAAGGGCTTGGCATAGCTGATGGGTTGGCATGGCCAAGTGGTCAACACGGCCAGTAGATTGGCATGGCCGAGGGGTTGGCATGGCCAAGGGGCCGGCACGGCTGAGGGGTTGTCAAGGGCTTGGCACGGCCAATAGGTTGGCATGGCCGAGGGGTTGGCGTGGCCAAGTGATCAACACGGCCAATGGGTTGGCATGGCCAAGGGGTTGGCGTGGCTGAGGGGTTGGCGTGGTCAAGGGGTCATCATGGCCAATGGGCTGGTGTGGCCAAGGGTTGGCGTGGCCGAGGGGTTGGCATGGCCAAGTGGTCAACACAGCCAATAGATTGGCATGGCCGAGGGGTTGGCATGGCCAAGGGGTTGGCGTGGTCAAGGGGCCGGCACGGCCGAGGGGTGGACAAGGGCTTGGCACAGCCAATAGTTTGGCATGGCCAAGGGGTTGGCGTGGTCAAGGGGCGGTCAAAGGGTGGGCACGGCCGATGGGCTGGCATGGCCGAGTAGTCAACACGGCCAATGGGTTGGCATGGCCGACGGGTTGGCATGGACAAAGGGCCAAGGGGTAGTCAAGGGGTTGGCACGGCCAAGGGGCTGGCATGGCCGAAGGATTGGCATGGCCAAAGGGCTGAAGGGCGGTCAAGGACCTGGCACAGCCAATGGATTGGCATGGCCAAGGGGTCAGCATGGCCGGGGGCTCAGCATGGCTGACGGGTTGGCGTGGCCAAAGGGGCCAAAGGGTGTTCAAAGGGTTGGCACAGCCAAAGGGTTGGCGTGGCCGAGGGCTTGGCATGGCCAAGGGCCAAGGGTCCTTAAAGGGTCAGCACAGCTTAGGGGTCAGTGTGGCTGTGGGGTCAGTGTGGCTGTGGGGTCAATGGGTCTCAGGGCTGACCAAGGGTTTGGCACGGCCAAAGGCTTGGCATGGCCGAGGGGTCAGTGTGGTCAAGGGGCCAGCCTGGCCAATGGGTTGGCGCGGCCATGGCATGGCCGAGGGGTTGGCGGGGCCAAAGGCCAAAGGGCTGGCGTGGCCGAGGGGTCAATGTGGCCGAGGGGTCGGCACAGCCGATGGGTTGGCGTGGCCGAGGGGTCAGCGTGACCCCCGATTGGCGTGGCCGAGGGGTCAGCGTGGCCAAAGGTTTGGCATGGCCGATGTGTTGTTGTGACCGAGGGTCAGTGTGACCCGGGGGCTGGCAGAGCCGGGGGGGCCGAGGGGTCAGCATGGCCGAAGGGTTGGCGTGGCCGGGGGGTCAGTGTGACCCCAGGGGTCAGCGCGGCCGAGGGGCCAGGCCGGGGTCGGGGGTCAGCTGGGCTCCCGCTCTGCCTTCTCCCGGATGGCTTTTCCAAAGGCAAGGTGGCCCCGGCTCTGGAGGGGTCCGGAGCGGGCGGGCGGCGTGGCCGGAGCGGGGACAGGAGCTGGGGACACCGGGAATCACTCCCGGGAAGGGGACGGCAGCGCTTTGCGAACGGCCACGGCAGCGACCCGTGGCCGATGGGCACCGTGGCACCGGGTGGGTGACCCTGGCCGCCGGCACGGGGCCACCCCCGGCCGGTGGCACAGCGGGGCACAGGCTGGGAGTGCCGAGGGGCACCGGAGGGACACGGGGGGGACACGGAGGGGACACCGGGGGTCTGTGCTGGCAGCTGGAAGGGCCGCCCCAGGTGAAGCCAGTTCGCCTGAGGACCCTGATGTCCTTTTGGAAGTCCCTTGTCCAGCTCTGCCATGTCCCCGCGGCAGCGCAGGGGACAGGGATGGGCAGGGGACGGGGGTGGGCAGGGGACAGGGATGGGAAATGAGGGGGACAGGGATGAGTGGGGCAGAGGACAGGGATGGGCAGGGCGGGGGACAGAAATAACGATGGTGGGGGACACAATGAGTGGAACAGGGCACAAGAATGAACGGGTGGGGGACAGGGATGACCTGAACAGGAGACAGGGATGAGTGGCACAGGGGACAGGAGTGAGCAGGGCTGGGGACAGGAATTTATGGGACGGTGAACAGCCATGAGCAGGACGGGGGACAGGAATGAGCGGGGCTGGGGACAAAGATGAGTGGGACAGGGGACAGGGATGAGTGGGACAGGGGACAGGAATGAGAGGGGCTGGGGACGGGGATGAACAGGACAGGGATGAGTGACACAGAGGGGAGGATGAGTGGGGAAGGCGACAGGGACAAACGGGACAAGGGAACAGGATGGGGATGAGAGGGGCTGGGGACAGGGATTAACGGGACAGGGATCAACGGGATAAGGGGACAGGGATGAGTGGTACAGGGACAGGGATAACGGGACAGGGATAAATGGGACAGGGATAAACGGGACAGGGATACAGAGATGAGTGGCACAGAGGACAGGATGAGTGACACAGGAGAGAAAGGATGAGTGGGGAGCGGGACAGGGATAAACGGGACAAGGGGACAGGGATGCCCGGCACAGGGGACAGGGATAAACAGGACAGGGGACAGGGACAGCAGGACGAGGAGGCTGCGGGACACAGGGGGCAGCTCGGTGGCAGCGCCGGGCGCTCTCGGGACGGGCAGTGCGGGTGGAAGTCGCCTTCTCTGGCGTGGGGCCTGACTGGGACGAGCCGTGGTGTCCCCGCGAGCGGCGCGGGTGACACTCAGTGTTCGCCAACACAGGTACGGCTGCAGCTGCTTCAGCGGGAGCTGGGGGTGCGGGCCGGGCACGGCCGCGGCTCCGCGGGCGCGGAGCGGGCACCGCCATTTCCGCCCTCGGGGGGCGCGGAGGAGGAGGAGGAGGAGGAGGAGGAGGGAGAGGAGGGAGGGGAAGGCTCCTCCGAAATGGCGAGAAGGCGCACAGCTCTCCGGTCCCAGAGCGAGCTTGAGCGGAGCGGTTGCGCTCCGCGGTTCGGCCTCTCGCGGCGAGAGGCGGCCGCGGGCGGGGGTCTCCGTCTCGGTGTGGCCCCGACAAACAGCTGCGGAAGGGGCGGAGACCCGGGACACCCGGCGGGACGCGCCGGGCTGCCCGCGCTCAGGCCACCACTGTCACTGCCACCCGCGCCCGTGGCGCCCGCGGAGCCCCCGAGCCCCGGGGGACACCGGGGGGGCTCCGCGAGGGGACACCGGGACAGCGGTGCCACCCAGGGGACACCGAGAGCGCCGGGGGCTGCCGGGGCTGCGGGGATGGGGAGGGACAGGGGAGAGGGGCAGGGAGGGACAGGCAGGAGGGCAGGCTGGGGTGGGCAGTGCCAGGCAGGGTGGGCAGTGCCAGGCAAGGTGGTCAGGCAAAGCAGTCAGTGCCAGGCAGAGTGGTCAGTGCTAGGCAGGCATGGTCAGAATGGTCAGGCAAGGTGGTCAGTGCCAGGCAGGGGTGGTCAGGCAAGGCAGTCAGTGCCAGGCTGGGGTGGTCAGGGTGGTCGGGCAGTGCCAGGCAGGATGGTCAGGGGCGGCCAAGCAGAGTGGTCAATGCCAGGCAAGGGTGGCCAGGCAGGGTGGTCAGCGCCTGGCACGGGCAGTCAGAGAGAGTGGTCAGTGTCTGGCAGGGTGGTCAGGGCAGTCAGTGCCAGGCTGGGGTGGTCAGGGAGAGTGGTTAATGACAGGCAGAGTGGTCAGTGCCAGAGAGAGTGGTCAGTGCTAGGCAGGGGTAGCCAGGGTGGTCAGGCAGAGTGGTCAGTGCCACACTGGGGTGGTCAGAATGGCCAGGCAGGGTGGTCAGTGTCAGGCAGTGCCAGGCAGGGTGGGCAGTGCCAGGCTGGAGTGGCCAGGCAAGGGTAGCCAGGGTGGTCAGGCAGGGTGGGCAGTGCCCGGCAGTGCCAGGCAGGGCGGTCAGGCAGGGTGGGCAGTGCCAGGCAGGGTGGGCAGGGCAGTCAGTGCCAGGCAGGGTGGGCAGTGCCAGGCAGTGCCAGCCAGGGTGGGCAGGGCAGTCAGTGCCAGGCAGGGTGGGCAGTGCCAGGCAGTGCCAGCCAGGGTGCTCAGCCACGGGCGCGTCCCCACCGGGATCCCCCAGGGGAGCGGCCCCGGGAAGGGTCAGGCACAGGAATTCCCGGGAATTCCCAATCCCACAGCGGCTCCACGGCACCGGGACGTGCTCCGCCCGCCATGCCACATTCCGCCGTGCGACATTCCGGCACGCGACATTCCCGCACGCGACATTCCCGCATGCGACATTCGACCGTGCGACATTCCCGCGTGCGACATTCCCGGCGGGATGCGGAGGGGCCGGGAGCGCCCCGGGATGTGCGGAGGAGCTCGGGACAGCACCGGGAGGTGGCGGAGGGACACGGGGACAGAGGGGACAGGAAGCGGAGGGGGCAGGGGAGAGGCACAGGAGGGTGGCACGGGATTGTCTGGGATGGGATTTGGGATGGGAACTGGGACAGGATTTGGGGTGGGAGGTGGGATGGGAGCTGGGATGGGATTTGGGATGGGACCAGATTTGGGTCGGGATGTGGGATGGGATTTGGGATGGGATTGGATTTGGGACGGGATTTGGGGTGGGAGATGGGATGGGATGTCAGATGGGAGCTGGGGTTGGGATCTGGGACGGGATCGGATTTGGGGTGGGATTTGGGTCGGGATTTGGGGTGGGAGCTGCCAGCCTGTCCCTGAGCCCGGAGTGTCCCGGGAATGCCGCACACAGCGGGGACACAGAGCAAGGGTGGCACCGGCCAGGTGAGGGGGCTGGGATGGATTTGGGGGACACAGGTAGGATGGATTTGGGAGCAGGTAGGATGGATTTTGGCCGCACAGGTGAGGTGAATTTGGGGTAAGGGATGGGATGGATTTGGAAGCACAGGTAGGATGGATTTGGGGGGCACAGGGGAGATGGATTTGGGGGATAAGGGTGGGATGGATTTTGGGCTACAGGTGAGGTGAATTTGGGGGATGTGGGGGGGATTGATTTGGTGGATAAGGGTCAGAAGGATTTGGGGTAGTGGTGGGATGTATTCGTGGATGATTGCACAGGATTTGGGGCCACAGGTGAGGTGAATTTGGTGGATAAGGGTTGGATGGATTTTGGGGATGTGGGTGGGAGGGATTTGGGGGCACAGGTGAGGTGGATTTGGGGGATGTGGGTGGGATGGATTTGGGGGATGTGGGTCGGGCTGGATTTGGGAGCACAGGTGGGATGGATTTGGTGGATAAGGGTTGGATGGATTTGGGGGCACAGGTGAGGTGAATTTTGGGGATGTGGGTAGGATTCATTTGGGGGACACAGGTGGGATGGATTTGGGATAAGGGTGGGATGGATCTGGGGGAGATTGCACAGGGTCGGGCTGGATTTGGGGGCACAGGTGGGATGAATTTGGCGGTAGGGGTGGGATGGATTTGGGGCCCCGGTGGGAGGGCGCAGGGTGGGGCTGGGTTTAGAGGGCGGATTGCGGGGAGGCGACCGTGGGCGGGGCTGGCACGGAGGGTTTGGGGGCCGAGGGTGACACTTGGTGACACCGTGGGGCTGGCAGGGCAGATCTGGGGACACGGGCGCTGGCTTGGGGGGACAGGGATGGGACATGGGCGGCGCGGCGGGGGCTGCGGGGACACGGCCGAGGGCGGGACCTGAGCTGGGCAGGGGACACCGGGCGGGCGCGGTGGCACCGCGGTGGCGCAGGGGAGGGGCCGGGACGTGCCGGGCTCACCGAGCCCGCCATTCCCGGCTTGTTTTTGTTTTTCCCGGGATACTTTTTCCCGGCTCGTCGCCCACCGGGCCCTTCCCCGTTCCCGGCTGGGACAGCGGGGTGGCAGCCGGGGATGGGGAAAGAACGGCGCGGGTCGCCATGGGGGTGAGGGCTCGGGGACAAGGAGATGGCACCGGGGACCCTCCTGGGGACAGCCCGGTGCCTGACACAGGGCAGGGACATCCCGGGGACATCCCCGTGCCCCGACATAGGACAGAGGACATCCCGGGGAGGTCCCGGTACCCCGACACAGGACAGGGACAACCTGAGGACATCCCGGTGCCCGAAACAGGGTAGGGGACATCCCGGGGAGGTCCCGGTACCCTGACACAGGACAGGGGACATCCTGGGGACACCCCGGGGGAGCTCCGGGCCCTTTTCCCTGGCAAGGTCGGAAAGGTTCGGAGATGTTGAGGGTCAGGACGGAGCTCCCTGTCCTCCCCTCTTAGCACCAGAAGAGTTTTGTTAATGCCTTCCTGGGGGCCTCGCTCGGCTTTTGGGAGCACCGAGCCCTCCCCTCCCGGCCAGCCGGGCCGCCCCCGCCCGGGGGACACGCGGGTGGCGCTGGGGACACCACGGGGAGCGTCCCCTCCCCCGGGCATCGTCCCCGCGGCCACCGCCAGCCCTGGGACCCCCAAAATCGGGGACACCTCCCTGCTGTGTGCCTGGAAGACTCGGTGTGTCCCAAAACGCAAGTTTGTGTTTTTGTGGTTTTTTTTTTTTTTTGTGTGTGTGTGTGTGTTTTTGTGATTTCTCTGAATTTTTACAAATCCAGAGCGTCTGAAAGGAGCTGTTTCGGGTTGGTGGGGAGGGGGATTTTAGGGGTTTTTGTGGTGTGTTTAAAAAGACTTTTTCACATTCATTCAGTCGCTTAAAAACTCCCGCGAGCCACGGGCGTGCCGGGAGCGTCTCCTCCAGTCCAGAGATAGGAATTCTTTTAGGAAAATCCTAACAAAAATCAGGTGGCTATAGCTCTGGAGATATAGATATATAGATATTCTCTCTTTCCAAATATAGAGCTGCTTAAAAAGATGCAAAACGAGGGATGAGCAGGGTTTTGGGGGTTGGGGGGGGGACGGAAGGCGTGTGTGGGGAGGGGGGAGGATCCTGTAATTCGTTATCTCGTGGGGCTTATCAGCTGCTCTCTAGATAAATGCACGGAGATTAAATAATTTCCCATCAACGCTTTTCCCCCCTTTTGGAAAAAACAAGACCCCAAGCCCAGAGGAAATCAAACCTTTCCCACCCCCCGCCCCCTCCCCTCTACACGTTGCCAAAGCGATTTTTTTTTTTGTGTTTTTCGTTTTTTTGCTGCGGGATTCGTCCCCCCCAGCCTCCCGACATTCCCAAACATGCTTCGATCCATGCGCTCCTCGCTCCCTCTCACCCGGCCGGGGCAGCAGCTCAGAGTCCGGGGGGGGTCCGCCTGGCGGGGGCGGGGGGGTCTTCTGGCACGGCCTGGCACGGCTCGGGGTGGCACGGCCGCCGCTGGAGCCTTCCCGGCCCTTCCTTCCTTCTTTCCTTCCTCCTTTCCTTCCTCCTTCCTTCCTTCCTTTCTCCGGGAGCGCCGCCGGGATGGCCCCGCTGGAGCCGCCGCCTCCGAGCCCGATGGGGACACCTGGGGGACCTGGGGCCACCTCCTGGCAGGGACACCTGGGGAGGTTCAGGACCCAGGGACACCTGGGGGGGACCCGGGGCCATCCCCTGTCAGAGACACCTGAGGGGGACCTGGAGCCATCCCCTGGCAGGGACATCTGGGGGGGGTTCAGGACCCGGGGCCACCCCCCGATAGGGACACCCTGTTGGGGGGGGCAGGACCTGGGGGCATCCCCTGACAGGGACAATTCTGACCCTGCCGGGGACATTTGGAGGGGTTCAGGACCTGGTGCCACCCCCTGGCAGGGACACCCGGGGGGGTTCAGGAACTTGGGGCCACCTCCAAGCCGGGCAGGGACAGCTGTGACACTGCCGGGGACATCTGGGGGGTGTCAGGAGCTGGGGCCACCTCCCGGCAGGGACATCTGGGACTTGTCAGGATCTCGGGCCAGCTGTGAGCGTGGCAGGGCCACCCGGGAGGTGCCACCCCCGCAGGTGCCACCCGCCCGCTCGGGCATCTCGGGGGCTCCAGGCCGTGTCGCCGCCGAGGTGCCACCACCGTGCGTGTGGCCGGTGCCACCCGGGCGGGGCGCACGGAGCGATTTACAGGCCAGCCTCTCCGGGAGAGCGGGAACGAGGAGGAATTTCATGCAACATTCCTGGGCCGGAGGCGGCGGCGCGGGGCCGGGGCGGGAGCGGGCGGGAGCCGGGGATGGGCGATCGGCGGCCCCACGCCCTCAGTGCAGCGCTCGGAGAAGGAGAAGGAGAATCCGAGTGGGTTTTCTTGGCTTGGGAATTCCGCCCCGCCCTTCCCACGGCGGCTCCGGGCGCGGTCAGCTGTCCACCAGCTGCTTGAGCGCCCGCTCGATGTTCATGCGGTGCCCCACGCGGGTCACCCCCAACTCCACGAAGTCCTCCTTGGTCAGGGCGGGCAGGTGCGTGCCCTCGATCTCGTGGTCCTCGAACTTGTCCCGGTGCTCCACCAGGTTGATGCTCTCCAGCCAGTCCCCCACGTCGTACTTGTTCCACAGGTGCAGCGGCTTCTGCATGAAGGGCCGCGGCGGGTGCAGCGTGTGCAGCGGCGGCCCCGGCGACGGCGACGGCGACGGGGAGCGGCTGCGGGCGCTGACGCTGCGCACCACGAACCGCACCTCCTTGGGCTCGTGCGGGATGGAGAGGCTGGAGGATTTGAGGATGGTGGGGGGCGTCAGGCCGTAGGGCCGGACGGTGCTGAGGGGCTCGGGGCGCTCCAGCGCCGCGGGTTTGACGGGGCTGGGCGTGCGGCGGGTGACGGGGGTAGCGGCTGCCGGGCCGCACGGTGAAGGTGGTGCCGGAGCTGCGCTGGGAAATGGTGCTGAGTTCTCCTAAACTACTGAAAAGTCTGCGGAGAGAGCGGGGAGGCGGGGGGAGAAAAGAGAGGAGAGGGAAGGGGTGAGGCCGGGTTTGGGAACGGGGGCGCGAATCCAGCGGGGCTGGGGGAGGTTCGGGGTGGGGGGACGCGGCTCGGGTGGGATATCCCGCTGGGGATGTCCCAAAGATTCCGGCAGCGCCGCCAGGGTGGGGGTTCCCGGCCGGTCCTGCCCTCCTGGGGACTCTGCGCCCCCCCAAAGTGTCCCCAGCCCTGGGGACAAGGACCCTGTGCCCCGTCCTGCTCCGTCCCCCCCTCCCCGTGCTGATCCCGCATGGAATGGGAGCGACCCAGCAGAGAAAAGCTGGGATAAGAGGGAACTTTCCAGCATTTTCCCGGGATGGAGGGACCCTCTGGACACCCTTGGTGACGGTCACCTGGTGGCCAGGGTGGCGTGAGGAGCCCAGGGGTGGCCGGGCCGGTGGCCCCTTGGCACTGGGACATGTGGGACCCCCTGGCTGTGCCACCGTGGGAATCTTGGATGGGGACAAAGCTCCTCAAAGCGCTGCTGTCCCCTTGGCATTGTCCCCATCCTGCCACTGTCCCCGCGGGATGGACAGGGAATGGGAAAGGAAAGGGATCTGACACCTGGGTGAATCCTAGGAAATCAGAGTCCTGTGCTCTGGAGAGGCTGGGAGAGCTGGGAATGTTCACCTGGAGAGGGGAAGGCTCCAGGGAGAGCTGAGAGCCCCTGGCAGGGCCTGCAGGGGCTCCAGCAGAGCTGCAAGGGACTGGGGACAAGGCCTGCAGGGACAGCACCCAGGGAATGGCTCCCACTGCCAGAGGGCAGCCATGGGTGGCATCTTGGCAATGAGCAATTCCTGCCTGGGCTGGCATTGCCAGAGCAGCTGGGGCTGCCCCTGATCCCTGCAGTGCCCAAGGCCAGGCTGGGCACTGGGGCTGGAGCAGCCTGGCACAGTGGGAAGTGTCCCTGGATGGGTTTTGAGGTCCATCCCATCCCATCCCATCCCATCCCATCCCTGCCACTCCACTTGTCCTCAGAACTATCCCATAAAACTTCCTTCATCCTGGTGCCTCAGCTTCCCTGCTCAGCCTCCCATCTCAGCTCCCTCCTGGAAAATCAGGACACTCTGGAATGCCGCTGGGATCCACCACTGCCTCGATTGCCACCTCCTAGTTTTGGGAATGCTGATGAACTCCGAGGATCCCATAAATCCATAGCTCTGAAGGGATGAGCTGAACGTGGCTGAAGATCCGCAGGATGAGCCGTGTACCTGATAATTCCCATTTTTGAGCCACGTTCCTGATAACTCCCATTTTTCTGCTTCCCTGGCACAGCAGAGAAGGAATCACCTTTTGAAGCTCTGACAGGGAAAAGCTGGATGTCCCAGGATTTCTTGGATTGTTCCTGGGATCGCTGGGATCTTTTCTGCAATTATTCGGATCATTCATGGGATCATTCGGATCATTCCTGGGATGGCTGGAATCGTTCCTGGCAAGGCTGGATTGTTCCTGGGATGGCTGGATTGTTCCTGGGATGGCTGGGATCGTTCCTGGGATTGTTTGAATCTGGGGATCACTGGAACTGTTCCTGGGATTGTTTGGATCATTCCCTGTTCCTTGGTGAGGCTCCCCTGTGGCTGCTCTGGTGTTCCGTGGTGGGCCTCAAATCCTTGGAATTGTCTCCCACAATTCCCATGGCGGTTTCCAAAGGGGCTGTGACCCTGGCCTTGGTGTGGACCTGCTCCCAACCTTCCTATGGATCTTCCTCCAAACCTTCTCCCAGTCTTCCTATGGATGTTTTTCCAATCTTCCTATGGATCTTCCATCCAACTTTCCTATGGATCTTCCTGAATTTCCTATGGACATTTCCTGACCTCCTCATGGATCTTCCTCTGCCGTCCTACAGATCTCCTCCGACCTTCCTGAGGGGTTTTCTCCAACATTCCAGTGGAGGTTTCTCCAACATTCCCAAGGACCTTGTTCCAACCTTCCAACGGATCTTCCTTTGACCCTCCCACGGATCTTCCAGCGAGATCTTCCTTCCAATGGATCCTATGGATCTTCCTTCTTTTCTATGGACCTTCCTCCAATGCTGATCCCAAACATAGCCCTAACCCTGAACCTAACCCTAATCCTGATCTTAATCCCGATCCTGACCCTAACCCTGATCCCGACCCTAAATCTCATCCCAAGTGCAAACCTGATCCCAGCCTTGACTCTGCCCATAATCCTGATCCTAACCCTGACCCTGACCCTGATCTTAACCCTGGATCTGACCCTAAGCTTAACCTTAACCCTGATCCTAAACCTGACCCTAACCGTCACTCTAAATTCACCTCAACCCTGATCCTGATTTTGATCCTGGTCCTAACCCTCAACCTGACCCTAACTTTAACCCTGAGCCTAAACCTGACCCTAATCCTGATCCCAATTCACTGCTGGTCCTAACCCTGATCTGCATCCCAATCCCAATCCTAATCCTAACCTTGATCCAGACCCTGATCCCAACCCTAACTCTGATCCTGACCCCAATCCCAACCCTGATCCTGATCCCAATCCTCACCCTAACCCTACCCCTGGCTTTTCTGGGGAACTGGGCAGGGATTCTGGGAACCGGGCAGGGATACTGGGAGCAGGGCAGAGATACTGGGAAGTGGACGGGGGATACTGGGAGCTGGGCAGGGGATACTGGGAAGTGGACAGGGATACTGGGAGCTGGGCAGGGATTCTGGGCAAGGACCAAACACTGTCCGAAGTTTTCCTAATCCCGGTCACTCCGGTGGATGGGAGGTGGAGATCCCAAAGGATCCAGGAGCAGATGTGGGAGCAGGACACGGAATTCCTGCTGTCCTGAACACGGGAGCTGCGGGATGAACCTCGAGATGAGCCCTGGGAGGAACCTTGGGATGAGCCTGGGAGGAATCTTGGGATAAACCTCGGTATGAGCCCTGGGATGAGCCCAGGGAGGAATCTGGGAATGAGCCCAGGAAAGACACTGGGAGGAATCTTGGGATAAGCCCCAGGAGGAGACCTGGGATGAACCTTGGGATGAGCCCAGGGAGGAACCTTGGGATGAGCCCAGGGAAGAGCATTGGAAGGAATCTTGGGATAAGCCCTAGGGTGAGCCTAGGGATGAGTCCTGGAATGATCCATAGGATGATCCAAGTGCCCCCAGTGCCAACACAGGGGACGGTTCCCCCTTGGTGTCCCCCAAATATCCCAAATTTTCATGACACCAGTGCCAGGATTGGGGGAACGAATCCACGGTTGGATCCCATGGGATGAGCCCCCCACGGCCGAGAGGAGCCTCCGGAACGACCCCGCTCCGGGCGTTCCTGGAAAGATCTGGAGCAGGCCGGGAGCTCCCGAGCATCCCACGCCCCTGCCCCACCCGGGAGCAGAGCAAATCCCTGGGAATGGCATCCAGCAGCCGTCGGGAACGCGGGAACGCGGCCCCCGGCATTCCCGGAGTGTCGGGATCCGGCGCCGCTCTCCCGGGACGGGGCCGCGGCCTCGGGATTTCAGCGCTTGGCAGAAAAGGACAAGGAAAAATCAACCGGGAACGGCTCCGGGAGCCGGGACACGGATGGAGCCGTAGCTCCGCACACGGGACGGGACACGAGGACGGGACACGGGGACAACACGCAGGAAGCACAACCAGGAGCACAGAGCCGGCCATGCACGCTGGGAAATTCCCAGGGGGAATTCTCCGGCCCTCCCCATCCCACGGGTTGCCCCTTCCAGCCCAAGGGAGCTGGAGTGGGAACAGCTTTTCCCGGGATCCCGCTGCTGTCCCATCCCAGCCTGGGGAGTCCTTCCAGAAGCTCTGGAAGCCTCTGGGATATCCTGGAGTCATTGCTGGAGAAGAGGAATCCCTGGATCCCGGTTTTCCTGCTGTGGCCTCAGCTGGATTCCCTGGGGGATTGGGGGGATCCCAGCAGCTCCCTCCTCTGTCTCATGGAATGTTTGCTCCAGAGGGGCACTTGGGAGCCCCCCACCCCGGGGAACCATAGATGGATGGATCCTGGTGCATCCATGGTTTGCTGGGATTGGAATGGGGATGCTTTGCCCCCTTTCCCAGAGTCCTTCCCAGGGTATTCTCCACCTTTCCCAGATTCTCTCCGATCATTCCTGGAGTTTTTCCCACTTTTTCTGGGGTCCTTTCCCACTTTTCCTGGGGTCCTTTCCTCCTTCCTGGGATCTCTCTCACCTTTCCTGGGATCCTTTCTCACCTTTCCTGGGGTTTCTCCCACATTATGTGGGATCTCCCACTTTTCTTGGAGTCTCTTCCAACATCCTTAGGACTTCTCCCACCCTTCCTGGGATCCTTTCCCACCTTTCCTGGTGTCCTTCTCTTTTCCCACTTCCTGCTGTCTCTCCCACCCTTCCCGGAGGACTGAGCCGCTCCAGGATCTCCCCATCCCACCACAGCCCCAATCCCCCGGGATCCCGACGGGAATTTCCTCAGCAGGAACACCAGCGGGAAGAGCCGGACACGCCACCACAGCACAGGGACAGGGCCATGCTCCCGAGGGACGCGCACATCCCGCAGCCGGCGCCGCTCCCTCCGGAACATCGGGAACGCCGGCGGGAGCGGGGCAGCAACGGGGACGGGGGAGAGACAGGTGAGGAATGGGACATTCCCGGTGGGATGGAGCTATGGAATGGGAACGTGCTCACTTACACAACTCGCCCACCCTCCGGAGGCCAGAGGCGGATCTAGGACAGAGCAGCGGGACATGCACATGGAAGCAGGAAAAGAGGCAATGAGAGAAATGTTAGCTCCGGTCCGGGAAGCGCCACACGGAAAAAGAAGCCACCGGACGTCGATCCCGAGGGATTCGGGGCCGGGAGAACCGCGGGAATCGATCCGGCCTTGGTGTTCCCTGAGTGGAGACCCCCGGGTGGGTTTGGGGAGAGTTGGGGGGATTGGGAATGGGGGAATGGAGGGGGTGGGAATGGGGGAATGGAGGGGGTGGGAATTGGGGGGGAGATCGGGATGGTTCCCGTGGGATGGGTGAGGGCGTGGCCAGCCGGGAATGGGGCGGTTGGAATTGCATGGATTCAGCCAAAGCCTGGAGGGTTGGACAGCGACAGAGCTGCTGGGAGGGCTGGGAAAAGAGGGAACAGCGGGGAGGGATTCGGGAAAGGACCAGGGATTTGGGAAAGAGAGGAATTTGGGAAAGACAGGCAAATGGGAAAGGCAGGGAATTCAGGAAAGGCAAGGAAATGAGGGGATTTAGGAAGGGCAGGGATTTGGGAAGGAACGGGGATTTGGAAAGAGAGGAATTCGGGAAAGGCAGGGATTTGGGGAGGGCCAGGGATTTGGGAAAGGCGGGGAAATGGGAAAGAGGAATTTGGGAAAGGCAGAGAAATGGGAAAAAGGAATTTGGGAAAGGCAGGCAAATGGGAAATGCAGGGATTTGGGAAAGAGAGGGATTTGGGAAGGAATGGGGATTTGGGAAAGGCAGGGATATCGGAAAGAGGGATTTGGGTAAGGCAGGGATTTGGGAAAGGAAGGAAACAACAAATGCATGAGAAAAATGCCCCACAGCCAAAACAACACCGAGCAGCCGACACAAAATTCCCAAGTTTTTCCATGTCCCCCCGGGGCTGGTGACAGTGACGGTGCCATCAGCCACCCCCAAAGGCCACGGGATGTTCCCGGGGATTCGGTGCTTCCCAGAGGGAATAACCTGTGGAAGATCCCTGGGATCCCTGGGCTGTGCTGTTGGGAAGGCGGGAATGGCCTCATCCCACCTGGATATGGACAAGGAGCTTCCAGGTTTGGAATGTTGGCTCAAAACGCCCCCAAACCCCTGGATTATTCCCAACTTTAACCCTTTCTGCAGTGGAACAGGCAGGAAAAGCCGGAGCTGTGCCAGGAGTAGGGACACCTCGGGAATGCCAAAAGTTGGGAGCTGCCATTGGAGCAGAGTCTGGGAACATTTGGGAATGTGGATTTGGGAATTTTTGGGAAGCATGCGTGGTTATCCCTTGGGAAAAACATCCCAAGGGGCCCAGGCTGGAGCAGGGATGGGGAGGAGACCCAAGGGGGTCTCAGGCTGGGATTTGTCTGGAGCAGTTTTGGGATTGGGATTTATCCGTGAGCTCTGTCTCGGAGCAGGGACAATCCAGAGCAATCCCGGGAAGCTCCAGCAGGGAGCTCTGGCAGGGTCAGGAATGTTGTAAATAAAATTCCCTTTTTTCCTTCTCTGATCCCAGCAGGAAAAGGGAATTCCGGGTTGGAATCCATAGGAAAATTCCCAATTCCTCGAGTGTTGCCCCTGGGCCTTCCCAAGGCAATCTCTTCCCGTGCGAGATCCCGCAGAACATCCGGAGCTCCCTTCTTCCCTGAACTCCACCTGGAATGGATCCCTCCGGATTTCTCCAAGGAAAATCCCCTTTCCCACGATTCCCACCTCAAGGAAAAGGTGACAAAGCCCAGTTCAACGGGAACATGGGGACAATTCCACTCTTCCCACTCTGAGGCTCCCTCAGGACCTGGAGCTCATCCCATGGAGCTCCAGGCAGCCCCACTGCTCTTCCCAAATTCCCAAAAAACCCATTTCCTTGGGATAAGCGTGATGGGTGATGCTGGGATGGGAGAAGCCAGCAGAGCGGTGACGCGGGGACACGGTGACACCGGGACAGGACACGTGCTGGGAGGACCCTGTCTCCTTGTAGGCATCAAACCCTTCCCAGATCCTGCAGCACCTCAGGATCCTCTGGGATCAAGGGCTGGAAGGGTCCTCTCAGTGCAGCCTCCCAGAATTCCCGATTTTCCACAGCTCAGCCTCCCTGAGGACCTCAAAGATCCCCAGCCTTTGAGAGCCTGGGGAAATTCCATGGAAACCCAGAGGGGAGGGGATCCAGGGGATCCCACTGTGCCTGGGGACCCCTGCAGCAGCCTCTTCCCATGGGAAGTGGAATCCATGGAGCCCAGTGGGAGGGAGGGTGGAGAACACAGGGGTTGTGGCCATCGGCAGCGTGGCCACCTCCATCCCAATCCTGGAATCTCCATCCAAATCCTGGCCACCTCATTCCACATCCTGGTCACCTCCATCTGAGTCCTGGAATCTCCATCCAAATCCTGGTCACCTCCATCCCAATCCTGGTCACATCTATCCAATCCTGGTCATCTCCATCCAAATCCTGGTCACCTCCATCCCAATCCTGGTCACCTCCACCCCAATCCTGGAATCTCCATCCAAATCCTGGCCACCTCATTCCACATCCTGGTCATCTCCATCCCAATCATGGAACCTCCATCCCAGTCCTGGTCATCTCCATCCCAATCCTGGAATCTCCATCCAAATCCTGGCCACCTCATTCCACATCCTGGTCACCTCCATCCCAGTCCTGGAATCTCCATCCAAATCCTGGTCACCTCCATCCCAATCCTGGTCACATCTATCCAATCCTGGTCATCTCCATCCAAATCCTGGTCACCTCCATCCCAATCCTGGCCACCTCCATCCCAATCCTGGAATCTCCATCCAAATCCTGGCCACCTCATTCCACATCCTGGTCATCTCCATCCCAATCATGGAACCTCCATCCCAGTCCTGGTCATCTCCATCCCAATCCTGGAATCACCATCCCAATCCTGGTCACCTCTACCCCAACCCTGGTCACATCTATCCAATCCTGGTCATCTCCATCCCAGTCCTGGAATCTCCATCTAAATCCTGGTCACCTCATTCTCAATCCTGGTCACCTCCATCTCAGTCCTGGAACCTCCATCCCAATCAATCCTGGCCACTTCATTCCCAAACTTTGCCACCTCCTTCCCACTCCTGGCCACCTCCACAATCCTGGTGACCTTCTCTCCAGATGTGGTGGGAGGGGGGCACCTCCTTCCCAATCCTGGCCATCTCCTCCTCAATCCCAGCCACTCCTTCTCAATCCTGGCCACCTCCTCCCTAAACTTGGCCACCTCCTCTCCAAAAGTTCCCACCTCGTCCCCACCCCTCCCTGCCACACAAATCCCCTCTATTCCCACCCTTCCTTGCTCAACGATCCCAATCTCCCTTTTCCTTCCCTCCCCACAGCCAATCCCCTCGATTTTCATCCCAAATCCCTGCTTCCCATGGGAATTTCCCCAGGAAAAGCCCCCAAGCCTACAAGGAAACAGGGAGGTGTTTTTCCAAGCTTTTGCTGGGATGTGACACCACTCCTGGGACACGGAATTTATTCAGGATCAGAGAAAAAGAGGCAGCTTTACCCTAAAAGGAACTAAAACCCCAAAGGGCTCAAGTTTCTTCTCCTCCTCCCTCAGATCTGTGGGAATACAAAGGAATTCATGGAATTGCAGAGCAGCACCGGAAACGCTCCCTTTGGAAGCTCGAGTTCCGCTTCCCAGGAGCCTTTTTGGGGTTAAAGAGAAACAAAGGCACGAGAAAAGACATAAAAAACCCTTGGAAAAGTTTCCCTTTGGATCCAGAGCTCCAAACTGGGACACTTGGGATGCTCCTGGGAGTCCCCAGGGGCCAGACCTCCTTGGAAAAGCTCCCCCCGAACCTGGATCCAGAACCCCAAAATGGAACATTTGGGATGTTCCTGGAAGTTCTGAGGAGCTGTTGGAAAAGCTCCATTGAGCTGGGATCCAGAGCCCCAAACTGGGACATTTGGGATGTTCCCAGACGTTCTGAGCAGCCAGAAGCCCTTGGAAAATCTTCCCTGAGCTCAGATCCAGAGCTCCAAACTGGGACACTTGGGATGTTCCTGGGAATCAGTGGAAACCAGGACCCTTTGGCAAAGCTCTGCCTCACCTGGAGCCCCAAACTGGGATATTTGGGATGTTCCTGGAAGTCCCCAGGGGCCAGAACCTCCCCTGAATCTGGGTCCAGAGCTCCAAAATGGGACATTTGGGAAGTTCCCTGGAGTCCCCAGAACTCGCTGGAAAAGCTCTCCCGAATCTGGATCCAGAACCCCAAAATGGAACATTTGGGATGTTCCTGGAAGTTCTGAGGAGCCATTGGAAAAGCTCCATTGAGCTGGGCTCCAGAGCTCCAAACTGGGACATTTGGGATGTTCCTGGAAGTTCTGAGGAGCCAGAAACTCTTGGAAAATCTTCCCTGAGCTTGGATATGGAGCTCCAAACTGGAGCCAGGAGCCAGAACTGGTTGGCAAAGCTTCCCTGAGCTTGAGCTTGGATCCAGAGCCCCACACCAGGACCAATGGGATGTTCCTGGAAGTCCCCAGGAGCCAGGTCCCTTTGGAGTCCCAAAACCTCAGAACTCTCCTGGAATCTGCCTTGGAGATTTATCAAAGCCAAGGAAAACCCTGGGAAAAGCTGGAAACCTGCGGCTGGGATTTAGCTGGAAAAACCTTTGGGATGGGCAAAGCTCCCACAGTCCTGCACTTGGAGCCTCTTTCCAAATTCCAGAGGAAAATACAAAGCTCTACCTGGGAATGACCTGGACAAATCCCGGGCCCTCCACATCCCAAATTCCTGGGAGTTAAATCATGATTGGTTTGGAAAAGAAAGGGTTTTTGGGATGTTTGGGATGCTCCTGGTGAGTCCCAGAGGTCGGGAAGATGGATCCAATGGGGATTATGGATGCTGGGAGCCTGGTAGGGCTGGGCGGGGACACGGGACGGGAATGTCTTGGGGAATTTTGCGGGAATGCCGCCTGGAGCACTGGAGCAGTGAATCCGGAGCCGGAGCTGGCTCCGGGCATGGAACGTGGCTCCCGAAATGCTGGGAATGGCCGTGTCCCCAATGACACACACACACCTGTCACGGTCACCGTCAGCTTTATTGGGGACACGGATGTCACACGCGGAACGCGCTCGGCCCCGCGCGGCTCCCGGCACATCCCGAGCCTCTCCCAAGGCTCAGTGGGGTTTTCCCAGGATCCCGGGATTTTCCAGGATCCCGCCACTGCTCCAGGAATCCCAGACAGGAATCCCAGCCGGGGCAGGGAACAAGAGGGCGTCACCTCAAGGTGAAGTTGGGTTTTTGGGAAAATTCGTTCCCGAGAAGTTGATGGAGCGCTGGAATGGGATGCCTAGGGAAGGGGTGGAAGCCCCATTCCCGGCGGGATTAAAAGCCGTGTGGATGTGGCACTCGGGGACACGGGGCAGCGCTGGGGGTGGCTGGGCTCGGTGGGATCAGAGGGATTTTCCAGCCTCAACAATTCCAGGGTTTTGGGTTAAACACGAAGAAGCTTCTCTTGGACACGGCCACCAAGGGCCACCACGGATGAAGGGAAGTTGACCCCTTGCTCCGCTGCCATTGTCACCGTCCCGGGTGTCCCTGGTCCCGGAATTGTCACCGTCAGTGGCCTGAACTGTGACCTGACGATGCCACTGTCAGAATTCCTTGGGCTCTTTCCCAGTCCCTCGGCTCAAAGGTCCTTCCGTGGACGCCCGGCTTGGGAGGAGACAGAGCCGGAGTTAGAGCTCAGGAAAAATCCATGGATTGGGGCTTCCCGGGGTTCCCAGCCAGGGAGCATTCCCACAGGGATCGGTCAGGGAAAGGCGCCGGGCACTGCTCTGGAGCAGGGAATTCCCTGAGCTTGCACGGAATTGCTGGGAATTCAGGATGAATGTGGGGATGGAGGAATTGCAGGATGATTCCCGAATGGCAGCTGCTCCGCCAATCCCATGGATCCCGAGCTGCTGGAAGGGTTGGGGAAGGATCAGGTATGGGAACATCTGTGTCCCCGTCCTTGTGGGACTCCAGGCCACCTCAGTGTCCCCATTCCCAGATTCCAGGACACCTCATTGTCCCCTCTGGGGACTCCAGGCCACCTCCCTGTCCCTATCCCTGTGGAACTCCAGGTCACCTCAGTGTCCCTGTTCCTTGAGGAATTCCAAGACCCCTCAGAGTCCTTTTAGGGACTCCAGGTCATCTCAGTGTCCCCATCCCTGCAGAATTCCAGGGTCCCCATTCCTGTGGGTCTCCAGGACACCTCCATGTCCCCATTTGGAATTCCAGGTCACCTCAATGTCCCCATCCCTGCAGAATTCCAGGCCACCTCCCTGTCCTCATCCCTGTGGGATTCCAGGCCACCTCTGGCTCCCAGTAGCTCTTGAGGGACATTCAGGTGACACTTCCCTTCTCTGGACAATTCCAGAGCCTGGAAAATGCATCCCAAACTGGGTCACTGCCTCTTACCTAACCGTGCTCCCATTATTCCCTGAATTCACAGCAATTCCATATAAAAAGCCAGGAGAACTCGGACAATGCCGGAGAGCGGCTGCCATCATTAAAAAATCCATTCCCCACCAACTTCCCGGGAAATATTTCAAGCCTTTGACATCCCAAAACTGGGAAATGAAAGGTCGTGACTTTCCCAAAAGAGAAAAACTGGGAATGTGGGACTCTGCGGGATGGCTGGAAGGGCTGGATTCCGGTGGGGAGCGAGGACGGGATGTGCAGGAAAAGAGGAGGCTCCAGGGGCTGGATGAGCAGGGCACAGAGCCCTGGGGATTGCAGGGAAAGCAGGAAGAGAGGATGGAGAAGGGCTGATCCTCAAAATCGGTGAAATCGCTCCAGGGGAAAACCGGGAGGTTGGATGGACACGGATGGAAGGGATGGGGACATGGAAAGGGACATTCCGATGTCACCAGGAGCCGGAGGATTCCCAGCAGGGAATCCCAAACCAGCGTGGGATCCTGGTAAAAGAGCTTGTAAAAGCCCAGAATTCCCAAAATTCCAGCGCCACTGGAGATGGGCACAGCCTCGATTCCAGAGGATCCCCGGATGGCCTCAGCTCGGGATGAGGGAGGGGACCTTGGGTGACACCTGGCTCCAGGAGACACCCCTGGATCCACTCCCAGTACTCCCAGTTTGGATCTGCTGGGATAGGCTGGAGTGACCCCAGGATGCTCCAGGACACTTCGTCCCCAAGGCCACCACCTGGAATGTCACCTCCTGTGCCAGCGCCATGTGCCGGAGCAGCCGTGGCTGGGATGGTTTGGTTGGAAAAGCTTTTCCCATGGGAAGGGCTGCCCCTGATCCAGAGCTCCTGGCACCTCGCTGAGCCCTGACACCCACAGGTGACAGCAGGTGACACTCGGTGACACCGACTCATGGCCGCTCTGTGGGGCCGCGCCTGAAAGGGCAGGACAAGACTTGGAATTTTGGGTCACTTCCTACTAGGATTTGATATTCCCAAGCTTTTTAAGAATTTGGGCTCCCATTTGGAAGGTCTGGGATCGTTTTAGGGTTGTGGGGGTGAGGCAGAACCAGGGTGGCATTGGTGCCACCATGTCCTGTCCGGGGCTGCCATGGGCCACCTTTGTCACCTCCTGAGTGGGACAACACCTGGAGATCCTCAGACATGGAAAAGCCCCAGAAAAACCCATCCTTGGTGCTTGGCCAGGAGAGAACACGGAGGGGGTGACCCAGGACTCGACATTGTCACCACAGCATTGTCATCTCAGCATTGTCACCATGGGGTCATCATTGTCACCACATCATCATTGTCATCACAGCATTGTCACCTCAGCATTGTTATCATCACCACAACATCGTCATTGTTGCCACAGTGCCATCATTGTCGCCACAGTGCCATCATTGTCACCATAGCATTGTCATCGTCACCACAATGTCGTCATTGTCACCACAGCATCATCATTACAGCATGATCAACACAGCATCGTCATTGTCACCACATCATTGCCACCACCGCATTGCCATTGTCACTCCTTCGTCATTGTCACCACAACATCGTCATGGTCACCACAACATCGTCATGGTCAACACAGCATTGTCACTGCCTGACATTGTCATTCTCATCACAGCATCATCGTCAGGACATTGTCATTGTCACCATGGCATCATCATTGTCACCACAGTATTATCACCACGGCATCGTCACCACAGCATCCGCATTGTCACCACATCGTCAATGTCACCACAGCACTGTCACTGTCACAGCATCATTGTCACCACAGCATCATCCTCAGGACATTGTCATTGTCACCACAGCATCCCCATTGTCACCACATTGTCATTGTCACCACAGCATCGTCATTGTCATGTCCTCATTGTCATCACAGCATCATCATCAGGGCATCGTCATTGTCACCACAGCATTGTCACCATGGCATCATCATTATCACCACAGCATTGTCACCACAGCATTGTCATTCTCACATTGTCATTGTCACCATGGCATCATCACTATCACCTCACCATCGCCATTGTCACCACACCATCACCATTGTCATCACACCATCCCCACTGTCACTATATCATTGCCATTGTCACCTCACCATTGCCATTGTCACCATAGCATTGCTGTTGTCACCTCACCATCACCATTGTCACCACGGGGAGGGGAGGACACGGAGCAGCAGGAAGGGCAGAGCAGGGGGAGCAGCCACAGCCACGGCACGCCAGGAGCCCATCCCACAACTCCCGCCGACATTCCAGCCCCTCCGCTGAGCTCCCAAAGCTCCGAGGTGTCCCTCAAAGCCACATCCGGCTCCTTGGCAGCGTCACCCGCCCGTCCCCGACCCTGGCCACGCCCGGCTCTTACCGTGCGGCCACCACCGGCGACTTCTTGCCGGGATCCAGGGTGGAGCCGGCCGGTTCCTCGCCCAAGGAGCGCGTATCCTTGTTGAGCTGCTGGAGGCGGGAGCTCAGCTCGCTGATCACAGTTGGTTTGTCCTCTTCGGCCCCGTGGCCGGGCCTGCTCTCCATGGGGTCCCCCCATAGCTTGGACCTTCTCTGAAAGAGGTAGCGTGGCCGGGCCGCGCTGGTGGCCGCCAGCGTGGCCGCGTGGTGCTGGGAGATGAGCTCGCTGTCCGAAGACTGCTTCAAAAGTGGGTCCCTGAAAGTAACCGGCCCCTTGCTGAGCTGGGACTTGAGTTTGGGCTTTGGAGGCACTGGTGGCTTCTCGAGTAGAAAAGTTTGGCCGTCGGCGAAGGACGTGTAGGTGTCGGTGGGCTCGCCGCTCTCCGAGGACAGCGTGGACATGCTGGAGACCGTGGAGATGGTGCTCGTGGTCTCCAGGTGGTGGTCGCTGGAGCTCCTGGTGTCCACCTCTTCCACTCCCGAGTCCGCCGCTGACTCCGGGGCCGCGGGGGCGTCCGAGGGCTTCCCTGAGGGTGTCGCGCCGGGGGGAGAAGGTGCTACTGCTGCCGCTGGCAGGGACGGCGTGCTGGGCGCGGCCAGGTGGCTCACGGGGGTGCCGGGGGTGGTCACCAGGACCCCGTTGGCGAATTCATCCGGGGGCGGCACCAGCCCGATCTTGGCCAGCTCCTCGCGGGTCTCCTCGTCGCTGGAGGACAGCTGGGCGGGCGGGAGGGTCACCGTGTAGGGCTCCACCTCCTCCTCCGAGCTGCCCTGGCCCAGCGCCTTCTCCGAGGCCGGGCTGACCGGCGGCTTCCCCACGGGGCTGGGCTGGGGCTCGGCCTTGGGGGGCTCGATCGGCTCGGCGCAGACCTCGGGCACGGCCGGGCTCTCCTCCTTGATCTCCAGGCCTATCTCGTCTTGGCCATTACTGGTGGCGTGGACCATGATGAGGCCGGCGGTCTTCTGCTGCGACGTGTCCACGATGCTGATGATCATGGACTTCTTGTCCTCGGGTTTCTTCTCCTCCTTGCTCGGCGTCTCCGCTCGCACTTCGGGCTCCTTCCGCAGGGTGGTCGGAGTCCCCCAGGGGCTCTTGGTGGGGGTCAGAGCGCCAGCGTCCGCCGCCATCACCGCCTTCCCTCCAGGGGAGTAGGCGGGGGACACCAAGCTCTCCAGGTCCCCCCTGTCTGGTTCTTTGGTTTGGATGTCCACAAACAGGGGCGCGGCTCTGTCCGAGTCGGGGCTGTGGATCGGGGTGGGCGACCGGGATGGGACTTGAGTGGACAGCGCCCGTTCCCTTGCGGCCAGCGCCAGCGCCAGGGGCGAGTTGGGATCCAGGGGCTTTCCCGTCAGGGGGTGGATGAAGGTCGAGGAGGAGCTGCTGATTAATGGCTTTAAAGCTGACACGGGGGACGGCAGGAGGACGTCCCGGCTGCCCAGGAGCCGCTCGTCGATGGAGCGCGACTGCTGCAGCGACGGCATCTCGCTGCCGCCCGGCGCCGGCCCCTCGATGGCTCCCACCGACAGGAACACCGTGGATTTCCTCCTCTCGTCCAGCCGCCGGTCCCGGTCCTTCATGACGCCGGCAGCGATGGCGGTGGCGAAGGGGAGGCCGGCGGCTTCCACCTGAGCGATGCTGGGGTGGTGCTGGTAGTCCAGGTGGTGGCCCCGGCGCGTGGGCGACGGCTCCCGGGAGGAGTAGCCGCCGGTGATGGCCAAGGCCGCCCGCTCCTGGGCGTCCTCCACCTGGAGCTGCTTCACCAGGGGGCTCTTCTTCCTCTGCGGCTTGGTGGGGGCGAAGAGGCTCACGTTGAACTGGCCCATGTTGGCGTAGGGGTTGTCGATGACCCGGCCTTTCCTCTTGAGCTTCTCCGGGGGCGTCGCCGCCGGGCCGGGCCGCGGGATCTCGGTGGGTTCCACGGGGAGGTGGGAGGAATCCTGGAGGATTATCATGGAGCGGGCCCTCTTCTGCCGCTCGGGGTAGGGCATGGAGCCCCTGGCCTGGTCGTACATCTCGGCCGCGCTCAGCACCTGCGGCAGCCCGTGCAGTTTGGCCTCTAGGCCCGGCTTAAAGCTGGACCTGATGGTGTCGTAGGCCCGGCCCGGCGGCGGCGGGGGCGAGAAGGACGGAGGGGGGCCGGTGTCGAAGTAATAGGGGGAGGGGGGCGGGGGAGGGGCGGTCTGAGGGGGAGGGGGGATCCCGTGGCCTTCCCGGACCGTGTCCGTCATGGAGGTGCTCCGCGGGAACTTCCCGTCCAGCAAGGACGCCGCCAGCTTCTCGTCTTCCCCTGGGAAACAAGGAAAACGGAGGAGTTGGGGATGAGTTTGTGGTCTCTGGCTGGACAACGAGGAAAAGAGTGGAGTCAGGGAGAAGTTTCCCATTTTCCATGTGGAAAACAAGGAGAACTAAAGTCAGGGATGAGTCTTTGGTCTCCACCTGGCAAACAAGGGAAACAATGGAATCAGGGATGAGTTTCTGGTCCCCAGCTGGAAAATGAGAAGTTAAGTCAGGGAAGAGGTTTCTTATCTTCCCCTGGAAGAAGGAAAAGAACAAAGTCAGGGATGAATTCTTTGGAAAACAAGGAGAGAACTGGAGTCAAGGAGAAGCTTCACATCTCCGCACGGAAAACAAGGAAAAGAGCAAAGTCAGGGATGAGTTTCTGGTCTCCAGCTGGAAAACAAGGAAAATAATGGAATCAGGGAGAAGTTTCTTGTCTTTCCCTGAGAAACAAAGAGAACTAAAGTCAGGGATGAGTTCTTTGTCTCCACCTGGAAAATTAGGATAGAAGTGAAGTCAGGGATGAATTTGTTGTCTCCACATGGAAAACAAGAAAAAGAGTGGAGTCAGGGATGAGTTCCTTGTCTCCACTTGGAAAACCAGGAGAGAAATGGAGTCAAGGATGAATTTGTCTCCATGTGGAAAACAAGTAAAAGAGCAAAGTCAGGGATGAGTTTCTGGTTTCCAGCTGGAAAACAAGGAAAAGAGTGGAGCCGGGGAGCAGTTTCCCATTTTCCACCCAGAAAACAAGGAGAGAAATGGAATCGGGGATGAGTTTCTGGTCTGCATATGGAAAACAAGGAAAAGAGCAAAGTCAGGGATGAGTTCCTCATCTTCCACCTGGAAAACAAGGAGAACTATGGAATCTGGGATGAATTTCTTGTCTTCCCAAGGAAAACAAGGAGAGAAGTAAAGTCAGGGATGAATTTGCTGTCTCTGGAAAACACGGAAAAGAGAGGAATCAGGGAGAAGTTCCCCATCTTCCTCTGGAAAACAAGGAAAACAATGGAACCAGGGATGAGTTTCTTGTCTCCACCTGGAAAACGAGGAGAGAAGTGAAGAGGAGATTCCCAGAGAATTCCCAGACTGGAAATTCTGGGGCAAATCGGGAAAGTGGCTGGGGTTGTTCCTCCCATTCCACTTTGCTCCCAAGACTTTTCCTCTTTCCAAGCCTCACTGGAAAAAGCTTGGAGCAACTTCCAGTGGAAGCTCCGAAACTGGAGGAACCAGCCAGAAATCCCAGGAAAGCCATGGATCCCCCCAAATCCCTGGAAGCACCCAAGGCCAGGTTGGAGCACCCTGGGGTAGTGGAAGGTGTCCCATGGAAAGGCTGGGAATGGGATGAGCTTTGAGCTAACCCAAATCCCAACCATCCCACGATTCCTTGAGAGCCTCCCCACAGCCACATTCCCATGGGATCGGCTCCCACGGGAGCTGTTCCCGCCCCTTCCCGAGCAGCTCCGGTGACGGAAGCGCCGCCACCGCCAACGTGCCAGACACCCGAGTGCCACCGGCACGGGCGCGGCTCCCGTCACACTTCCCGCTTTCCCGAGGGGTGACATCTGTTCCCGAGTGCCAGACTGAGCCCGGCAGGGTCTAGCAGGAATTCCTGCTTTTTCAGGGAATACTCGGAGATGCTGCAAGGATTTGGATGGAAAAGCAGGAACAAACCAGGGGTGGATTGGGATGATTTCAGGGCCTTCCTAGCCCGAGCCATTCCGTGATCCTAAAATCCATCCATGCCACAATTCCCCCCCTCCATTCCCAGCTCCAGCCTCATTCCCAAGCCTGGATCCGCCGCGCTCACCTGTCCTCAGGGAAAATTCCTCCTTCCCAATCCCTCCTCCGCTCTTGCCAAGCTTTCAAACGGCTCCGGAGAGGATTTGGGCTTTTTTTATTTCTGGCCTCTGGAGCGAATTTTCCTTTATGGAAAATGCTCTTCCAGTGGCACCGAGAGGCTCCGGCAGCTCCGCCCGGAATCCGTCAGCGATTCCACCCGAGGCAGAATCCAATGGGGACAAAAGGGAGGAATTTGGCACTGAAATTCCATCCCATGCTGTTGGTCGTGCTGGAAACTGGGCTATTTTTGGGAATTGGGGATGTGCCGTGGGAATAAAGAACCGGCAGCACGGAACGGGTTCAAAGGGAGCCTGGACAAAGCCATGGAAAATGTGCCTTTCCCAAGCTTTTTGAAATCCCGGAGCCGAGGCCAGCAGGGGGAATTTGGGAGAATGATCCTGTCCTTGCCCTTTTTTTCCTTGGGAATCTGGGAACCTGCACTAAATGGAGCCGTGGAATGTTCTGGGAGCAGCAGGAAGATCCCAAAATAAACCTCAGTCCTGCCTTTCTGAGATTTCTGGGAATAGCTGGGAGGTGACACAGGGATATTTGGGAAGATCTGAGCACCATCCCTGGGCCTGGAATGTCCCAGGACACAGAATAGGGAAGCTGGGCAGGAAATCTAGTGGGAAAGCAGGATCTTCCCTCTGGAATGTCCTGGGAATGGCTGCCGGATCAGGGGTGACATTGGGACATCCAGTCCTTGGATCCAACCCTCCTCCATTCTTCCCTGCATGAGGAGGGGACACTATGGAAAACCACATCCAAGGAATTGTCAAATGCAAGGAATACCATGGAAAAACCACATCCCAGGAATTGCCACATTCAGGGAATACTTTTGAAAACCAAATTCCAGGAATTGCCAAGGGCAGGGGCACTACAGGAAACCACATCCAAGGAATTGCCAAGTGGAAGGGACTCTGGCAAATCACATCCCAGGAGCTGATAAAGGTAGAGAATACTATGGAAAACCAGATACAAGGAATTGTCAGATGTAGGGAATACTATGGAGACCACATCCAAGGATTTGCCATGTTCAGGGAAAACGACAGAAAATCAAATCCAAGGAATTGCCAAATGTAGGGAATACCATGGAAAAAACACATCTCAGGAATTGCCACATTCAGGGAATACCATGGAAAACCAAATCCCAGGGATTGTCAAATGTGGGGAATACTATGGAAAACCAAATGCAAGGAATTGTCAAATGTAGGGAACGCCATGGAAAACCACATCCATAGAAATTGCCAAATGCAGGGAATACCAGGGAAAAACCACATCCAAGGAACTGCCAAATGCAGGGAAAATTATGGAAAACCAAATCCACGGAGTTGCCACGTTCAGGGAAAACGACAGAAAACCAAATCCAAGGAATAGCAAAATGAAGGGAATACCACGGAAAACCCACATCCCAGGAATTGCCACATTCAGGGAATACTATGGAACACCAAATCCCAGGAATTGCCAAGGGCAGGGGCACTACGGAAAACCACACCCAATGAATTGCCAAGTGAAAGGGGCTCCGGAAAAGCACAGTCCAGGAATTGACAAAGGTGAGGAACATTATGGAAAACCAAATCCAAGGAATTGTCAAAGGTAGGGAATACGACGGAAAACAACACTCCAGGAATTGTGAAGGGCAAGGAGCACCATGGAAAACCACATCCAAGGGCAGGGAATGCTCTGGAAAACAGCATCCAAGGAATTGCCAAATGCAGGGAACACCAAGGAAAAGAACATCCAAGGAATTGCCAAGCGGAAGGGACACTACGGAACAGCACATCCCGGGAATTCCATGTTCATTCCCACCCGGCATTCCTGGCCTGGAGCAGCTCCCTGTGGCAGCGGCTGAGCCGCAGCCATGGGATCATTCCCAGATCATCCCTCGGTTTTCCAGCCATTCCCAGGAGAAGGAGCTGAGCCACTTTGGGTGTCACTTTGGCAGCAGCTCCGCTCCTGGATCCTGGAACTGCTCCCTGGATTTGTGCAAGGTGTCCTTGGAAAAGGGAGCTCGGAGCAACCATGGAATGGGGGAGGAACCATTGGAGATTTCGTTGGGAATGTTCCCCAGGGATGTGTCCGGCTGGACCAGGAATATCTCCACGGAAGGAGATTCCACAGCCTCCAGAGTCCGGATGTTCTTCCCATGGAAAAATCCTGGAATCTGGGTGGGAAGGGACCTCAAATCCCATCCCATTCCAAGGGCAGGGACACCTCCCACTGTGCCAGGCTGCTCCAGCCCCAGTGTCCAGCCTGGCCTTGGACATTCCAGGGATGCAGGGGCAGCCCCAGCTGCTCTGGCAATTCCAGCCCAGCCAGGAATTCCTAATTCCCAAGATCCCATCCGTGCCTGTCCTCTGGCAGTGGGAGCCATTCCTGGAGCTCCTGCATGTCCTGGAAGGTCACAGTTGGGTCACCCTCAATTTTCCCCTTTTTCCCTTCTCCAGGCTGGACAATCCCAATTTTCCCAGCCTTGGATCATCCTGGTTCCTCCTCTGGACTTGCTCCAACAATTCCATGTCCTGTCCCTTCCTCATCTTCCCATCCCTCCAGGATCTGCTCCAGGAGCTCCCTCTTGTCCCGAGGATCCCAGACCTGGATCCAGCACTCCCTGTCCTGCCAGGAATGCTCTTCCCAATCTATCCCAAGATCCCACCGGCCTCAGGGACAAAGTTTTCCAGCAGATTCTTTCCACTGAACCGCTCCCAGTGGATCCTTTGGAATTCCAGTGGAGTTGCTGGGTGCAGGGAAGGTTTTTCCTGAATTCTGGGGCTGTCGTTGTGTCCTCCTGCCCAAATCCTTCCCCTCGTGGCCAAATTCCTACAGAACCTCAGGAGAGGAGGGAATTCCTCCCAGGAATTTTAAGGAGCATGGAAAAGCAGGATCTGTTTATTCCCAGCACGGATGCTCCAGAGCCGAGCTTTATTTACTTTTCATGGAATGCTGGGATCTGCCTGGGAATCTCCAGAGGGGAACAAAAGCCACCAGCGATCCCCTGGGAGCAGCCTGGAATGCTGGGAGCTGGATCAGGTGTGGAGAATTTTGGGATTGGGCTCCATCCCTGCAGCACCTGGAGCCTGGAGATGCTCCTGCAATTCCCAAGGGAATTTGTCCTTGGAAAAGATCTCTAAAGGATCTCTCTAAAGGATCCTCAAAGATCCCTAAAAGGGAACAAATCCAGAACATCTGGCTCTTGGACAGAATTCCCAGAGAAGCTGTGGCTGCCCCTGGATCCCAGGAAGTGTCCAAGGCCGGGTTGGAGAAATCTGGGATGTGGGATGTGGAATGTATCCCTGCTCATGGAAGGGGTGGGAATGGGATGGGATTAAGGTCCCCAAACCATTCCAGGATTCCACGATCCACCCCCGGATCTCAATCCCTGTGTCCCAGGAAAGCACAGGGTGTCCAAACCTTCAACTTCCCAGTGAATCTGGAATTTTGGGAGCTGCTCCAGGCTCTTAGGAGGGACGGGAGAAAAGTAGGAATATCCTCTGGGAAAAGTCCCAAATGTCCTCCTATTCCCAGAAATTTTTAACCCCAAATCAACCCCTCCCTTTGCTGTTTTCCATGGAATTCTGCTCCCCTCAAACCCCACCCGGGGCCATGGGAGACTCCTGTGCTTCCCATGGAACACTGGGACATCGCTGGGATCAAATTCCGGAGCTTGGGAATAAAGAGCTGGAATCCAAATGGAGCCACCAGTAAGGACCAGTAAGAACCAACTGCCAGCATTCTCTGGAATGGGAATGGTGCTCCCAGCGTAGCCTGGCAACCCCTGGAGCCATTCCTGGTGCACTCCATGGAATTAATCTCCAAGGAAAACACAAAGCCTCGCCATGAAAGCTCCCGGGGCCGTTGCCATAACAGCCCAAATCCCTGGAAAACCTCATTCCATGCATTCCTTAGTGATGGATAAGGCTGGGATGAGGGAGCGAATCCCAAAAAAAGACCTGGAGCAGGAGGGTGCAAATACTGGAGTGGGAAGGGGGAGGGAATCCACATCCTCTGGAGCCCAGGAATGGGAATTTCAATGCCCCAGAGCCTAGGGATGGGAATCTCCATCCTCTGGAGCCCAGGAATGGGAATCTCCAATTTTTGGTGTCCAGGAAAAGGAATCTTCATCCTTTGGTATCCACGGTTGGGAATTTCCATCCTCTGGAGCCCAGGGATGTGAAACTCCATCGTTTGCAGGCCAGGGATGGGAATCTTTGTCCTATGGTATCCAGAGATGGGAATTTTTGTCCTCTGGTACCCAGGAATTGGAATCTCCAATTTTTGGCATCCGTGGTTGGGAATCTCCGTCCACTGGAGCCCAGGGATGGGAATTTCTGTCCTGTTGTGTACAGGGATGGGAATCTCCAATTTTTGGCATCCGTGGTTGGGAATCTCCATCCTCTGGAGCCCAGGGATGGGAATTTCTATCCTTTGGTGTCCAGGGAAGGGAATCCCTGTCCTGTTGTGTCCAGGGATGAGGATTTCCATCCTCTGGAGCCCACGATTGGGAATCTTTGTCCTGCAGTATCCAGGGATGGGAATTTCTGTCTCTTGGCATCCAGGGATGGGAATCTACAATTTTTGGTGTCCAGGGGTGGGAATCTCCATCCTCTGGCACCCAGGATTGGCCCAGGATTCCCAGAGCAATTGTGGCTGCCCCTGGATCCCTGGAAGTATCCAAGGCCAGGCTGGGGCACCTTGGGATGGCAGGCAGGAGGTGTCCCTGCCCATGGCAGGGGGTGGAATTTGGGAATCTCGAGGATCCTTCCCACCCAAACCATTCCAGGATTCCATCCCAGATATCACTTTAACACCAGGACACTTCCCAGCTTCTCCCAACATTCCCGATGATCCTGAGGGGTCACAAATCCCTCCCATCCCTCCAAAGGCAGCGGCTCCACCCTCTGGAATTCTCTCCGGGAGCCATGGCAGCTCCGCAGTCTCCGGAGTGTTTTTAACTCTGCTGCCGGAGCAGATGGCGCTGGCAGAAATCTTGGAAGTCTGACAGGAATTATCTCCCCTCCCCTTCCCCCCACTCCTTCCCTTTCTCCTCCAAATATTCCTCCCATCCCGCTTTTTTTTTTTTTTTTTCCATTTTCCTCCCATCCTTGGTTTTTATTCAGGGATTTTTTCCAGGACTCTTTTTTGATCTTTTTCTCCCATTTTTTTTCCCAGCCAGCTGGGGGTTAACCACCTTTATCCTGGGACTTTTTCCCAGAATATTTTGGATCTTTTTCTCCCATTTTTTTTCCCAGCCAGCCGGGAGTTAACAACCTTTATCCCGGGATTTTTTCCTGAAATCTTTTCTCCCAGTTTTTTTCCAGCCAGCTGGGGGTTAACCACCTTTATCTTGGGATTTTTTTCCCCCCTCTGGAATATTTTTGATCTTTTCTCCCTCTTTTTATTCCAGCCAGCCAGGGGTTAACCATCTTTACCCCAGGAATTTTTTTCCCCCTGGAATCTTTTTGATCTCTTCTCCCTGGGAATCTGCAGTGCTGCTGGAATACGCAAATGCCAGGGAATATTTATTCCCAAAAAAACCCATCTGAGCGCTGCTTTTCCATCTCGTTCCTCGCCCGTGCAGGGATTTTTCCCCGGGAATCAAGTGACTGCGCAGCTCCCGGCCGTGGGTGTGGAATGACAGCTCAAGGACTTCTAATTCCAGCCCCATTCCCACCCGATTCCTCCCTCTCCGCCTCTTTTCCATCCCCGTTTCCCTGGAATTCCACGGGAATGGTTTCTTCCAGGAGCTGCTTCGGGTTTGGGGCTGGGTCCCCTCCATTCCAAGGGTTGTCCTCCTGTGGGGATGGATCTGGTGCTCCTGGGTGGGATTTTTCCCTGGATTTTTGGTCGGGATGTGCTGTGGCAGCTGCAGCCATTCCTGCCTGGAGCAGGGATTCTCCAACTGGGATTTGATGGAGATTCAAGGAATGGTTTTAATCCCTTTTTTTTCACGGGGGTTTGGCTGCATGGGCTGGGAATTCCTGGGAAGGTCTGGGATAATGGAGATGTGCTGGGAATTCTCATGAGGGTGTGAGCACACAATTCCCAGATTATTGAGGCTGGGAAAGAATTCCAGGGTCAGTGAGTCCAAGCTGGGCCCGATCCCCACCAAAGCCCCGAGTGCCACCTCCAGGAATCCCTTGGACACCTCCAGGGATGGTGACTCCAAAGCTCCCTGGGCAGGCCCTGCCAAGGCCTGACCCCTTTCCATGGAAAACGATCCCAAATCCAGGAGCTGGGCCTGCCCTGGCCCAGGCTGAGGCCGCTCCCTCTGTTCCCGGGGCTCATTCCCTGGAGCAGATCCCGATCCCCGCTGGCTCCTGGCAGGAGCTGGGCAGGCCCAGAAGGACATTCCCGATCCCGGCCCCGATCCCAGCGGAGCTGCCCCGGCCCCCAGCCCGGGGCACATCCCACTTTTCCCGGGCTCTGCCTGCACGGATCCCTGGGGGGCTCGGGGGCCCTTCCCGAGGCACTGCCGGCATTCCATGGGCACGGATTCCACAATTCCCCAATCCTGGCATGGTTTGGGTTGGAAGAACCTCCCAGCTCATCCACTTCCCACCCTCGGACACCTCCCCGATCCCAGGGTGCTCCAATCCTTCCTTGGGCACTGCAGGGATCAGGGGCAGCCCCAGCTGCTCTGGCAATGCCAGCCCAGGCAGGAATTGCTCATTGCCAAGATGCCACCCATGGCTGCCCTCTGGCAGTGGGAGCCATTCCCTGGGTGCTGTCCCTGCAGGCCTTGTCCCCAGTCCCTCTGCAGCTCTGCTGGAGCCCCTGCAGGCCCTGCCATGTGCTGGGAGCTCTCCCTGGAGCCTTCCCTGCTCCAGGGAACATTCCCAGCTCTCCCAGCCTGGCTCCAGCCCTTGGACAATTCCATGGATGCATTCCCAGCGGATGATCCATCCTGGATAATGCCGCCGTTCCCACTCCAGATCTCTTTCCAAATCATTCCCGACTCTTCACAGCACTCCAGCCCTTGAACAGCTTTTTCAAAGCTTCTTCCCAAACATTCTCACCCAGAAACTCCTGACACACTTTGGGAATCTCCTGGATCCTCCTCATTCTAATGCCACGGGGTCAGGACCCATATCCAAGACCAAAATGTGGGATAAACCAGGAGAAAAGTCCCAGTTCCCCTCTGGACACCGTGGGTTTGGGATGGTGGGATGGGATTTCTCCATGTGCACACATGGATCCATCCTCACATCCCACGCGAACCATCCCGTTGTATCCCAGCTCTTCCGGAGCCTTGGGAACACCTTCCCATGGAATTCCCAGCACAGGAGCAGCTGCACCAACACAATCCCTGAAACCTCCTTGATTATCCTTCATATTTTAGGATCCAAGGACTGAAACCAGCCAAGTTTGGGATTGGTGGCACCAAAACCATTCTGGAATGGGGTCAAGGACTTCCCACAGATGGATTTTGGGATTGGTGGCACCCAGAACCTTCTGGAACAGGGTCAAGGACTTCCCACAGATGGATTTTGGGATTGGTGGCACCAAAAACCTTTAGGGACAAGGTCCAGGACCCACTACAGCCAAGTTTGGGATTGGTGGCACCAAAAACCTTCTGGAATGGGGCCAAGGACTTCCCACAGCTGAGTTTGGGCTTGGTGGCACCCAAAATCTCCTGGAATGTGGTCAAGGACTTCCCACAGATGGATTTTGGGATTGGTGGCACCCAGAACCTTCTGGAACAGGGTCAAGGACTTCCCACAGCTGGATTTGGGATTGATGGCACCAAAAACCTTTAGGGACAAGGCCAGGACCCACCACACACAGGTTTGGGATTGGTGGCACCAAAAACCTTCTGGAATTGGATCAAGGATTTCCCACAGATGCATTTTGGGATTGGTGGCACCCAAAACCTTTAGGGACAAGGTCAAGGACACCCCACAGCCAAGTCAGGGTTTGGTGACACCACAAACATTTTGGGGTAAGCTCAAGGAACCACCACAGCTGGATTTTGCGGTTTGGTGGCACCAAAAAACCTTCTTGGACAGGGTCAAGGAGGCACCACAGCTGGTTTTGGGTTCAGTGGCACCAAAAATCTTTAGGGACAAGGTCAAGGACCCACCACAGATGGTTTTGGGTTTGGAGACTCCATAAATGTTTTGGGATAAGCTCAGGGATCCACCACAGATGGTTTTGGATTTGTAGACTCCATAAACCTTTAGGGACAAGGTCCAGGACCCACCACAGGTAGATTTTGCATTTGGTGACACCAAAAATCTTGTGGAATAGGGTCAAGGACTATCTACGAATGGATTTTGGGTTTGATAGCACCAGAAATCTTTGAGATCAGAATCAAGAAACCACTGGAGATGGAATTTGGGTTTGGAGACTCCAGAAATCTTTAGGGACAAGGTCCAGGACCCACCACAGCTGGTTTGGGGTTGGTGGCACCATAAACCTCTGGGACAAAGTCCAGGACATCCCACAGATGGATTCTGTGTTTAGAGACACCATAAATATTTTGGGATAAGCTCAAGGATCCCCCACAGCCAAGTCTGGGTTTGGTGGCACCAGAAATCTTTGGGAATGGAAATAAGAACCCACCAGAGATAGTTTTGGAATTGGAGACTTCCTAAATCTTTTGGGATAAGCTCAAGGATCCACAACAAGCAGTTTTGGGTTTGGAGACTCCAGAAATCTTTTGGGACAAAGTCCAAGACCCACCAAAGGTGGAGTTTGGGTTTGGTGGCACCAAAAACCTTCTGGGATGGGGTCAAGGACTTCCCACTGATGGATTTTGGGTTTGGTGGCACCACCAATCTTTGGGAACAGATTCAAGAATCCACCAGAGATGGCTTTGGGTTTGGGGACTCCATAAATCTTTTGGGATAAGCTCAAGGATCCTCCACATCCAGGTGCCTCCTCCAGACCTCCTCCTGCTCCTCTTAAACCCCAACTCTGGCATTCCTGGTTTCAGTGCCATTCCCGTTGGGAGTGCTCAGCACCAACACTGGGGGCGGCAGAGCCCCCCTGTCCTTGGCAGAGCCGATCCGGGAACTCCTGGAATTCCCTCCCAAAATTCTCTCCTGGAATTCTCCAGTCCCACCTTCCGCTCCGAGCAGGACCAGGCATCCCTCCAAGCCGGAATTCCATGGAATTTCAGGGAATACTCCAAAATCCAAGAGCTGGAGAGACCTGGGAAGGGCCGAGCCTTTCCCACCCACTCCACATCCCGCAGGGATCCTCCCTCCTCATTCCCAAGGGATTCTCCCGGGTCTTTCCTCACCTACTGACTTGGTCCGTGGAATTCCAAGTCCCTTCCGGAGGGGCAAGTGGGGCTTCTCCGTTCCTGCCAGGACCCCGGGATGTGCCATTCCTTGGCGCTCAAACAGGGACTGGAAGGGAAAAACAGGGAATTCCCAGTCTGGATGCTGCTGGAAGGACCGGACATTCCCACCTGAACTTCCAACCACGGGAAAATGGGAGCTCTTCCCAATAGGATGGACTCCCCTTGCCTCCACCTTCCTGCTGCTCCATCCAGTGGAATTCCAAATGCTGGGATGATTCCCTGGGCCCCATCCCATCTCCCTGCCCGCTCCAGGTGGGAATCTGGTGCAGATGGCTCCAGGAGCTCCTGTCCTGCTTTTCCCAGAGCTGCCTCCCACCTGCAGCATTCCCGGCACAATCCCGAGCCTCCTCCTCCTCCCTCCGTGCTTCCCCTTGGATTCCGGTGGAATTCCAGCCCTGCATCCAGCCCGGCTCTCCAGGCTCCTCCCAAGCTGCTCTTCCAGCCTCCCCTGGGAAATCCATGCGGATTCCCAGCCCTGGATGGGGATCCTGGGAAGCCGAGGGAGCACTGAGGCCCTGCTGTGGATCAGGGTCTCCCAGGCTCTGCATTCCTGGGAATTCTGCTCCTGAACCAGCTCCCCTTGGCACCACATTCCCCCCCATCCTCCTACATGGGCTCCCTTCCCTCTCCTTCCATTCCCAGGAATCCCACTCCCCATTCCTGGTAAGGACATTCCCCATTCCCTCTCATCCCTCTCCCTTATTCTGGGCCCCCATTCCTGGTGGGATTCCCTCTGGCTCACACTGATCTCCTCACTGAGATCCCCCAGATCCTTCCTATCCCTTTCCATGTGCTCCTTTCCCTCTCCTTTCTTCCTTGGAATTTCACTCTCTGTTCCTGGGAATTCCAATCCCCGATTCCCGCTGGCACATGCTGATCTCTGCAGGGGTGATCCTCCATCGCATTTCCACATCCCACGCCCCCATTCCCAGGGAATTCCTGCTGGCTCACACTCATCTCCGCAGGGCTGATCCTGCGGCTCTCTCCCATCCCATTCCCACATCCCACATCCCCATTCCTGCGGCATTCCCGCTGTCTCACACTGATCTCTGCAGGGCTGATCCCATTGCCATCCCATTCCCACCCCATTCCTGTGGCATTTCCACTGTCTCACACTGATCTTCACAGGGGTGACCCTCCCATCCCATTCCCATCCCATTCCCGCGGCATTCCCGCTGTCTCACACTGATCTCCGCAGGGGTGACCTTCCCATCCCATTCCCATCCCATTCCCATCCCATTCCCATCCCATTCCCGCGGCATTCCCGCTGTCTCACACTGATCTCCGCAGGGGTGACCTTCCCATCCCATTCCCATCCCATTCCCGCGGCATTCCCGCTGTCTCACACTGATCTCCGCAGGGGTGACCTTCCCATCCCATTCCCATCCCATTCCCATCCCATTCCCGCGGCATTCCCGTGGCATTCCCGCTGTCTCACACTGATCTCCGCAGGGGTGACCCTCCCATCCCATTCCCATCCCATTCCCATCCCATTCCCACGGCATTCCCGCGGCATTCCCGCTGTCTCACACTGATCTCCGCGGGGGTGATCCTCCGGCTCGTCGGGCGCTGTTTCACCGTGGCCGCTCTGGAATCGGCCTCCACCAGCTCCGCCCTCAGCGCCGGCTCCGCGGCCGCCAGGATCTCATCCAGCTTCTCTGGAATCCAAGGAAAACTGGCTGATCCCGGGGCTCAGCCCTGGGAGCACTCCCTTCCCACAGCTCATCCCAGAGAACAGAGGGATTGCCCCCACCACTCCTCTCCTCAGCTGATAGTTTTCCATGGATTTGTGGGGGCTGATCCCGCTCAGCCAGGGAATTCTGTGGGTGCTGTCCCACCCCACATTCCAAGGAATTCTCTGTCTGATGCTAACCAGTGAGTTCATCCCAAATTTTTAGTATTCGGGATCAGCTGAGTCCTGCCAGGCAGGTGGGAGATCCAGGGAATCCCAGGACATGGAGATGCCCGTGGGATCCACACGACTCCAGCACATCTGGCTTTTGCTTGGGATAAACTGGGATATTCCCAGCTGGAATGGACTCCCTGAATGATCCCAACTTTCTGTGTCCGGGGCAGGATCCGGTGCCCACGGATATTTGGAATATCAGCAGAGCCACCACAGCCCTGTCCAAGCTCAGGGAATGGGGAGTGGGACCGGAATTCCCAGCTCCAGGATCCACCCTGGCACTTTTATCCCTTGGGAACACCAGGCTGTGCCTGGATGTGTCCCAGTGGATCCATTCCCTTGGGAATTCCAGCTGGAATCCTGAACCTCAGGATATGGGAAAAGGCAGAGGGTGGACATGGATTAATTTCCACGGATCTCTCCTGAGTGGAGTCTATGGAATTCCCAACTGGAATGGGAAGTTGGGGCCGTTGGCTCCGTGACACCTCCACCTGACGGCGCTTCCAGCATGATCTGTATCCTAAATTCCTGCCCTGGGAGAGGGACTGGGCAGTTCCACCTGTGTCCAGGTGGGAATTGTAGCCCTGGAATTCTCCTGAAGCCAGGCTGGTCCTTGGATTCCTTCCATGGAATTCTCCCTGGAATCTTTTCTGGAAGAAAAGCATCCCGGATCCATCTCCAATCCTTGGGAACCTCCAGCTGATTTTCCCGATCCAGGGATCCTCATGTGGCCCCCTCTGGATCTGTCTGATCCAGGGAAGGGTTGGGAGGATCCCTCAGACACTACTCACGGTAATTCCCACTCGGCTTTTTCCCTGTCCTATCCCTACAGGATCCCTGCTGGAAGAGCTGAACCCACATTCCCAGCTCCATGGGGAACACAGAATGGGAACCACCAGGACAGAAAATCCTGGATCAGAAAATCCCAGGAGGGTTTGGGTGGGAAGGGACCTTCAATCCCATCCAGATCCAACCTTGCCACCAAAAACCTCTGCGGCCCTCACACGACATTCCTGACACATCCTCTGGGTGGGAACAGCGGGATAATCCACATGGATCTGCCAGGAATAGTGGGAAAAATTCCCTGGAACTGCCAGGAATAATGGGATCAACTGCATGGATCCACCAGGAATACGGGGATAAACCACCTGGAACTGCCTGGAATAGTGGGATAAACTCCCTGGAACTGCCAGGAGAGGCTTTGGCTATTTGGGATAAAGCTGGACACTGTCATTCCCAAGGATCCCACACGGGACATTCCCATGGGGAAAATCTGAAGCAGGAATCACACGTGGGAATGGCAGGGTTTGGAATTCTGGGATACAGGACCAGTCTGCCCGTGCCCAGCTGAATCCCATGTAGCTGTTCCAACTCCCGGCTCCATAATTCCTGGCATTCCAATTCCTGGCATTCCAATTCCAGGCATTCCAATTCCTACTGGAGCGGCTCCTGGACACCGAGCCAATCCCAAATTCCCAAATTCCCGGCTGAATTCCCTGAGACGCTGCAGGAACAGCGACCCTCGGGATGCCGGGATCTCCCCCCAGTCTGGATCCTGCCGGATCCCAGCGGAATCCCGGGAATTTCAGTTTCACTCACCCCCTTTCCTTCTCCGCATGGAGGCTTGGAATGGGAAACAAAACACAGAATCAACGGCATGGAACAATTCCCGCCCCCATTCCTGGCTCCAGTCTGGCTCTGCCCACAATTCCCGGCCTCTGGCATGCGGGATTCAGCCTGGGATGTGGGATTCGGGCAGGGCACCTGGAATTCCAGCCTTTATCCACTGGGAATGTCGCTCTGACCCAGGATTTGGGATTTATCCCAAGGCTGGGATCATCCCTCATGGATCCTCATGGATCCAGGGAATCCAGAATGGGATTGGCTGGAATTCCATCCCAAGCCATGGAGAAGCTCCCAGGGCAATTCTCTACATCCAAGCCCATGGATTTTAGCACAGGAGGGATCCCAGAGCATCCTGCTGGGAATCTGCTGCTCCAAGGGGATTGGAATGGCAGGGAAAGGGTCGGGAAGGGCACAGGGAGTGTTTCGGATCCATGGAAAATGGGGTGAGAAGCACCCGGCAGAGATTTTCTGGGGATGTCCCTGACTGTTCCTTGGGAAGGAGAGCGTCTCCAGGCCAAATCCTGGGAATGCTGATCCACAGGAAAACCCGGAGTGAAAGATGGGAAGAGGACGGATCCCCTGTTTTCCCTGGAATGGCTCCAGCCTATTCCTTGGATCCATAGGAATGACCAGAAAAACTCATGGGAATTGTGGGATCAGAGCTGGAATGGCCTCCAGATCCTTCTCCGGGATTGCTGCTCCCAATCCCTCTCCAGGAAAACTGGGAATTGCTGGGAGGGTGGAAGGAGGAATCCCAGGATCTGGGATGGGGGAAAAGTAGGAAAAAGGAGCCGGTCTGGCTCTGCTCCCAAGAATTTCCACCAAAAAAAGAGCCTTGGATTGGGAATAATGGTCTGGGAATGCTGGGAATCAAGGGTGGGAATTCCAGGGTGGGAATCCAGGCTGAGGCTCAGGGTAAAATAAATCCCAGCTGATCCAGTCTGGGAATTTTGGGACCTGTCCTGATCCCGCAGGGTCTGGCTCCAAGGAGGAGCACAGGGAGCAAGGAAAGGCTTGGAAAACTGGGAAGGGCATGGAAAACCAGAGGGAATGGAAAAACAGGAAGGGCATGGAAAACAGGGAGAGCAGGGGAAAAAATGGTGAGCATGGAAAACCAGGGAGAGCATGGAAAAGCAGAAGGAATGGAAAAACAGACAGCACAGAGAACAGGGAAAACATGGAAAACCAAGGAAAACAGGGAGAATGTGGAAAACCAGAAGGAATGCAAAACCAGAAAGGGCATGGAAAAAACAGGGAGAGGTTGAAAAACCAAGGACGGTATGGAAAAACAGGGAGAACGTGGAAAACTGTGGAAAACAGGGAGAACATTGAAAACTACGGAGAGCATGGAAAACCAAGGAAAACATGGAAAACCAAGGAAAACAGGGAAACACATGGAAAACCAGGGGGAATGCAGGATCCTACTGAGGCTCCAGGGTGCCACATTCCCACATGGAAAATCCCAAATTCCCATGGAAGCTGGAGCAGCACTGATGACCTCAGAGCCAGCCCAGGGATGCTCCAAAGTTTTCCTGGGATTTGGGATCCCTCCATGGCCACATGGCTGCTCCGGTGACATCCAGGGACAAAACACCAGCGGATCCAGGAAAAGGGAAGGGATGGAGCGGGATCGGCTCCCACCCTGCCAAGGGGTCCTGGGGACATCCTAGGTGGCCACAAAGGCTGGGAAAAACAAGGAATTCTGAATGGTGAGAGTGGAGAGGATTTCAGGGAACCTGGGAATGAGGAGCGGGATGGGAAAGCAGCAGGAAATGTGGGAGTGGCAGCGGGGCGGGGGGCGTGGAGCAATCCTGGAGATCTGGAATTCTCCTGGACCTGTCCCAGAATTCTCCTGGAGCTCACTTGGAGCTCACCTGGAGTTCTCTTGGAATTCCAGAGCTCACTTGGAGCCACCTGAAGCTCATCTGGAATTCTCCTGGAGCTCACTTGGAGCTCTCCCGGAGCTCAACTGAAGCTCATCTGGAATTCTCACAGAGCTCTCCCGGAGCTCTCCTGGCAGGGTTTGGGATCTGCCCGGAGATGGGAAATCAAAACCTGGGACTGCCGGGTGTGGGAAAGGAGGGAGAGGAGCGAGATGAGGAAACGGGAGAGGAAGGAGAGGAGCAGGGAGAGGAGCTGGGAATGAAACTGGGAATGGAGCGGGGAGAGGAGCTGGGAGAAGGGAAAGGAGCAGGGAGAGGAACAGGAGAAGAGAGAGGATCAGGAAAAGGAGCAGGAGGAGGAAAAGGAGCCGAGCCAGGAGGGAGCAGGCAGAGGATGAGGATCAGGAAGAGGAGCAGGAGGAACAGGGAGAGGAGCAGGAAAAGGATCATGAGCAGGGAATTGATCAGGGAATGAAGCAGGAAATGGAGCGGGAGAAGGGCAGAGAGGGTATCGGGAAGAAGAGCAGGAGCAGGAAGAGGAGCATGGAAGGAGTGAGGAAAGTGAGGAGAGGAGCAGGGAGAGGAGCAGGAGGAACAGGAGCAGGGAAAGGAGGAGGGAAGGGATCAGGAAAAGGAGCAGGGAGAGGAGCAGGAGCCAGGAGAGGAGCAGGCAGAGGATGAGGATCAGGAAGAGGAGCAGGAGGAGCAGGGAGAGGAGCAGGAAAAGGATCATGAGCAGGGAATTGATCCAGGAATGGATCAGGGGAAGGAGCGGGAGAAGGGCAGGGAGGGTATGGGAAGAAGGGCAGGAGCAGGGAGAGAAGCATGGAAAGGAGTGAGGAAAGCGAGGAGAGGAGCAGGAGGAGGGAAAAGAAGAGGAACAGGGAGAGGATCAGGATAAGGGAGAGGAGCAGGAGGAGAAGGAGCAGGGAAAGGAGCAGGGAAAGGGATCAGGGAATGGAGCAGGGAATGGATCAGGGAATGGAAGGAACATGGAAAAGAGCAGGGAGAGGAGCTGGAAATGGATCAGGAATTGAGCAGGGAATGGAGCAGGGAAAGGAGCTGGGAACGGAGCAGGGAATTGATCTGGGAAAGGAGCAGGGAATGGAACAGGAGAAGAGAGAGAATCAGGAAAAGGAGCAGGAGTAGGGAGAGGAGCAGGCAGAGGACGAGGATCAGGAAGAGGAGTAGGAGGAACAGGGAAAGGAGCAGGGAGAGGAGCAGGAGCAGGGAATTGATCAGGGAATGGATCAGGGAATGAATCAGGGAGAGGAGCTGGGAATGGAGCAGGGAGGGTGTTGGGAAGAAGAGCAGGAGCAGGGAGAGGAGCATGGAAAAGAGTGAGGAAAGCGAGGAGAGGAGCAGGAGGAAGGAAAAGAACAGGAACAGGGAGAGAAGCAGGAGGAGAAGGAGGAGGGTAAGGAACAGGGAGAGGAGCAGGAAAAGGATCAGGAGTAGGGAAAGGATTAGGGAATGGAACAGGGAAAGGAGCTGGGAAAAGAGCAGGGAGAGGAGCTAGGAATGGATCAGGAATGGATCGGGAATGGATCAGGAATGGATCAGAAATGGATCAGGGAATGGAGCAGGAAAAGGAGCTGGGAATGAAACTGGGAATGGAGCAGGGAATAGATCAGGGAATGGATCTGGGCAAGGAGCAGGGAATTGATCGGGGAATGGAGCAGAGAACGGAGCAGGGAAAGGAACAGGAGAAGAGAGAGGATCAGGAAAAGGAGCAGGAGCAGGGAGAGGATGAGGATCAGGGAGAGGAGCAGGAAAAGGAGCAGGGAATGGAACAGGGAGAGGAGCTGGGAAAAGAGCAGGGAAAGGAACAGGGACTGGAGCAGGGAATGGAAGGGGCAGGGAAAGGAGCAGGGAGAGGAGCTGGGAATGGATCAGCAATTGATCAGGGAATGGAACAGGGAAAGGAGCTGGGAAAGGAGCAGGGAATGAAACTGGGATGGAGCAGGGATTGGAGCAGGGAAAATAACAGAAGAAGAGAGAGGATCAGGAAAAGGAGCAGGGAGAGAGGCAGGCAGAGGATGAGGATCAGGAAGAGGAGTAGGAGGAACAGGGAGAGGAGCAGGAAAAGGATCAAGAGTAGGGAAAGGATTAGGGAATGGAGCAGGAAATGGAACAGGGAAAGGAGCTGGGAAAAGAGCAGGGAAAGGAACTGGGAATGGAGCAGGGAATGAAAGGGGCAAGGAAAGGAGCTGGGAATGGATCAGGAATTGATCAGAGAATGGAACTGGGAAAGGAGCAGGGAATGAAACTAGAAATGGAGCAGGGAATGGAGTAGGGAATGGAAGGAGTACAGAAATGAGCAGGGAGAGAAGCTGGGAATGGATCAGGGAATTAAACTGGGAATGGAGCAGGGAATGGAACAGAAGAAGAGAGAGGATCAGGAAAAGGAGCAGGAACAGGGAGAGAGGCAGGCAGAGGATGAGGATCAGGAAGAAGAGTAGGAGGAACAGGGAGAGGAGCAGGAAAGGAAGCAGGAGCAGGGAAAGGAGCAGAGATTGATCAGGAAAGGAGCAGAGAAAGGAGCAGGGAAGGATCAGGGAAAGGAGCAGGATGCCCAAGGCCAGGGCACACCAACCCCTCCACACCCACCTGGAGACTCCCAACATCCTTCCCACGCCCACCTCCGCCGGGATGCATCCCCGGAGCGCTGGACATCCCCATGGACATCCCCTGGACATCCCCTGGACATCCCCATGGACATCCCCTGGACATCCCCTGGACATCCCCTGGACATCCTTCTGGACATCCCATGGACATCCCCATGGACATCCCCTGGACATCCCCATGGACATCCCCCCGGACATCCCCCCGGACAGGGACGGGGATCCGGCTCCCCCGCCCACCACGCCTCCCACACCCCCACGGCGCACATGCAAACAGCTGGAAAACCGCTGGGAAGCGGCTCCCGAGCACCCCCCGCGCCTCCCGGGGGATCTCGGCCGCATCCCGGCGCCGGCCTTACCCAGCTCCTCCAGCTCGGCCGTCATGGACTTGGAGCGCAGCGTGAGGGTGGTGCTGGGCGCTCTCTTGGGCGGCGGCGGGGCTGCAAGGAACAGAGAGGGCATCTTGCACCGCTTCTCGCGGAATTTGCGCGGCGTGGCCAGGTGCAGGTGCCACTTCTTCTCCACAGCCTGGATCTCCTCGTACTCGCGGGACGAGGAGTCGCACTGCTGCAGGATCTTATTGAGGCTGCGCGTGGACGCGAACTTCTTCATGATTCCCGCCGGGAATGTGCCCGCGGCCCTCGGGAATGCGGGCCACCCCCCCCCGCTCAGCGCGGAGCCCGAGCCATGGCCCCGGGCGGGCGGGGGATGCGGGCAGGGATGCGGGGACGGCGGGAATGTGTCCAGCCTGAGCTCGGGATCCTCTTCCCGCCTCGGCGCAGCCCCCGGAGCGCTCAGCCCACCCCACCCTCCTCTTCCTCCTCCTCCTCCTCCTCCTGCTGCTGCCGCTGCTGCTGGCCGTGGATCCCGACCCTATGGAAGCGCCGGCGTCCGGCCGGGAGCTGCCCAAGGACGCATGGCCCGGGATGATCCCGAAAGCTCCCGATCCCGCATTCCCTGAGCGCCCCCCCCGCTCCCGGAGCAGCGAGGATGAGTGGAAAGCTCTTCCTCTTCCTCCTCCTCCTCCTCCTCGCTGCTCCTCGCTGACAATGCTGGAATAACGCTCCAGGATTGCCATGGCAACGGCAGCTCCAAGGATCCCTGTGCCTGCGGCAGGGATCCAGCGGGGCGGATTCAGCCCCAGCCGGGCCCACACAGGCGCTGTCACCGGGGTGGGGGGGACACGGCACGACCCCCCCCGGCCCCCCGGCGCCCCTCGGATCCCTTGGAGAAGCGGCCGCGGGGATGCGGAGGAGCGGGAGGAGGAAGGCACCGGGCAGAGGGGGAAGCGCCGAGGGGCAGCGGCTCACCCCGGGCTGGAGCGGCTGCAGCGGCCCGAGCGGCCCCGCCGGGGCTCCCAGCGCCGATTCCCGGCTGAATTCCCGAGGATTATTCCCGGCTGAATTCGCGGCTGAATTCCCGAGGCTGCCAGCCGTTCCCACGGCTCGTGCCTTTGTGCCGTGACAGGATAATTGGAGCTCCTCGTGCCAGCAGCGCTCCCTCCTTCCCTCCCTTCCCTCTTCCCTCCCTTCCCTCCCCCGAGCCCCGCGTGCTGCGCTGGGAGCGGCCCCGATCCCGGCCCCCCTCATTCCCTGCTCCCATCCCCCTGCTCCAGCCCTGCTCCCATCCCCCGGCTCCACTCGCTACTCCAATCCCCCTCATTCCACTCCCTGAATCCATTCTCTACTCTAATCCCTGCTCCCATCCCCTACTCCAATCCCTCTGATTCCATGCATGCTCCCATCCCCCTGATTCCACTCCCTGATTCCATCCTGATCCCATCCCTGATTCCATTCTCTACTCTAATCCCTGCTCCCATCCCCTACTCCAATCCCTCTGATTCCATCCCTGCTCCCATCCCCTTGATTCCATCCTGATCCCATCCCTGATTCCATTCTCTACTCTAATCCCTGCTCCCATCCCCTACTCCAATCCCTCTGATTCTATCCCTGATCCCATCCCCCTGATTCCACTCCCTGATTCCATCCCTGCTCCCATTCTTTACTCCAACCCCCCTGCTTCCATCCCTGTTTCCAATCCTTTTTCCATTCCCGTTTCCATCCATCCCTGCTCCTGTCCCTCCGGTCCCGCTCTTTCCATCCCTTGCTCCTGGTCTCCTGCTCCCATCCCATTTCCGTCCCCTGCTCCCATTCCCTGCTCCCATTTCCCCATTTCCATTCCCTGCTCCAGTCCCTCTCCTCCCATCCCTGCTTCCACTCCTGCTCCTCTCTCCTGTCCCTGCTCCTGTCCTGTGTTTCTATTCCCTGTTTCCATTCCCTGCTCCTGTCCCTGTTCTTCCATCCATGTTCCCATACCCACTCCCATTCCTGTTCCTGTCTCTCCTGTCCCCTGCTCCTTTCCCCTGTTTTCCATTCCCTGCTTCCATCCCTGCTCCTGTCCTTCCACTTCCATCCCTGTTCCCATCTCTGGCTCCTATCCCCGCATTTTCATTCCCTACTTCCACCCCTGCTCCAACCCCTCTTCCATCCCTGCTCCCATTCCTGCTGCCATTCCTGATTTTGTCTCTCCTGTCCCTGCTCCTGTCCTGTGTTTCCATTCCCTGCTCCCATCCCCCTGATTCCATCCCTGCTCCCATTCCCCTGTTCCCAATTTTCATCCCTCCACTTCCATCCCCTGTTCTCATCTCTCTGCTCCCATTCCCTGCTTCCATTCCCTGAGTTTCCATCCCATTTCCATTCCCTGCTCCCATCCCTCTGCTCCCGTCCCTCCACTTCCATCTCTTGTTTCTATCCCTGCTTCCATCTTCCTGCTCCTGTCTCTCCATCTCACCCTAATCCTGCTTTCCAAACTCCCATCCCCCTGATTCCAGCCCCTTTTCCCATCTCCGTAATTCCATCCCCTGCTCCCATCCCTATAATTCCATCTCCTTTTCCCATTCCCCTTTTCCCACCCCCTGGCTCCCATTCCCTGGAATTCCAGTCCCAATCCCCCCAAACCCCTCATGGCTCTTTCCTAAAGTTCCTGTCCCTCTGGACAAATCCCTGCCCTGCCTGAGGTCCTGGATCTGCTCCCGGAATCCAGAACCCATGGAATGAAATCCCAGAGCTTTCTGGGATCCCCCAGGACCAGCTGTGCCCAGGAATTCCCACAGCAACTCACTGGCTCCATCCCAGAATTCCTGGTGTTCCTTTGGAATCACCATACTGCCCCACAACATTCCTAGAAATTCCCAGGTTTGCTTCCCATCCCGACAATTCCCAGGTGAAGCCAGAGCCTGGAGTAGCTGATGGGAATTACAGGAATTCCAGATCATGGGAATCAAAACTGATTCCCAAAACCCATCCCAGGATCCCCCAAATCCCTCCTTTCCTGTATCCATGAGTTCCCAAAACTCTTGTTCCTTGTTTGCCACAATTACAGAAATTCCTGATCTTGGGAATTCAAGCCATTCCCAAAAACCATCACAACTCCAGGAATTCCAGACCTTGGGAATTCAGCCATTCCCAAAAAAACACCACAACTCCACAGATGTGGTTGGGACCTTCCTGATCTTCCCTGCCCACCTCCCACATTCCCAAAAATCAGCACATCCCAGAAACTGGCATATCCCAAAAATCAGCACATCCCAAAAATGGGAACATCCCAAAAATCTTTGCATCCCAAACATTAACACATCCCAAAAACAAGCGCATCCCAAAAATCAGCACAGCCAAAATGAGCAAATCCCAAAAATTTTTGCATCCCAAACATCAATGTGTCCCAAAACTCAGTACATCCCAAAGAGTGGGTGCATCCCAAAAAATGGTCACATCCCAAAAAATGACGCACCACAAAAATGGGCACATCCCAAAAATCCATGCATCCCAAAAAATTATACATCCCAATAAATCATCACATCCCAAAAATCAGCACATCCCAAAAAAATGATGCACCACAAAAATGGGCACATCCCAATGTGGGCAAATCCCAAAATGGGCTCATCCCAAAAATTTATGCATTCCAAAAATAAATTCTTACCAAAAATCAGCACAACCCAAAATGACCAAATCCCCAAAATTTTTGCATCCCAAATATCAAAGTGTCCCAAACCCCAGCACATCCCAAAAATGGGCACATCCCAAAACTGGCGCATCCCAAAAATTGGCACATCCCAAAAAAATCAAACCATCCCAAAAATCTTCACATTCCCGAATGGGCACATCCCAAAATAAACACATCCCAAAAATCAGCACATCCCAAAAAATGGACATATCCCAAAAATCTTCACATCCCAAAAGCTGGAACATCCCAAAATGGGAACATCCCAGAAACCAGCACATGTCAAAAAACAGCTCATCCCAAAACATTGCTCATTCCAAAATGGGAACATCCCATAGACCAGCACATCCCAAAAATCCACATACCCTGAAACTGGCGCATCCTAAAAATGTAAACATCCCAAAAATCGGCACATCCTGAAATCAGTGCATCCTGATATTGGCGCATCCCAAAAATTGGCACATCCCAAAAAATGGACATATCTCAAAAATCGTTGCATCTCAACAATCAACGCATCCCAACATCAACACATCCCAAAAATCGTCGCATTCTGAAATTGGCGCATCCTGAAATTGATCCATCCGAAAAAACAGCATATCCCAAAAAATCAACGTATCCCAAAAACTGGCATATCCCCCCCCAAAAAAATGGAAACATCCTAAAACCCAGCACATCCCAAAAAATCATCGCATCCCAAAAATCAGCATATCCCAAAAACTGCCACATCCTGAAAAAAATCAGCACATCCCAAAATCAACACATCCCAAAGAGCGGCACATCCTGAAATTGGTGCATCCAAAAAATCAGGACTTCCCAAAAACTGGCACATCCCAAAAAATGGACGTATCCCAAAAATCATTGCATTCCAACGCCAACACATCCCAAAAACTGGCACATCCTGAAATTGGTGTATCCCAAAAATTAGCATATGCCAAAAAACTGGCGCCTCCCACCTGGAATTTTCCACCCCCGGCCACTGCCTCTCCTTGCTGGGGCCACTCCAGCCCATCCCGAATCCCCAGAATCCGTGAACTCCCATAAACCAGCACATCCCAAAAGATGGCACATCCCAAACATCAACACATCCCAAAAATTGGTGCATCCTGAAATTGGCGCATCCCAAAAATCATCTCATCCCAAAAACCAGCATATCCCAACATCAACCACTACAACATCCTAAAAATCAGTGCATCTCAAAATCAGTGCATCCTGAAATTGGCGCATCCCAAAACTCAATGTATCCCAAAAATCAGCCCATCCCAAAAACTGGGACAGTCCAAAAAATGGACATACCCCAAAAATCATTGCATCCCAATATCAACACATCCCAAAAATTGGCCCACCCTGAAACTGGCAAATGGCAGAAACCAGCACATCCTGAAATTGGCGCATGCCAAAAACCAGCATATCCCAAAAATCAGCACATCCCAAAAACTGGCACATCCCAAACATCAACACATCCCAAAAATTGGTGCATCCTGAAATTGGTGCATCCCAAAACCAGGCACATCCCAAAAAACAGACACATCCCAAAAAGCCACGCATCCCAAAAACCAATGCATTCCAAAATCAACACATTCCAAAAATTGGCACATTCTGAAATCGGCGCATCCTGAAGTTGACGCATCCCAAAAACAAGCATATCCCAAAAACTGGCACATCCCCAAAAAAAGGCACATCCCCAAAAAAATGGAAACATTCCAAAAACCGGCACACCCCAAAAATCAGCGCATCCCAAAAACCCGGCACATCCCAACCTTCCCACCCTGGAATTTCCCACTCCCACCACTCCCTCTCCTCGCTGGGGCCGCTCCGGCCCATCCCGAGCCCCCGGAGTCGCGGCATTCCCGGGAATTGCGGCTCACCCTTTTTGCGGGATCCCTCCTCGGTGTCGGGCTTGCGGCTGACGGACACGACTTTCATCAGGAGGTGATTCCCGCCCTGCCGGATCAGCGCCACCACCTGCTTGTGCCCCACCTTCACCACATTCACTCCGTTCACCTGCATTCCCAGAAAAAAACAAGGATCAGAATTCCCCGTTGGAAAAAAAAAATATTGAAGTAGTCCACAAAAATCCCGTTTTTCCTTTTTTTTATTTTTTCCCCCCTGGCTTTTCCCGTATTTTTGGGGGTGGTTGGGAGTCTCGCTGCCTGGTGATGGCAAGGCGGAGAGGGGAATGGCCAATTCCTGCTGGGAGATTCCCAAAAAAATGGGGTTTTCTCAGGTTTTTTTGGAGCGTCTGGTCATGGAATGTTTGGAATGGAGAGAATTCCCTGGAAAACCATTCCATGGATTCCAGTGAATCCCATGGGAACTCACCCATGGAACGGGGTGGACTTGGAGAGGAGGGGAAGGTCCAAACCAAGATCCTCAGGAGGATCTGGAGAATCCTGGATAATCCCAAATTCTCCGGAATGGCAATCCCTGGATTTCTGCTCTTTCTTCCTGGTGAAGGTTCATCCCAAAATTCCAGGACTTCTTCCCAACACTCCGTGTTTATCCCATGGATCCGTCCCGAAGGATGGCCCTGAGCCCATTCCAGCTCCTTTGCTCCCCGAAACTTTGGATTCCTGGGAATCATCATGTGGGATCATTGGTAGCTCCAAAGTTTCCCAAAGCAAAAGGAGCTGGAATGGATTCGTGGCGGTCCCTTGGGATGGATCCATGGGATAAACACGGAGCGTTGGGAAGAATTCCTGGAATTTTGGGATGAACCTTCACCAAGAGGAAAGAGCAGAAATCCAGGATTGCCATTCCAGAGAATTTGGGATTTTCCAGGATTCTCCAGATCCCAAAATCCTCCCGAGGATCCCGGCTTGGACCTTTCCCCCCTCTCCAAGCTGACCCCATTCCATGGGCAAATTCCCATGGGATTCACTGGAATCCATGGAATGGTTTTCCAGGGAATTCTCTCCATGTCTACCAAGCTCCCTCCAAACTGCTGGAATTCCACACCCGCATTCCAGAGCCAGGAATTCCTGGATCCTCATCCCCTTTCCCCGCCTCCTGAATCATTCCCAGCTCCCATCCCAATCCTGATGGATCCATCTGCCATCTGGGATCCAAGTGGGAATTTCAGGGAGCTCAGGAATTTTGTCCTTCCAGGATCTGCCACCACATCCAACCAAAAAAATCCATGAGAAATCCAGAAATTCCTGGGAGAATTCCCTTTTCCCAAGGGAATTCCCGAGCCTGGAACCTCCATTCTCTGCCTCGCAGGGTTTGCCGGAATGGGAAATTTCCAAGGTTCTTCCATCAGCATTTCTCGGGTTGGGAATGAAATCCTGGAATCTGGGAATCCCTGAGGCTGGAAATCCCACCGGGAACATTCCCAGCATTCCCAGCACTGCCATTCCCATCCTGATCCATGGATTTGAAATACGTTGGGAATGTCGATTCCCACTGTCCCGCTCAGCCCATTCCCATCCTTACCAACCTTTTCCATTAAGAATTTTTTCCAAATATTTCATTCCTGGCTCAGCTTGAGGCCATTCCTTCTCATCCTGTCCCTTTTCCCTGGGATCAGATCCCAACTCCCACCTGGATCCAGCCAGGGAATTGTTGGGAATTGTCTCCCACTCCTAATTCTATTTATTTCCACCTGAATTTGAAGGAATTCCAACAAAACTCTCGGGATAACCTGAGCCTGACCTCCATCCCCATGGAATTCCTTGGGATTTCAATCCTGGAATTCCCTGTGCTCCCAATTCATCCCTGCCTTGATTTCCCTCAATTCCCCCCCTCCAGAAAACAGGGAGAGCCCAATGCTCATCCCGAGCCTCCGGAATTCCAGGGCTGAGCAGCATTCCCGGACCCCCCTCCCGCAGATCTCCGGGATCCGCTCTCCCAGCCCGGTAATTTGGGAATGGATATTTTTAGGAATTCCTCTCTCCTTGGTTACTGGGAAACTTCGTGTTCCGAGACATCTCCCGGAGAAATCCAAGCTCCGCATTCGTTCCCAACTCGGAGCGGAACATTCCAGCTTTTTTTCCCCACACCAGAATATCCCAAATTTTGAGCATTTCCATTAAAAAACTGGAGCTGGATCAGCCTCTTCCCTCTCTTTTTTTTTTTTTTCTGTTGCTCCCAAATTCCCAATGATCCGAAATCCCGGCCTTTGATATTTCCTCGGATCCTTTTTATCAACCTCCCACGCTCCGGAGCTGGAATTATCCGCATTTCCTGCTTTTTTTGCTTCCTGACCTTTCCAGCAGGGAGAGGATCTGGGAATGTTTCAGCGCTCCCTCATTCCCACAATTCCAGAGGGGGAAATTTTTGTCCCAGAGGATTTTTTTCCCTACCCTTTTGTATTTTTGGGCTCCGTGTCCTTAAAAAAACTCTGGAATTTTGTTCATTGGGACCATGGAATGGTTGGGATGGGATCATCCCATTCCCACTGCTGACCAGAGCAGGATTTTTCCTCATTCCCAAAGAAAATAATGGAATTGTTGAGGTTAGAAAAGCCCTCGGAGATCACAACTAACCCACATTCCCAAATCCAGGTTTTTTGAACATTCCCAAGGATTTGACTCCACCCCCGCCTTTCAAAGCCTCCCAATCTTTTCCATGAAGCAACATTCCCAAATATCCCACCGAAACCTCCCCAGGGGATGCTGGGGTCCCACCTGGATCCCTCATCCCAGTTTTTCCTTTAAAAACATTGGGATAACAATAAAATCCGTCACTAAATCCTGAAAATATCCACAGATTTCCAGCCATGTCTGTATCCCAAATCCTGGGAATTCCCACTTGGATTCTCAAGGAATCATGGAATTCTCATGGAAGTGGTCAAAGTTTTCCACTTCCAAGGCTCCTCATGGCAAAAATTCCAGGATTTAAAAACTCCCAGGATGGGGGGAGACAAAAGGCTGGAAATCCTGGATTTTCCTCTGGAATTCTGGTGGCATTTTCCCAATCCCACTGCCAGAGAGGTTGGATCTTGGCAATTCCCCAGAGTGGCACCGGGAATTCCCTCATGGAGCCATCCCTGGAATGTGGTTCATGGGATCATGGAACAGTTGGAGGTTGGAAAAGCCCTCGGAGATCAAATCCCAGAATTCCCAGCTCTGCCAGGGCCACCCTGGATCCAGGTCCTCCAAATCCACTGGGATTTGATTCCCTCCAGGAGGAATTTTCCCGATTTTCAGCCTCAACTGCGGCTGTTCCAGAGGCTGCTCCAGATTTTCCAGGAGGAATTCCTGCCAGCGCCTTCCCAAAGGGAATTCAGGGCTGGAATTGGCACCAAGGGCAGCTCGGGAGAGCTCCAGGAGTGACCCAATTCCCAAAGGGAATGTGGGGACTCTGGATCCCTCTGGATCCACACCTTGAGAATTCCAGAACCTCCTGATCCACACCTGGAGGACTCTGGATCTTCCTGACCTGGAAAAATTCTGGAAGCTCTTGATCCACATGTGGGGATGCTGGATCCCTCTGGATCCACATCTGGAGAATTCCAGAACCTCCTGATCCCAGTCTGGAGAGCTCCTGGCAGTTCCACCACCTGGAGGATCTCAGAGCCCTCTGGATCCACACGTGGAGAATTCCAGACCCTTCTGATCCACACCTGGAGGACTCTGGATCCTCCTGATCCACGCCTGGAGAATTCCAGATCCTCCTGACCTGGAAAACTTCTGGAAGCTCCTCATCCACATGTGGGGACTCTGGAACCTTCCTGATCCACACCTGGAAAACTCCTGGAAGCCCCAACCTCTGGAAGACTCTGGATCCCTCTGGATCCACACCTGCAGAATTCCAGAACCTCCTGATCCACACCTGGAGGACTCCAGATCCTCCTGATCCACGCCTGGAGAATTCCAGATCCTCCTGATCCACGCCTGGAGAACTCAAGATCCTCCTGACCTGGAAAGCTTCTGGAAGCTCCTGATCCACATGTGGGGATTCTGGAACCTTCCTGATCCACACCTGGAAAACTCCTGGAAGCCCCAACCTCTGGAAGACTCTGGATCCCTCTGGATCCACACCTGCAGAATTCCAGAACCTCCTGATCCACACCTGGAGGACTCTGGATCCTCCTGATCCACGCCTGGAGAATTCCAGATCCTCCTGACCTGGAAAGCTTCTGGAAGCTCCTGATCCACATGTGGGGATTCTGGATCCCTCGGGATCCACACCTGGAGAATTCCAGAACCTTCTGATCCCAGTCTGGAGAGCTCCTAGCACTCCCATTGTCTGGAGGACTCTGGATCCGTCTGGATCTACACCTGGAGGATTTCTGGAAGCTTGGGATCCACAGGAATTTCCCCATGGGAAGGGTGGTTGGGCCTTGGCAGGGGCTGCCCAGGGAGGTTTGGAGTGCCCATCCCTGGAAGTGTCCAGGGAATTCCTGGAATTCCACTCAGTGCTCTGGGCTGGGGATCAGGCTCAGCTTGGACTCAGTGCCTTTGGAATTCTTTTCCCAGCCCAGGGATCCCAGGATTCTGAGGTTAGAAGCACACGGGACCAGCTCCAGGATTTTGGGAAGCCTCTCCCGGGCGCTGAGCTGGGACATTCCCGGTGTCACACTGGCCCCAAAAGGAAGTTCAGGGAATATGCGAGGCTGGAGCTGGGAAATTATCCATGGAAAAGGCGGAGAGGAGGAAAATATGGAAATTGGATTCCGTGGATAAAAGGAACTCCCAGAGCTCAGAGGGAAAGGGACAATTCCCAGCAGGGAAGGAAGAGCTCAGGGAATTCCCAACACAGCTCTGGAATCCACTGGAATGAATCCAGAGGAGGCTCTGGAGCTGCTCCAAGGCTGGAGCCCCTGTGGAGTCAGGTTGGGAGAGCTGGGAATGTTCCCCTGGAGCAGGGAAGGCTCCAGGGAGAGCTCCCAGCACATGGCAGGGCCTGCAGGGGCTCCAGCAGAGCTGCAGAGGGACTGGGGACAAGGCCTGCAGGGACAGCACCCAGGGAATGGCTCCCACTGCCAGAGGGCAGCCATGGGTGGCATCTTGGCAATGAGCAATTCCTGCCTGGGCTGGCATTGCCAGAGCAGCTGGGGCTGCCCCTGATCCCTGCAGTGCCCAAGGAAGGATTGGAGCACCCTGGGATCGGGGAGGTGTCCAAGGGTTGGAAGTGGATGGGCTGGGAGGTCCTTCCAACCCAAACCCCACCAGGATTGGGGAATTGTGGAATCCGTGCCCATGGAATGCCGGCAGTGCCTCGGGAAGGGCCCCCGAGCCCCCCAGGGATCCGTGCAGGCAGAGCCCGGGAAAAGTGGGATGTGCCCCGGGCTGGGGGCCGGGGCAGCTCCGCTGGGATCAGGGCCGGGATTGGGAATGTCCTTCTGGGCCTGCCCAGCTCCTGCCAGGAGCCAGCGGGGATCGGGATCTGCTCCAGGGAATGAGCCCCGGGAACAGAGGGAGCGGCCTCAGCCTGGGCCAGCGCAGGTTTGGATTGCAGATTTGGGAATTTCTGCATGGAAAGGAGCCTCCAGCCATCCCAAATCCCTCCAGGTTTTGTTTTTCTCCTTCTCTTGTCAGGACAAGAAGGAGTGTGAACGTCCCAAGTCTCCTCCCAGCTTTCCACGGAGACAGAGCCTGAAATTCTCAGCAGGGGGAAAATCAGGATCAGATTCCCACCCAAAGCACATCAGGCAGCACAAAATGCCAGAGATTCATCCCAAATGGAATCCTGGAATGGTTTGGGTGGGAAGGAACTTCAAAGCTTATTCAAGGGACACTTCCTACCATCCCACGCTGCTCCAATCCTTCCTTGGACATTGCAGGGATCAGGGGCAGCCCCAGCTGCTCTGGCAATGCCAGCCCAGGCAGGAATTGCTCATTGCCAAGATGCCACCCATGGCTGCCCTCTGGCAGTGGGAGCCATTCCCTGGGTGCTGTCCCTGCAGGCCTTGTCCCCAGTCCCTCTGCAGCTCTGCTGGAGCCCCTGCAGGCCCTGCCATGTGCTGGGAGCTCTCCCTGGAGCCCTCCCTGCTCCAGGGGAACATTTCCAGCTCTCCCAGCCTGGCAGGATCTATCCCAATCCCAATACTCCACACATTCCATTGGAATCCAACTTTCCATGATCCCTTTCCAACCAAAGCAGTGCCTGGATCCAGTCCCTGAACCATCCCTTGGATTTCCCATTGGAAAACCTTTTTTCCACTTTTCCAAACTCCACTCCAGCCCTGTCCTGTCGCCACCAATCCCATCCCATACGGACTCAGGATGCTGAAAATCCCATGGGAACATCCCAAGTTCTTCCTCCAGCCAGGAAAATCCCTAAAGCACCAAAAAATCCAGGGAATACCCTGAAAATCCCGGTGTGTTCTCCACGGGATGGAGCAGCCACAATTCCAAAGGGATTCACTGGCACTGAGGAACTCTGGATCCCTTTGGATCCACACCTGGAGAATTCCAGATCCTCCTGATCCACACCTGGAGGACACCGGGATCCCTCCAGATCCACATCCAAAGAACCTCTGGAAGTTCCATGACCTGGAGGACTCCGGATCCTCCTGACCCATACCCAGTAGAATTCTAAAACTCCTGGGCAATTCCCAAAATTCCTGGGGAAGGAGTGGAATTCCGGGAGGAGCTCACCTCGATCAGAAAGTCCCCCGTGCGCAATCCCGCTCTCCAGGCGACTCCTTCCACATCCACGGATTCCAAGTACTGCAGCGCTGGGAATGCCGGCGTGGGCGTGAACTCCTCAATCGGGGTCTCGGCTGGAAAACACAACGGGAAGGGGAACTGAGGGATTTCCAAGGAAATTCCATAGGGGAAGGCTCAGCCTGTGCACAGCATTCCTAAAACCATGGAATTATGGAGCTGGAAAACCCCTGAGTTTTTCTCTGTTCCCAGCAGTGCCGAGGCCACCTCCAATCCGTGTCCCCAAGTGCCACATCCATGGATTCATGGATTTGAATCCCACCCCTTGTCCTGCCCCTGTTCCCACCTCAGTGATGGAATCCGAGGTGGAACCAGTATTGGAATCAATGATGGAAATAATGAAGGAATCCAAGATGGAATCAATACTGGAATAGTGGAATCAATAATGGAACCAATAATGGAATCAATGAAGGAATCAATGAAGGAATCAATGAAGGAATCAAAGGAACCAGTGATGGAATCCGAGATGGAATCTATGAAGGAATCAATGAAAGAATCCAAGATGGAATCAATAATGGAACTAATAAAGGAATCAATGAAGGAATCAATAAAGGAATCAAAGAAGGAACCAGTGATGGAATCCAAGATGGAATAAATAATGGACTCAGTCATGGAACTAATAATGGAATCAATGATGGCATCAATGACAGAATCCAAGATGGAATCCAAGATGGAATCCAAGATGGAACCAATAATAGAATCAGTCATGGAATCAATGATGGAGTCAGGGAATCATTTGGGTTGGAAAATCCCTTGGAGAACATCAAATCCAACTGTTCCCAGCACTGACGAGGCCACCCCTGATCCTTGTGCCCAAGTGCCACATCCACATGGATTTGAATCCCATCAGGAATGGGGATTCCACCCCCATGCCAAGGTTGGAAAAGCCTTTCCAGGAATGAGTTTTTCCATTATCCAACCTGGAGATGTCCTGGCACAGCCTGAGGGTGTGTCCCCTCGTCCTGTCCCTGTTCCCACCCCAGTGATGGAACAAATAATGGAATCAATAATGGAGATAATGAAGGAATCCAAGATGGAATCAATCATGGAACTAATAATGGAATCTGTCATGGAATCAATGATGGAATTCTAGATGGAATCTGAGATGGAATCAATTGAGGAATCAAAGAAGGAATCCAAGATGGAATAAAAAATGGAGTCAATGATGGAATCCAAGATAGAATCAATGAAAGAATCTAAGATGGAATCAATAATGGAACTAATGATGGAATTAATGAAGGAATCAATAAAGGAATCAAAGAAGGAACCAGTGATGGAATCCAAGATGGAATAAATAATGGACTCAGTCATGGAACTAATAATGGAATCAATGATGGAATCAATGACAGAATCCAAGATGGAATCCAAGATGGAATCCAAGATGGAACCAATAATAGAATCAGTCATGGAATCAATGATGGAGTCATGGAATCATTTGGCTTGGAAAATACTTTGGAGAACATCAAATCCAACCATTCCCAGCACTGCTGAGGCCACCCCTGATCCGTGTCCCTCAGTGCTGCACCCACATGGATTTGGATCCCACCGGGAATGGGGATTCCTTGGACACCTCCAGGGATGGTGACTCCAAAGCTCCCTGGGCAGCCCCTGCCAAGGCCTGACCCCTTTCCATGGAAAACGATCCCAAATCCGGGAGCTGGGCCTGCCCTGGCCCAGGCTGAGGCCGCTCCCTCTGTTCCCGGGGCTCATTCCCTGGAGCAGATCCTGATCCCCGCTGGCTCCTGGCAGGAGCTGGGCAGGCCCAGAAGGACATTCCCGATCCCGGCCCCGATCCCAGCGGAGCTGCCCTGGCCCCCAGCCCGGGGCACATCCCACTTTTCCCGGGCTCTGCCTGCACGGATCCCTGGGGGGCTCGGGGGCCCTTCCCGAGGCACTGCCGGCATTCCATGGGCACGGATTCCACAATTCCCCAATCCTGGTGGGCCCTGCCTGGGAGGGACCTCAAAGCCCATCCCGAGGATCCCCCGGGATCCAGGAGATCCCACGGGCACAGCCCAGGAAGTTTTCCAAGCATTTCCATTCCCAGGATCCATGAATTACACCCTGGGCTGATCCCAAACCTTTGGCTCCCAGAATGGATCCAGAGGATCCACCTGGATCTGCCACAGCTCCAAAAAATGGGAGAAATTCCCACTGGGACAATCCAGCCTGAGGAAAATCCACCCATTCAATCCTTCCCGCTCTCCTTATCCCAAGTTTTCCCCTTTCCCTCTCACTCCCAGCTGAGTCCCTCCCACGGAGCCGCAGGGTCTCCACATTCCTAAATCCACCAGGAGTGGATCAGGAGCCAGGAGAAATTCTCATCCCCACAAATTATCCCAAGAAATGGATTTTTAGGAGCTGACAGATCCCAGATCCCCGAGGTGACCCCAGTGGCCTCTCCTTTGACGCCTTTCCACCAACATTCCCAACGTTCCCCTCCCTTCCCGCCAAACCAAGCCTCCGTTTCCATCCAGATCCAAGACTTTTCCTCGTCTCTCCATTTTTCTCCCACATTTTAGGCGGGATTTTTCCACTCCGGCACGGATCGCACCCCGGGAACCTTTCCCTGCCACCCCTCCATGTGCTGAAGCTTCTCAGCTGCTTCCCACCAACGGCTTTCCACGATTTCTGCCTTTCCCGGGAGAAGTGGCAAACGCTTGACAGCTCATCCCTATTTTTAGACATTCCGACAGAATGTCGGAGCGCTCTCCAAACCCTCCAGGATCCTTCCAGGATCTCAGCTCCTGCGATCCCAGGATGGTCCAAGCGTCCGACCTGGCCTTGGACACATCCAGGGGTCCCGGCCATGGATTCTCTGGGATAAATTTCACGGAGCGAATCCCACATTCCCACGGATCCCATCGCACTCCAGGCCCATCCATCGCCTGAGTTATCCATGTGTCATTCCAGGCACTTTTCCAGCTTTTTCCGTGGGCTGGGAGCCACCAGCCCACGGTGGGTGCACGTCGTGATCCAGGATTTGGGAAGTGCTGCCAGAGCCTGAAGGATTTGGCAAATGGGAAAATGCTCGGGAATTGGGAATTGTCTCCCTGTGGAATAATTCCGGGAGCAGAATTTCATCCAGGAGGTGACAAAGAGACACAGGGACAATTCCCACCATCCCAGATTTCTCCAACCTTTCCTCGGACATTGCAGGGATCAGGGGCAGCCCCAGCTGCTCTGGCAATGCCAGCCCAGGCAGGAATTGCTCATTGCCAAGGTGCCACCCATGGCTGCCCTCTGGCAGTGGGAGCCATTCCCTGGGTGCTGTCCCTGCAGGCCTTGTCCCCAGTCCCTCTGCAGCTCTGCTGGAGCCCCTGCAGGCCCTGCCATGTGCTGGGAGCTCTCCCTGGAGGCTTCCCTGCTCCAGGGGAACATTCCCAGTTTCTCAGAGGGAAGCTGATCCAGTCCTCTGGATTTGCTCCAGGATTTCTAGGTCCTCCTGGTGTTGGAGCACTGGAGCTCCCCCTGGAATGGTTTGGGTGGGAAGGGACCCAAATCCCACCCAATTCCAACCCCTGGACACTTCCCGTCATCCCAGGGCGCTCCAAGCCCTTTCCTGGCCTTGGGAATTTTTCTCCCAGGTTTTACAACTCCTGGGGATGGAGAAGGGAGAGGAGAAGGACATCCCTGCTCCCAGCAAATCCTGGGAATCTCGATCCACCTCTCCCAGCTCAGCCATTCCCAAAACCAGTTTGGGACCAAACCTGATCCAGGGAATGCTCCAGGTGTGGTAATCATGGAAAATCCATCCCTAAGTGCCTGCCCAGGGAGGAAATCCAATGGGAAGAGTCTCCCATCCAATGGGAGAACCAAACCAAAAAGTTGGGAATTAAATCCAGGAAGTTCCCACTGGGAATGAGGGGAATTCCCAGACCAGGAGGTTCAGCCTTTCCCACCAAAACTGCGGACTCAGAATTCTGGGAAGCGCTATGGGAACCCCCTGAGGAATCACCACGGCCCTGGTTGGGGAATTGGGAATTCCTGGGCTTAAATTCCCACAATTCCCAGCTGGAATTCCAGAGCCAGCTGTGGGAGAAGCCCTGGAAGAGCTGTGTCACCAGGGAGGCCTGGGAGCACCAAAATCCACCTGGGAGGGAACCAAATCCCAACCTGAGGACAACAAATCCCATTGAGGGGGACAAAATTCCATCCTTGGGAACACCAAATCCATCCTGGAGAACCAAACCCCTCCTGGGGACACCAAATCCATCCTGGAGAACCAAATTCCATCCAAGGGAACGTCAAACTCCATCCTGAGGGACCAAATCCCATCCTGGGTATCAAATTCCATCCTGGAGACCAAATTCCATCCTGGAAGCACCAAATCCCATTCTGGGGACACCAAAATCCCATCCAGGAGGACAAAATTCCATCCTGGAAGCACCAATTCCCATCCTGGTCATCCCTGGAGTGGTCAGGCAGCTGGAACAGGTCCCCATCCCATGGATCCCAGAAAGTTCCAAACTCAGGGAATTCCCAAAAGATCCTCCAATCCTCAATGGATCCTGGCAAGCTCTGAGCTCAGGGAATTCCCAAAGGATCCATTGATTCCATAGATCCTGGCAAGTTCCGAGCTCAGGGAGTTCCCACCTGGAATATCCAACCCGCAAGCCCAGCTCCAGGCCGTTCCCTCTCCTCCTTTCCCTTGGGATTGGCTCCTTCAGAAGACCCACAGGAAGGAATAATCTTAGGATTTTTGGGAATGACCCGGTTCTCTCCAGGCACACCAAGGAAAACTCATCCCATCCAGCAAAAACTTGGATTTGTTCCTTTAATTTGGATTTCAGGACAGATCCTTGTTTTCCATAAAATCACGGAATGGGTTGGGTGGGAAGGGCCCTCAAAGCTCATCCCATTCCAGGACGGCATTCCATGATCCCAGGCTGCCTCAACCTGGCCCTGGGCAATTCCAGGGATGCAGGGAGAGCCACAGATTCCCTGGGAATTCCCAAGGGATTGGATGTGGGGCAAGGCCAGCTCTGAGAGCTGCAGGGACCGGGATAAACGGGAATAACTCAGAATCCTGGGATGGAACGGGATGGGATGTTCCCCTTGGGAATTGGGAAGAGCCAGAGCTGGGATGGGCTGGGCAGGACCCCAGGGTGGGCAGAGCCTTTTCCCATGGAATGGGAAAAATTCCCGGGAGGAGTTTGCAGCAGGAAGAGCAAATTCCTTTAAGGATCATCCCAAAATCCTCCTCCCTCCCCCTGTCCGGGATGAAGCTCCAGCCCTGCCTTTTCCAGCCCCTTTTCCCTCTTTTCCCCACAGGCCTGGAGTGGTTTTCCAGGAAAATCCAAAGGGATCAGTGCTGACATGGATGGGGCCAATTCCTGGTCTAAACCCCATGGAATTCCAGCCCAAAATCCATGGAATACAGAGATGAGGGGCTGGGAAATGGGGGGGATTCCAAGCCACTTCCCTAACTTGGGAATGCTGCTCCAGAGGGAGCATTCCCAGATTCCAGATCTTCCAGGCCAGGACCCCTCTGCATCCATGACCTCCCTGAGTCCCACAGAATTCCCAAATCCCACAGAATTCCCAAATCCCACAGAGCCGCACACCCACTCCAAACACTTCCCTCAGCCTTGGCACACGTAAGGAAACCAGGAATGGCAGGAGAGCCAGGAAGGGAAAAAAAAAAAAAAGAGGAAGAAAAAAACCAGGGAATGGGATTAAATTTCCCATTTTTTCCAACATAAAAGCTGTGGGATTGATCCCAGAAAAAAACCCCATGGATGCCATTTTGGGCCCTGAAGTTTCACTTGGTGCTCCACAGATGGGAAATCCATAGGGAATGGGAGGGAAATTCCCACTGGGATTGCAAACCTTGGGACAGAAGGGACAGAAGGACAGAAATCCAGGAGTTCTCCTGGAAAATCCCATTCCAGCCTGGATCTGCAGCTCTTCCCAGCTTTCCTCCCACATGGAAAACAGCTCCGCTGTCCCTCTGCTCCTGGGAATGCCGGGGGTGGAGAGGTCTCTCCATCCTGAGCTTTTCCCGCCTCCTCTTCCCTAAATCCATAGGAACATTCCCAAGTCTCCAATGGATTTTTTTTTCTTCTTTTTTTTTTTTTTTTTTTTTGCAGCAAAAATGTGGAATTCTGGCCAAAGGAGCCACAGAAAACTCCCAGGAAAGATCCTGGCCCTGCGAGAACCCCGGGATGAGCCAGGAATGAGCTCTGGGGTGGGAGCAGCAGGAAAAGCTCTCCCGGTTTTCCCCAGGGATCCCAAAAGCCCCCAGCTCTCCCCAGCCAAAATCCAGGGAAAAGCTCCAAGCATTCCAACCCCAAAAAGCCATGGATGGAGCTGGGCAGGGGCTGTTCACTCCCACATGGAAAAAGGAGTGAAAATTCCCAAAAATTCCAAGCAGCGTCTGCACCAAAACCCCCAGAAAGCGGGAAAGGAGAGGACGGAACGAGGGATGGAAATCCCTTTGGAGCCCCCCAGGGTTGCTGGGAATGAGGTTCCGGAGCTGAGCAGGGGCTGTTCATCCCTCTGGGAAGCAAAGTGACAATTCCCAACAATTCCAAGCCACATCCACAGAAAACCTCCCAAAAATTCTGAGAGAGCCACGATGGCAGCAGGACAGTGCACTAAACCAGAGAAATCCGGGGAAGAAAATCCCTTTGGAGCCCCCCCCGGATTGCTGGGAATGAGAATCCTGAGCTGTTCATTCCCTGGGGGAAAAGAAGTGAAAATTCCCAAAAATTCCAAGGCACCACCAGCACCAAAAGCCCCGAAATTCTGAGAGAGCCACGATGGCAGCAGGACACGGCACAGAACCGGAGAGAACTGGAGAAATCCAGGGAAGAAAATCCCCTTGGAGCCCCCCAGGATTAACGGGAATGAGAATCCTGAGCCGTTCATCCCTCAGGGACAAGCAGTGACAATTCCCAAAAATTCCAAGGCACCACCATCACCAAACCCCCCCAAAACCCCAAATCCACAACCCCAGACCACGACACTGAACGAGCCAGGGAGGAAAATCCCTCTGGAGCCTGGGAATGAAAATCTCAGGAATGAGAATCCTGAGCTGTTCATGCCTCAGGGAAAAGAAGCGACAATTCCCAAAAATTCCAAGGCACCGTGAGCAGCGCCTGCCCAAAAATGTGAGAGAGCCACGATGGCAGCAGGACATGGCACTGAGCCGGAGAGATCCAGGGAGGAAAATCCCCTTGGAGTCTCCCAGGATTGCTGGGAATGGGGCTCCAGAGCCGTTCATTCTCCCAGGGAAAGAGAGCAAAAATTCCCAAAAAATTTCCAAAAAATTCCAATGCACCACGAGCAGCACCAGCACCAAAACCCCCGAAATTCCGAGAGAGCCACAATGGCAGCAGGACACGGCACTGAACCGGAGAAATCTGGGGGGGAAAATCCCTTTGGAGCCCCCCAGGATTACTGGGAATGAGGATCCCGAGCCAGGCAAGGGCTGTTCATTCCACTGGGGAAAAGGAGTGAAAATTCCCAAGAATTCCAAGCCATCACCAGCATCATACCCCCCTAAAAACCCCAAATCCACAACCCCAGACCACGACACAGAACGAGCCAGGGAAGAAAATCCCTCTGGAGCCTGGGAATGGGAATCCCAGGAATGAGAACCCTGAGCCGTTCATTCTCCCAGGGAAAAGCAGCAACAATTCCCAAAAATTCCAAGGCACCACCAGCATCAAAACCCACGAAATTCTGAGAGAGCCACGATGGCACCAGGACACGGCATTGAACCGGAGAAATCCAGGGAAGAAAATCCCCTTGGAGCCCCCCAGGATTGCTGGGAATGGGGCTCTGGAGCTGAGCAAGGGCCATTCATTCCCTCAGGAAGATTCCCAAAAATTCCAAGGCACCATGAGCAGCACCAGCAGCACAACCCCCAGAACTCCCAACCCACAAGCCCAGACCACGACACCGAACCGAGCCAGGGATGAAAATCCCTTCGGAGCCCCCCAGGATTAGCGGGAATGAGAACCCTGGGACGTTCATTCCCTGACGGAAAAGGAGTGAAAATTCCCAAAAATTCCAAGGCACCACCAGCACCAAACGAAAACCCCAAACCCACAACCCCACTCCACGCCATTGCCCCAGCCCGATCCCCCCCAGCGCTGCACAACCACGCCAAAAAAAAATCCCCGTAAAAAACCCTGGGAAAAAAAAAAATCCGGAAAAAAAGAAAATCCTGGGAAAAACGGCTGGAAAAGCGGCTCGGAGCTTACCTTTGGCCCCGCGCAGGACGAAGCCGAAGCCCTCATGCTCCCGCTTCTGCAGCACGGCCGTCTTCTCCTCGATGATGTAGTCACTGGGCAGGAAAGAGCACAAGAGAATGATGCCAGGGTTAGAGCGCAGCACCATCGCTGCCAGCGCCGTGGCCGCTGTCACCAGCCGGGGGTGGCCCTGTCACCAGCCGGGGGTGGCCTCTGTCACCAGCCAGGGGTGGCCTCTGTCACTCTTCGCATCCAGCCTTTCATCTCCGCAGGGATCGTTGCTTCCCCTCCCTTCTTCCTTTCTCTTTCTTTCTTTCTCTCTCTCTTTTTTCTTTTTTTTTTTTTTTTCCTCCTGGATTTTTTTTTTCCTGGTTTTTTTCTCTCCCCGGATTTTTTTTTTTTGCGCCCAAAGTCACACCAAAAAGACGGAAGCGACTTTTGCCTCGGCGTGGAGGAGGAGGAGGAAAAGGAGGAGGAGGGAATTAAAAAAAAGCAAGAAGAAGAAGAAGAAATCGTGGATGTCCCTGCTGCCCACCGGGCCCCTCGCAGTCACCTGCAGAGGAATGCAGGGATACGGAGCCCTCGCTCGCAGGAATGCAGGGATACGGAGCCCACGCAGGAATTTCGGGAATTTCGGGATCCGGAGCTTCGCCCGTTAAACGCGGAGCCCCATCGGGAACCGTCTCTTCCCACACTTGCCGAGCGCGTCTCCCGCGGGAATAAAAACCGGGATTCTCGGATGGAAGCGGCGCTGCCTCCTCGCCGCTGGCCGGGCAGGAGCGGGGCAGAGTTTAAATCCTCATCCTGGCGGATTTGATCCCAAAATTCCCCCCCTCGGGCGTTGCTAAGTGACGGATTGCCGGGAGCGGGGGGGAAGGAGCATCCTTGGGAAAAGCCGGGAATGATCCAGCGATGGATGGAGGGAGGGATGGAGGGATGGATTGGAGCCCCCTCCCCAAACGGGCTCTAGGAGCGGCGGGAGGGGGAGGGGGCCGCAGGTCCCTCCCAGCGGAGCCGCAGGGGTGACATCAGAGCCGGGATAATCCGGGAGCGCCGGGAAGGAGCTTGGGAAGGAGCCGGGAAGTGGGAGCCAGAGCGGGAGGGGAGAGGAGGGAGCGAGGGGAGGGATGGGAGCGGATGGGAGGGATGGGAACAATGGGAGGGATGGGGAGATGGAAAAGGTTTGGGAATAATGGGGAGGGATGCGAACAATGGGAGGGATGGGGAGATGGAAAAGGATGGGAGGGATGGGAATGGATGGGAGGGATGGGAACAATGGGAGGGATAAGGAGGGATGGGGGGATGGAAAAGGATGGGAGGGATGGGAACGGATGGGGAGATGGAAAATGTTTGGGAATAATGGGGAGGGATGGGAACAATGGGAGGGATGGGGAGGGATGGGGAGATGGAAAAGGATGGGAGGGATAGGAATGGATGGGAGGGATGGGAACAATGGGAGGGATGGGGAGGGATGGGGAGATGGAAAATGATGGGAGGAATGGGAATGGATGGGAGGGATGGGAACAATGGGAGGGATGGAGAGATGGAAAAGGATGGGAGGGATGGGAATGGATGGGAGGGATGGGAACAATGGGAGGGATAAGGAGGGATGGGGAGATGGAAAAGGCTTGGGAATAATGGGGAGGGATGGGAACAATGGGAGGGATGAGGAGGGATGGAGGGATGGAAAAGGATGGGAGGGATGGGAACAGTGGGAGGGATGGGGAGATGGAAAATGTTTGGGAATATTGGGGAGGGATGGGGAGGGATGGGAACAATGGGAGGGATGAGGAGGGATGGAGGGATGGGAACGGATGGGAGGGATGGAAAAGGTTTGGGAATACTGGAGAGGGATAGGGAATAATGGGAGGGGTGGGAATGATTTGGAATATTGCAGAGGGATGGGGAAGGACGGGGAACAACGGGAGAGACGGGAACGGATGGGAATGGATGGGAACAATGGGAGGGATGAGGAGGGATGGAGAGATGGAAAAGGTTTGGGAATATTGGAGAGGGATGGGAGGCAGGAGGAACAGTGGGAGGGATGGGGAAGGATAGGGAGAGATGGGAGAGATGAGGAGGGATGGAGAAGCTTTGGGAATATTGGGGGGGATAAGGAGGGATGGGAGCAATAGGAGTGATTGGAAGGGATGGAGAGATGGGAATGATGGGAGGGACAAGGAGGGATGGAGAGATGGGAATGAATGAGAGGGATGGGAAGGGGTGAGGAGTGTTGGGAAATGATTTGGAATATTGGAAGAGAATGGGGAGGGATGGGAACAATGGGAGGGATGGGGAATGATTTGGAATATTGGAGAGCGATGGGGACAATGGGAGGGATGGGGAAGGATGAGGAGATGGGAGGAGATGAGGAGGGATGGAGAAGGATTGGGAATATTGGAGAGGGATGGGGAAGGTTTGGAACAATGGGAAGAATGGGGAACAATGAGATTGATGGGGAGGATGAGGAGGGATGGGAGGATGAGGAATATTGAGAAGGGATGGGAATGACTGGGAACAATGGGAATGTTGGGGAGGGATGGGAGTGACTGGGAACAATGGGAATGTTGGGGAGGGATTGGGAGAGATGGGAGCAGCGGGATCAGTGGGAGTGCTGGGAATGTTGGAAAGTGTTGGGGAATGTTGGGGAGTGATGGAAACAATGGGAATAATGGGGAATGTTGGGAAGGACAGGAATAATGGGGAGTGTTGGGAATGATGGGAATGATGGGAGTGATGGGAATAATGGGGAATGATGGGAATGACGGGAATAATGGGGAATGATGGGGAATGATGGGGCATGATGGGAAAAACAGAAACAGTGGGAATGATGGGAGTGATGGGAATGATGGGGAACAATGGGAATGATGGAAGTGATGGGAAGAGATGGAAAATCATGGAAATGTTTGGAAGGGATTGATGGGAGGGGTGGGGAGCACTGGAACAGCTGGAATTGGCAGGGGGAATTCCCCATGGATCCCATTCCCAAGGCACAGGAAGGGACTGGAATTCTACTGAGGAATGAGGGGCGGGGCTGGGTCTCACCAGCTCCTCCAGAGGGAAAACCTTGGATCACCGGGAGGGAATGGATCCCTGCCAGGAACACCGGGAATATCGTGAGAGAATGGATCCCTGCTGGGAACACTGGGAATACCAGGAAGGAATGGATCCCTGCCAGGAACATCGGGAATACCGTGAGAGAATGGATCCCTGCTGGGAACACTGGGAATACCAGGCAGGAATGGATCCCTGCCAGGAAAACCTTGGATTTCCTGGATCACCAGGAGGGAATGGATTCCTGCCGGGAACACTTTGGGAATCCATTCCACAGGGAGACGATTCCTAATTCCGCAGCCTTTTCCCACTTCCCAAATCCTGGAATCATGACATGCACCCACGGTGGGCTGGTGGCTCCCTGCTCCTGGAATGGTGGGATGGGATTCATGGAATCATGGAAAAAGCTGGAAAAGTTCCAGGGTGGAGCAGCGTCATTCCATGGAAATGGGAATGTGGAGGGAGGGAAGAAAAACTCTTCCTGGAAGGCCTTCTCTGGAATCCCACTGGGAGCATTCCCAAGCCTCTGGAATTGTCTGGGGGCAGCAGTTTTTGGGATCAGTTCCCGCTTTCAGGGAGTGTCAGGAATTCTGGGAATCATGGAAGGGTTTGGGTGGGAAGGGACTTAAAGCTCCTGGAATTCCACCCCATTCCATGATCCCAGGCTGCTCCAACCTGGCCTTGGAAGCTTCCAGGGATCCAGGGGAATCCATGATCCCATCCCTCAGACAAAACAGGTTGGAAAAGTCTCAATTCCATGCAAACTGGGAATTCTGGCCTGAGGACACTGGAGAGGCTCAGTGGAGCTGCTTTTCCAATTCCATGGGAAAAAGAGCAGGGCTAGATGGGATTTGGGAAGGAATTCCTGGCCAGGAGGGTGGGGACGGGCTGGGAAGGAATTCCAAGGGTTGGAATTGGGCAGGATTTCAGCTCCATTCCCACCCAACCCATTCCAGGATTCTCCCATGGAATTTCCATCTCAGCAGTGCAATCCCAGCCCTGGAAGTGTCCAAGGAATTCCTGGAATTCCAGCTGTGGGTTGGGATCGGGCCCAGCTTGGCCTCAGTGACCTTGGAGGGCTTCTCCCACCTCAGGAATTCCATGGATTTCAGGATTTCAGCTGAACTCCAGTTTTCCTTGAGGAATCCAAAAATTCTCAGGTGAGTGGAATGCTTCTCCAGCCACTCCAACATTTCAGCACTTTCCTGGGAAGCTGGGACACCTTCCAATGGTTTTCCCATGGGAATAACCAAGCGGATCCATGAAAACTGATTTTACTTCCCAATTTCCCCTTTTCTTTTAGAATCCCAGGATCTGGGTTGGAAAAGGGATTCAGGATCATTCCATGGGCAGGGACAATTCCTGCTATCCCAGGTTGCCCCAGGCTTTTTTTCCAGCTGGCCTGGAATTCTTCCAGGTGTCTCCTGGGCGGCTTTTCCGGCTGCTCCCCAAACTTTGGGAATGTGGGCGGAGCGTTACCTCAGCGGGATCGGCGTCACCGGGAATGTGGGCGGGATCCAGGTGTGGGATCCGAGCCCGGAGCCGTCACCGGAGCCTCGGGAAGCGTGGGAGCCGGGATGAATCACGGCTCCATTGATTCCCGCAGATTCCATGGGTTCTAAAAGGAGCTGGAATTGCCGGGGGTGGTGCTGAGACCAACGCCCACCTTTAACTCCCGGCATTCCGTAGGGATGGAGAATTCCCAGGATTCCAGCTCCCATTCCGGGTTTTCCGCACGGCCTCAGGCACCAAAGGGTGGGATGGTGGTGGCCTCTCCAGGAATTCCTTTTCCAATCCTTTTCCATGGGTTTTCCACAGTTTTGCCTAATCCAAACCTGACCTTTAACTCCCAGCGTTCCACAGGGACAGGGAAAATTCCAGCTCCCATTCCAAGTCCCATTCCTGGGATTCCAGCTCCTATTCCAGTTTTTCCACTCAGCCTCAGGCACCAAAGGATAGGAGGGTGGTGGCCTCTCCAGGAATTCCTTTTCCAATCTTTTTCCATGTTTTTTTTTTTTCCCATAGTTCTCCTTGAGCCAATGCCCACCTTTAACTCCCAGCATTCCACAGGGACAGGGGAAATTCCAGCTCCCATTACCGGCCCCATTCCCAATCCCATTCCAGCTCCCATTCTGGGTCCTATTCTTGATCCAATTCCAGCTCCTATTCCAGGCCCATTCCAGGTCTCATTCCAGGCCCATTCCAGGTTTTCTGCTCGGCTGTCGGTACCAAAGGGTGGGATGGTGGTGGCCTCTACAGGAATTCCTTTTCTAATCCTTTTCCCAATCTTTTTCCATGTGTTTTCCTTAGTTTTTCCTGATCCAAACCTGACCTTTAACTCCCAGCATTCCACAGGGACAGGGAAAATTCCAGGTCCCATTCCAGCTCCTATTCCAAATCCAGTTCCCGATCCCATTTCAGATCCCATTCCCAATCCTATTCTAGGCCCATTCCCAATCCCATTCCCGATCCAATTCCTGGTTTTCTGCTCAGCCTTGGGCACTAAAGGGTGGGATGGTCGTGGCTTCTCCAAGAATTCCTTTTCCAAGCCTTTTCCATGGGATTCCCATAGTTTTGCCTGATCCAAAGCCCATCTTTAATTCCCGGTGTTCCACAGGGACAGGAGAATTCCAGATCCCATTCCAGGTCCCATTCCCGATCCCATTCCAGGTGGAATTCCAATGGAAACTCAGCCCCCTTTGGATGGCGGAATTCCAGCTTTGGAAACACGAGAAGGAACTCCCAGATTTCCAGAGGGATGGGAGAAGAGCAAACAACACCAAGGAAATCTCAGGAATTACAGGGAAATCCAAGGAAAACTTTTCCCAGTGGAAGCTCAGCTTCCTTTGCCTGTAGAATTTCCATTCTTGGAAATATGGGAAGGAATTCCCAGATTTCCCAGCTCCAGGAAAATCATTCCCTAATTCTAACATCCATCATTACATGATCCCATCATTCCAATCACCCTAATTCCATAATTTTCTGTCTCCATGCATTTCTCCAGCCTCAGCATTCCAGGACCAGAGAAATTCCCTTTTGCCCCTCCGTGCTTTCCACGTTTTCCATGTTTTCCCTGTTTTCTGTTGAAATCCCTTTCCCTAATCCCCGACACAAATCCGGGATTGGCTCCTGCTCCCAATTTTTCCCCTTCCCAGCTGCTCCCGGCTTTAATACCCAAATTAATTTGGAGCCCCTTTAATCCCTGCCTTTAATTCCGAAGGCAATTCCCGCTGGGATTTCTCTTCCGGATAAAGCTGGGCTCAGATTTGTCTCCTCCAGGTAAATTTTTCTGTCCCATTTTTCCCATTCCCAGATTTTGGGAATGACCAGAATTTTGGGAGCATTCAGCACATCCTGGCTCTGAGTGGCCCCTGCTCCTCCTTGGAGGGATTCCTGATTCCAAAGAAAATCTGGGAATGCTGGGAATCCCATCCCAGGAGAGTTTTTCCATCTTCAATCCAGATTTATCCCGAAATTCCTGGGGATGTCCCATGATTCCAAAGCATTCCATCATCCCATAATTCCATCTTTCCCAACCATTCCATGGTCCCACAGAATCCATAATCCAGAATTTTGGGATTTTCCCTTTCTCAATAATTCCCCAAACTCCCCAAATTTTCTCTGGGAGCTTCTTCCTGGAATTCAAACAATTCCCAAAGGATTTCCTGGAGCGGGACCAATCCAAGCCCTCCCTGTGGATCCAATCCCACTCCAGGCTCTTCCGAAGGTTCTTTCTGAATCCGGCTCCTTAAATTCACCTTGGGCCAAGGAATGGTGCAGATCCATGGAATTCTGGGAATCTTGGAGCTCATCCACAACATTTTCCTGCTTTTTTGAGCTCCTTATCCAAAATTTTGCTCCTCTGAGCATTCCCAGCTCCAAGGAATTTGTGGAATTTTAGGGTCTTCTCAACTTTTGTTTTCCATGCTGGATCCGGCTCCTTGAATTCCCCTTCCTGCCCCACTCCTCCATTGGAATTTCCAGGAATCTTTTCCCACTCCTGGCCAAGAGCTCCTCCTGCTGTTTCCCCAAGATGTGATTCCCAAAGGAAATCTCTTTTCCTGGGATTCCCATGAATTCAATCCTGTTTTTTTCCTCTGAACCAATGGAATTTCACCTCATCCATGAATTCTCACTTTTTTCCCACTCTTCCTGCGATCCCAGCAGGGATTTTTAGGAGCCTCCCTTCATTTTTCCCTTGGTTTCCCCTCTTTCCTGATTTTCCCCACAGGAACAGCCGTGGAGCAGCAAATCCTGGGAATTTTAAGGATCCACCCAAATTCCACAAATTCGTCAGAGTCGAGAATGCTCCAGTAAGCAAAATTTGTAATAAGAAGCTCAAAAAAAGCAGGAAAATGTTGTGGATGAGCTCCAAGATTCCCAGAATTTCATAGATCCACACAATTCCATGGCTTCCAAGGAAAAACTCCTCCTCTGGCTCTGATGGGTTTGGGAATCCAGAAACTTCCCTGGAAAAAGGGAAAACGTCCCCATTCCAGAGGAAGCAGCTGCTCATCCCTCCGGGAATTCCAGAGCTCTGGGATATCCCTGAATCCAACCCTTCCCATTCCCGATCCCAAATCCACAGGAAAAGCCAGAGTCCAGGAATGTCCCCCTGCTGTCCCACCTGGGAATGCGCTCACATTCCCAAACTTTTCTGGAACCTTGGATTACCCACTGGGATTGGAGACAAGAATGGGAAACATTCCCAGACTTCCCCAGAACTTTGGATCTGGCACTGAGAAATGAGTCAGGGATGGGAAACATTCCCAGAATTTTCCAGGATATTGGATCCTCCCCTGGGACAGGAGCCTGGAATGGCACCACATTCCCAGACTTTTCCAGGATGTTGAATTCTCCCCTGGGAAATGAGCTGGGAATGGGAAACATTCCCAAGCTTTGGATTCTCCAATGGGACAGGAGCCAGGAATGGGAGCACATTCTCAAACTTTTCTGGAACCTTGGGTCCTCGCATGGGACACAAGCTGGGAATGTTTCACATTCCCAAACTTCTCCAGAACTTTGGATCATCCACTGGGATGAGCCAGGAATAGGAAACATTCCCAGAATTTTCCAGAACGTTGGATCCTCCCCTGGAAGGTGAGCTGGGAACGTGAAACATTCCCAAACTTTTCTGGAACATTGGATTCTCTAGTGGGACATGAGCCAGGAATGGGAAACACTCCCAGACTTTGGATTCTCCAATGGGACAGGAGCCTGGAATAGCACAACATTCCCAGAGTTTTCCAGGATGTTGGATCTTCCCCTGGGAAATGAGGCAGGAATGGGAGCACATTCCCAAACTTCTCCAGAACCTTGGATCATCCATTGGGAAATGAGCTGGGAATGGGAAACATTCCCAAACTTCTCTGGAATGTTGGCTCCTCCACTGGGACAGGAGATAGGAATGGGAAACATTCCCAGAATTCTCCAGAACTTTGGATTCTCCATCAGAACACAAGCCTGGAATGGGAGCACGTTCCCAAACTTCTCCAGAACCTTGGATCCTTCCCTGAGACATTAGCCAGGAATGGGAAACATTCCCAAACTTCTCCAGAATGTTGGATCATCCATTGGAATACAAGCCAGGAATGCAGCCACATTCCCAGAATTCCGCAAAACCTTGGATCCCGCCCAGGGACTTCTCCCACGTGGAATTCCTCCCACCACCCAAAACTCATGGAAAAATCCCCTTCCCATGGAATTCCAAACCTATGTGAGGAAAAGGGTGGGTTTTTCCATGGAAATGGGAATTTCCAGAATTCCCAGGATTCCCGGGAGTGGCTCCTTACCTGTGGGAGGTGAAGTTGTCGTAGGACCCGACGGTGTAGTGCCGGAAAAGCCGCTTGGTCCGGTCTTCCCTGGTTTCTGTGGGAAAAATCCACATCGCAAATTATTCCCGGCATTTCCCACCTTCCCAGGGGATCCACAAAGCCCGGGGATTCCATTCCAGGCGGGAATTTCTCCATGGATGAGGAGAAACCATGGGGATGAGAGGCCAATGTGTGGCCGAGGAATTCCTGGGAATGTCGGAGCCATTCCTGGAAATCATCCAGGGGGAAATTCCAGCAAAATTCCCAGCTGGAATGACAGAGGAGACTCAAACCTATGGAAAACCCAAATTCCACATTCCTGCCCCTCCCTCTTCCTTTCTTTTCAAATGTTGGAATGGATGGGAAAAGCTGGGAATGCTCCTGGGAATTCCGTGCTGTCCTGGAGGTCACCAGATCCCCGGGAATGCTGGAATTCTGAGGAAAACTGGGAATTAGGGAGACCCCAGCACCGCTGCTGAAGGAGCAGCTCCCATGGAAAAGCTGGGAATGTTCCAGGGATCCTCCTGCTCTCCCAGAGGTCTCTGGATCTCCAGGAATGCCGGAAATTAGGAGGAAAACTGGGAATGAGGGAGACAATCCCATGGGAGCAACCACATTCCCACCCTGCTTCCGTGCTTTTCCCACCTCAGAATGGATGGGAAGAAATGGGAATGATCCCTCTGGAGTTTTCCAGCCCTTTCCCAGGATTAGCCTGGGAAAATCCTCACTGCTCCAAGGGGCTCCTGATTCCTGATCCTGAATCCTCCTGATTCCAGGGGGGAATTCCAAGGAAAAGAAGAAGCCTGGGAAGCTCCCAGGTAATGACAGCACAAGGAATAAAAACAGGGAATTCTCTGCTTGGATCAGGATGGGAAAATCCTCACGGGTCTGAGGAGTTTCTGATTCCAGAGGGAAATTCCAAGGAAAACTAAAAACTTGGGAAGATCCCGCTCGGCACCAGGAGACGGCAGCAGGGAGCAGCTGTGGAGCCGATCCAGGAATGATTCCCGATGGGAATAAGGGACAGGGACAAGGAAAGGGATAGGGGAAAGGAAAGGGACAGGGACAGGGAGAGGGAAGGAAAGGAAAGGAAAGGAAAGGAAAGGAAAGGAAAGGAAAGGAAAGGAAAGGAAAGGAAAGGAAAGGAAAGGAAAGGAAAGGAAAGGAAAGGAAAGGAAAGGAAAGGAAATCTGGGAAAGGGGAGGGAAAAGGGAAAGAAGGAGGGAGGGAAGAAAGAAATTCCCAGCAGATCCTGAAGTCCCAGCAGATCCCAAATTCCCAGCAGATCCCGACAGCTCCACGAGCTGATCCATCCAGCCCTGGTATTTCTCGGCACCCTCCCATTCCACCGGGAATTCAGGAATTCCCTCCTCCTGCCCCCTTCTCCTGCCATCCCAGCCCTTTGGAATTCCCAATCCCCCTCATCCCCTCTTCTCCTCATCCCTCCGGACATTCTCCCTGATCCCCAGCCCCTCCTGGATCCCATTCCCGAGGAAAAGCCGGGATTTATGGGCTGTCCACGGCCCAGCGGCTCCGTTCCCTTCCCGGCTCCCAAAAATAGCAGCGCTTTTAATGGAGCCGTCACGGAGCCTCCGGAGCTGATGGATGGATCCGGGAGCAGTCGGGATCCGCAGGGACACGGAGAGGCTGAAATCAACGGGAATGAGCCCGAGGAGACCAGGATGGGATCCAGGGAATGGGATCCAGGGGATGAGATGAGATCTGTGGGATGAGATCCATGGGATAGGATGGAATGGGACCCATAGGATGGGATCTATGGGATCCATGGGACAGGATCCATGGGACGGGATGGGATCCAGGGGATGGGATGAGATCCATGGGATGGGATCCATGGCATGTGATAGGATTTATGGGACTCATGGGATGGGATCCAGGGGATGGGATCCATGGGATGGGATGGAACGGGATCCATGGGATGGGATGGAATCTGGGATAGCGGAAGATTTCCACAGGGAATGGGATCAGGATGGGCTTTAAAGCCCTTCCCAGCCTAAACATTCCTTGAATCCATGACCAAAATCCTTGGCAATTCAGGTCTGGGATAAATCTGGGATGTGCTTGGATCTGCCTGGCCAAGGGAGGGTGCAGAAATTTGGGAAAAGCCCGGACTTCAGCATCCTGATTAAATCCATGGAAAAGGACCATCCTGCTTTTTCTGGGATAATGGACAGCTGGAAAATCATTGGGAAGGACTCAATTATTGGAGAAGGGATAGGATGGGATCCATGGGATATGGATGGGATGGAATTCTATGGGATGCTCTTCCAGCAGGAATCTGGGAACAGGGAATGCTGGGAAAAAGCTGGAAAACCAACCAGGAATGCCTCATCCTCTTTTTTCCCTGGGAATCAGTCCTAGGTTGCAAACAAGGAAGGAAAATAACCCCCTCTGAAATGTGGGAAGATCCCTTTTCCTTCTGTCTGGAATTCTGGTTCCATGGAGAGTTTGGAATTTGATGAATTCCATTGAAAGGGAAGATTCCTGATTCTTGAATTCTTGGGGAATGGGATTTTTCCTTCGTTTATTTTGGACCCAGGCAGGGAATTGTGGAATCCCAGAATTCCAGAGGTTAGGAAAGAATTCCAAGGGCACTGAGTCTGAACTGGGCCCGATCCCACGCCAGAGTGGAATTCCAGGAATTCACTGGACACCGCCAGAGATGGGGATTCCAAAGTTCTCTGGATAGCCCCAGCGAAGGCCTGACCCCCTTTCCATGGGGAAATTCCCAAAAATCCAATCCCAACCTCCCCTGGCCCAGCCTGAGGCCATTCCCTCTTTTCCTATCCCTTCTCCCTGGGAGCAGATCCCAGTCCCACCTCAGATCCTGGCAGGAAGTTGGGAAAAGAGATAAAACCCCCCTGAATCCTCCTTTTTCCAGGCATGGAAAAATCCTCCTCAGTGGAACAGGAATTCCTTTGGAATTCCAGAATTCCCATCAGAGCTGGGGCAGTTCCAGCCACTTCTGTGGATCATCCTGGATCTTCCTCTTTTCCAGCTGGGACAATCCCAGTTTTCCCAGTTTTCCTCTGCTCCCACCCCTCCATCGTCCCAAACTCTCCATTCCCTGATGAGGAATCCATGACCAGAACAGATCCCTCAGGATACAATTCCCACCATCCCCACGCCACCGAAGGAGTACTCCGGTGATTCCGTGGGGAATTCTGCCCGGAATTCCGGGATACCGACCTTGCCTGGAGTCGTACTGGCGCATCTGCACCTCCTCCACGCATTCCGCCGGGAACCAGCCGCTCCTGCCCTTCACGGAGCCTTCCCAGAATCCGCCCTCGCCGATGCTCAGCACTGCGGAAAACAGGGATTGGGAGTCAGGGTGGAATCCCAGGAAAAGGGGGCTTGGGATGGAGGAGGTACTGCGGGAATCCGGGAGGCAAAGCTGGAGGGAGGCTGAGGAATGTGGAGTTTTCCGCGGGTTAAGTTCCTTTGAAAAATCTGGAATTGCTGGGTTTTCCCACTCTGGATGCCAAAATTCCCATAATTTTCCCACTCTGTATCCCCGAATTTTCCCACTCTGGATGCACACATTTCCAAATTCCTGATTTTTCTCACTCTGGATGCCCCATTCCCAACTTCTCCCACTCTGGATCCCCAAATTCCCAAACTGTCCCACTCATGATCAAATCCCAAATTTTCCCACTCTGGATACCCAATTCCTGATTTTACACACTCTGGACGCTCAAATTCCCAAATTGTCCCACTCTGGACACCCAAAGGCCCGAATTTTCCACTCTGGATGCTAGAATTCCCAAATTGTCCCACTCCAGATGACTGAAATCCAAAATTCCCAAACTGTCCCACTCTAAATGCCTTCATTCCAAATTTTCCCAGTCTGGGTGCCTGAATTCCTGAATTTTCCCACTCTGGATGTCTAAATCCCAAATTGTGCCACTCCAGATCCCCAAATCCCAGCAGCACATTCCCGGTGTTCCCCAGGTGTGAATTCTCTCAGGAGTGTCCAGATCCCAGAATTCCAGAGGCTGGGATTTGGGGATCCAGAGTGGTACAATTCAGGAATTTGGACATCTGGAGTGGGAAAATTTGGTATTTGGGGATCTGGAGTGGCACAATTTGGGATTTAGACATCCAGAGTGTCTAAATCACTGAGCCCAAACTGGGCCCGATCCCAGCCCTGAGTGGAATTCCAGGAATTCCTTGGACACCTCCAGGGATGGGCACTCCAAACCTCCCTGGGCAGCCCCTGCCAAGGCCTGAACCTCCTTCCCATGGAAAAATTCCCAAAAATCCAATCTGGCCCTGCCCTGGCCCAGGCTGAGGCTGCTCCCTCTTTTCCCGGGATTTCAGGTCCCTTCCCACCAAATCATCCCAGGATTCTGTAAAAGGAAAAACCCAGGAATTCCTGTGGGATTTGCTGTCCCTTTCCTGCATTTCTTCCGACACTTCCCAGCTTTATCCCAGCTCAAATTCCATCAGAGCTAATCCTACATTTCTTCAGGCATCCAGAAATCCAGCCCTGCTCCATCCATCCCAAAGAATTCCCAGAAGGATCCAGGAATTAAATTCTGCCTGGAGGCATCCAAGGAAAAACAAATCCAAGGAAAAGCCAAACAGCAAAATCCTTTCAGGCTCCTCCAGGGTTTTTTTTGGGGATGCAAATTCTCCAGCTCTCCAAAGGTTCCGGTGCTGTCAAGGCTTGGAATGATCCCAAATCCTGGATTTTGCTCAATTCCCACTGCTCTGCTCCCAACAGCTCCCCTGCAAAATTCCTGCTTTGGAGCCCTTTGGAATTCTGGCCTCCCAGGAAGGAATTTCGGGATTTGAGGCTTTATGCCAAACATCCCTGGGCAGCCCCTTCCAAAGCCTGACCCCCTTTTCCATGGAAAAATATTCCCAAAATCCAACTGCAATCTCCCCTCCAGGCCCTTCCCTCTTTTCCCATCCTTCATTCCCTGGGTTCTCCTTCCCTCCCACAGCCATTCCCAAGTTTTGCTTCTCTCTTCCAACACTCCCCATCCTCATCCCGCAGGGCCTGGACCAGCCTGGAATTCCAGCAGGGATTTCCAGCAGGGAATCCGCATTCCGTGTATGGAATGAGGGTTAGGAATGGATCCAATGGATTTGGGAGTCAGCACTGGGAATGGCTCTGGAGGGATCCGATGGATCTGGGAATCAGCACCAGGAATGGATTTGGATGGATCCAAGGGATCCAGGAATCAGCCCAAGGAGCTGGAATGGCCCTGGATGGATCTAGGAATCAGCACTGGGAATGGATTTCGATGGATCTGGGAATCAACACTGGGAAAGGCCCCAGATGGATCCAGAAATCAGCATTGGGAGTGGCTCTGGATGGATCCAATGGATCCAGGAATCAGCACTGGGAATTGATCCAGATGGATCTGGGAATCAGCACCAGGAGCTGGAATGGCCCTGGATGGATCCAGGAATCAGCCCTGGGAATGGTTCCAGATGGATCTGAGGGATCTGGGGATCAGCACCAGGAATGGCTCCAGATGGATCCAGGAATCAGCACTGGGAATTGATCTGGATGGATCCAATGGATTCAGGAATCAGCACTGGGAATCAGTACTGAGAGCTGGAATGGGTCTGGATGGATTGGGGAATCAGCACCAGGCATGGTCCCAGATGGAGCCAACGGATCTGGGAATCAGCACCAGGAATGGATCTGGATGGATTCAATGGATCTGGGAATCAGCACTGGGAATCAGCACCAGGAGCCAGAACAGCTCTGGATGGATCTGGGAATCAGCACTGGGAATGCTCTGGACGGATCGGATGGATCCAGGAATCAGCACTGGGAATCAGCACTGGGAGCTATTCCTGCTCTGGATAGATCTGGGAATCAGCACTGGGAATGGCTCCGGATGGATCTCAGAATCATCCCCGGAGCCATTCCCGCTCGGCCGGCTCCAGCTGCGGAGCTGATTTGGGAACGGATCCGGCTTTGATTCCCATCATTATCCCGTCCTTCCGGCTCTAATCAAGCAATCCTTGGAAAAAATAGCAGCAATCAAAGGGAACGGGAAAGGGAGGGAACGGATGGAGCTGGGAAAATGTTCCTGCGGAATTTTCGGCCTCAGCAGAATTTTGGGACTGCGGGACAGGAAGGAGCTTGGGAACGGGATTTGCTGATCCAAAGGTTTCGGATCCTTCCCGTGATCCAGGATTTCCTCTCCCTTCCTCATTCCCATTTTCCTTCCCTATTCCTGAGGACCGGGATCCCACACACAGAGAGATTCCCACAGTGGGGATACCAGGATTTTCCATGGGCTGGAATTCCAGGATTTCCCAGCCCCCCCAGAATTCCCAGTCAACCTTCCCAGAGCTGATCCCACCTGGAAAACTGGGATGAATCTCGTCACAATTAATCTTTCCCAAATTCCTAGTCTGGCATTCCCAGCACTTTTCCTTTATGCCAAGGAATTCCTGGCAGTTCCAGTGGGGTAGGAGTCACAGGGACAGAATTCCCAAGGGAATGTGGCCCTGGAATGGCCCTTAAAGATAAAAGGCAGGAATATTGGGAATATTGACAAGGACCCCATTCCCAAAAACTGGGATTTATCCCATCCAGATCCCCTTGGATCCAGGGAATTCCAGTTCCTGGAACACCCACAGGATAGGGAAAACTGTTCCCAAATCCCATAAATCCCAGATTCTTCAGGGAGCCAATTCCAGGATTTTGGGAATACAGGGAGGATCCTGGGGGGATCAGGGAGATCTAAAGGCACCTGGATTCGGAAGATTCCCAGGAAATTCCCAAGCATGGATATCCCTCAAATCCTACCCAGCAAAGGCCAGAGGGCAGAAAATCCTGGAATGGCTGGAGCTGGGAAGGATCCAAAGGGATCAAAGCCAGGAGGGATTGTGCTGGAATATTCCTTTTCCTGCTATTCCCTCTTTTCCATAGCCCGGGAATGATGATGGGATCCCAGGGAACAAAAGGAGGGAAAACAAACAAAAGAAAAAGGCTGAGCACATTCCATAGGAAAATCAGGGAGAAATTCTTTTTTCCTGCAATCTCCTGGCACCGGGAGAGCAGCGGGGTCCTGGAATTGCTGGATCTGGACAGGCAAATCCAGGGAATTCTGGCTGAGGGGTCCAGGAGGGAAAAGTGGGAATGAGGCACCAATCCCAGCGGGAAATCCTGGGAAAAGCCCATTTCCAGCTGGAAACGGGAATTCCCGAGCCTCGGGAATGCTGGAGCACAGAACGTCCTCCAATCCCTGCTCCAAGCCGGGAAAGGGCCAAAATGTGGGAAAAGCAGCGGGATTCCTGGGACTGCCCTTGGGAAAGGGATCCTGGAATGGTTTGGGTGGGGATGGAGTGAAAATCCCATCCTGTTCCAAGGGCAGGGAAATTCCCACAATCCCAGGCTGCTCCAGCCCCAGTGCCCAGCCTGGCCTTGGGCACTGCAGGGATCAGGGGCAGCCCCAGCTGCTCTGGCAATGCCAGCCCAGGCAGGAATTGCTCATTGCCAAGATGCCACCCATGGCTGCCCTCTGGCAGTGGGAGCCATTCCCTGGGTGCTGTCTCTCCAGGCCTTTCCCAAATTTCAGCTCTCCTGGAGCCCCTTTAGGCTCTGGAATCTGCTGGAAGCTCCTCCTGGATCCTTCCCTTCTCCAGGAGAACATTCCCAGTTTTCCCAGCCCTGGCTCCAGCTCCTTCTCCCAGTGTTTATTTCTCAGATGTTTCCCAGGCTTTTCCAGGAGCTTTCCTGGCTCAGCGTTCCCAGGCTCCGGAGAAGAGCGAAGAGCAGCCGGAGCCGTCTCACACCCGTGCCCACGGAAAACATGGATGGGAAAGGAGTCAGGGATCCAAGGAAACCCGGCCCGGCTGCCAGGCTGCTCCGAGCTTCTCACGGGGAAGAGGAGGAGCCCCGGGAGTTCAGGGAATCCCTTTGGAATCCGCAGGAATCCTCTTCCCGCTGAAAAGCTGGGATGTGTTTGAGGGATTAGTGCCATTCCAGAGGCGGAAATTCCTTGGATAATCCGGCCTGGGAAATGTTTTGTGTGTTATACCAGCCTGAGGGGATTTTCTTAATTCCCAACCGCTCTCCAGGGAAAAATTTGGGATCAGCCCTGTAAGCAGGGATTCAGAAATATTTGGGGATCACTCCCTGGTGGAATTCCCAGCTGGAAAACAGCGGGATTTGAGAATTCCCCATTCTGAAAAATCCCAGGGAGACAGAGTCCTCAACATCCTTAGGGAAGGAATTCCTGGAATTCCCACCCCAAGAGCAGCTCCTGGCAGGATGAGGAGCTCCCTAGGAAGCCCTGGGAATGCTGGATCCTGGCCAGAATTCCCAGAGAATCCGGCAGGAGAGCCCTGGGAGTGCGGGCAGGGAGTGGGATGGGAATGTAGCACAAAGGGCAGAACTGTCCCAAAAACCAATGGAAAACCTGGATCCACATTCCTCAAAACCATGGGAAAACCTAGATCCACATCCCTCAAAAATCCTGGAAAACCTGGATCCACCTCCCTAAAAACCATGGAAAACATGGACCCACATTCCCCCAAAAACCATGGAAAACCTGGATCCACATCCCTAAAAACCACGGAAAACCTGGATCAACTTCTTTTAAAACCACAGAAAACCTGGATCCACATTCCCCAAAACTCATGGAAAACACCTCATTTTCCAGGGAATATTCCTGGAATTTTTTCCTTATTTTTCATCATCATGCACCAGAAGATGGAAAAAATCCTTCTCCAAGCTTTTCTGCGGGAATGCCAACACTGGATTCCCACTGGATCATTTGGGATAGTTCTGATTTCCATGGATTGATCTGAATGCCAGGAGAAGATCATGGATCCTACTTGGAATTGGTAGCTCCAACTGGATCCTGGTGGAAAACAGGGAAAAGCGTGATGACATCACCTTTTCCTTAAAAACCTGTGGAAGTTTTGCTCCTGGAGGTTTTATTTTCCCATGGAAATTCCAAGATTTCTGAGCAGCCTCTGCAGTCGGAGCAGAGCATGACACGGCACTTCCCAGCCCTTGGAAAAATCCAGGATTAAACTCCGAAATCCTGGAATTCCCGACCTTGGAAAGGCCCTCCTGGGTTATCAAATCCCACCTTATTCCCAGCTCAACATCCAGGAATTCCTTGGAATTCTACCAGGAATGGTGACTCCAAACCTCCCTCGGCAGCCCCTGCCAAGGCCTAACCCCCTTTCCATGGAAAAATTCCCAAATATCCAAACTGAGCCTCCTTGGCCCAGCCTGAGGCCATTCCTTGTTTTTCCACCCCCTAGTCCCTCAGGAACTCTGTGGCACCTGGAATTCCCAATTCCAATGGCATTCCTGGGCTTAATCCGTGTAAATTGGAGGGAAAATTCCATTTTCCTGATGGGAACAGCAAATCCCAGGTTTAAATCTGGCTGATCCCAACTCCAGTTGGGTGGGATTTTCCTGGGAATTGGAAGCCACCTGGAGCCAGCAGCAAACAGTGGGAAAAGAGCATTTTCCATGGGATTTTCCATGGATATGGCAGCAGAGGAGTGACACGGAAACCTTGGGATGTTCAATGGAATTTTTTGGGATCAGCTCCGCCCCATCGGATGCGTCCCAATCGCCCCATCCCTGGATCCAGGATCAGATTTCCAGGATCACCAGGAGGAGATAGACTTTCCTGGCATTGGAAATTCCAAAGCCATTTTGAGAGCACCGGGAATTGTGTCCCAACATCCCAAATCCCTGAGCAGCAGGAATTTCCGTGGAATTCCTCCTTCAGAATTCCCAATCCACAATTCCCCCCACCAGTTCTTCACCCACAGCTCCCATTCCAGAATTTTCCCAGAAGGTAACTCCCAGTTTGGGTTTTCTGGGAATTTCAGGACAACAAGGACAGGGAAACTTTGGGAAGTGCAGGAAAACCGGGATGGGAGAAGAAGATCCCTCTGCCCCCCCGATCCCATCTGGAATAAACAGAAGGAGTGGAGGGAAAACCAGGAAAAGCCGAGCTCCAAAAATCCTGGAAAACTCCCCACACTCGGAGGCCACAGCGAGGAAAAAATGTGGGAAAAAGGATAAAGCTGGGAAGGGGAAAAAAAAATTCCAAGGAAAAATTCCATAGTTACCTACTTCACGGAGCTGCTGATCTGGAGCATGGATGGGAATGGAAAAGAGAAAAAAAAACATGGAAAAAAGAGAAAAAAAAACAAGGAAAAGAGAGAAAAAAACACAGAAAAAAGAGAAAAAATCCATGGAAAATGCGCAGAGGTGCAAACAGAACAACGTGGAAATGAAACATGGGAATGGTCTCCAGCTAAATCCCTGGAATTATCCCCTGGGATGTCATCCAGGGAAGTGTGGACTCCTCAGCCAGGTCAGAACATGGACAATCCCAAAAAACCCAACCCAAGATCCCAAATTCGGTTGGAATTCCAGGTCAGGACCGTGGAAAATCCCTAAATCCCAACACAAGATCCCAAACTTTGGTGAAATTCCAGATCAGGACCACAGACAGCTCCCAACAAAAAGAATCCCAACAAAAGATCCCAGGTTTGGTTGGAATTCCAGGTCAGACCATGGACAATCCATCCAATCCCAACCCAAGACTCCAAATTAGGGTGAAATTCAAGGTCAGAGCACAAAAAGCCCCTAAAAACCCAACCCATGATCCCAAATCTGGCTGGATACACAGGTCAGACCATGCAGAACCCCTCCAATCCCAAAAAAACGCCCAAATTTCCTTGGAATTCCAGGTCAGACTACGGACAACCCTCCAATCCAAAAAAAGATCCCAAATCAGGTTGGACACCCAGGTTAGACCATGGACAATCCCAAAATCCCCCCCCAAAACCCCAAACTTGGTTGGAATTCCAGGTCGGACCATGGACATGCCCTCCAATCCCCAAAAAGATCCCAAATTTCCTTGGAATTCCAGAGCAGACTGTGGACAATCCCTCCAATCCCCCAAAAAATTCCAAATCTGATTGGAATTCCAGGTCGGACCATGGACATCCCTTCCAAGCCTGAATTGGGTCGATCCCCAAATCCAACCCTGAACCTCCCCTTTGAACCCAAGATCCCAGACGGAGCCGAAATTCCAGCCAAGATCCCGAGGAAGCCGATCCATGAAAACCCAACGGCGCCACAGCCACTCTTCCCACCTCCCCGAATTCCGGGCTTTTCCCAGCCTGGATTGTTCTGTCATTTCCAATCCTATGGGAGCTCAATTCCCTCTGGAATTTTCCCGCCGATTTTGGGTCACGCTGGAAAACTGGGACAGCTCCGAGGTCACCGGGATGCGGAGTGGAATTAATGAGGAATTTTCTAATTTTGGGATGGGAATCGGGGCCGGCCGCCAGCTCAGTGCGCGCTGGAATATTCCCGATGGGAATGTCTCCCGGGTTTCTTCATTTCCACAGGAAACCAAGGCAGTTCCCAAATTCCAGCTGGAAATTTGGGGTCACTTGGAGCCCCTTGTTTATGGGCTGGAATTCCAGGTGGGAATAACAATTCCCAGGATTGTCTGGAGCCAAGAAGGGAGCAAATCCATCTGGAATTCCTAGGAAAATTCTGAAATTATTCCCAAAAAACCAATGGGATTTCCATTCTGGAGGTGCCACCTTGGTTTTTCTAGGAATATCCCATAATTTAAGGATTCCCAACGGAATTCCCATGGGAAAGGGGAAGCACAAGGGGATTTTTCCAGAGGATGGAGGAAAGCAGCATTCCAGGACTAAATTCTGGTATTCAAATCCAGGAAAAGTGCCAGGAAATGCAGGAACACCAAAATGAATCCTTAAAACTATTCCTTAAAATAGTTTTTTCCTTAAAAACTTTGTTTCTTTTGGAAAATTCTGGGAATTTTCCTGCTTGATTTAAGATTTCTGTGTCCAATGGTTTTTCCCACCGGGAGCATTTCCTGCTCCAGCCCCTGATCCCAAAAATCTGATTCCCAAAAAGATTCATGAAATTATCGCAGGGATCTGAAAAGCCTCGGCCTGGAAAATTGGATTTATATGGAGGCTCTTCCCGAGAATTTCAGCAAAAATCCTTTTTTAAAATCTGGAATTCCCAGAATTCCAGCTTTGGGAACGAACTAAGGGAAGGATATTGGTGCCAAGGCAGAGTTTTCCAACTCATCCAAGTGGGAAAATTGATGCCATTCCAGAGGTTCCACTCTGCCTTTTTTCCAAGGGAAAAGATCCATCCAAAATCAAGATCCAAGGAAAATCCTTTGGGATTAGCCTGGAAATCAGAGTAAAACCTTGGGAATTCCTGTGCTGATCAATCCTAAAAGAATTTTCATGGATTTGGATCCAGCTCTAGAGCTGAGCCCACAAATGCCAGCCCAGGCTTGGGACACTGGGGGAAAAAAGGCAGGAATTGTGGGAATTCTGTCCCAAAAAAACAGATGGAAAAAAGTAGGAAATGTGAAATTCTGTCCCAAAAAACAGAGAGAAAAAAGCAGGAATTGTGGGAATTCTCTCCCAAAAATCCGAGTTTTGATGGGCTATCCCCCTCTTATCACCAAGGATTTTTCCAGGGATAACTGATAAGAATTCCCAATGTTCTCCCAGATTCCAGGAATGAATGTCATTTTTATGGGAATTTTCTGGAATAACCCAGCCACATCCTGGATATTTCCATGATTTTCAAATGGATTTCCATCCACACATTTGGAAAATCTCATTTTGGGAATTTCATAAACTCTTGGATGATTCCAATGGATCCCAATCAAGGAACACTGTGGGAATTCTTGGTCTTTTCCAGATAAGGAAGAAATTCCATTAAAAACAGGGGCAGGGAATAAAAAAATCTGGGAATTGTCCTGTCCAGCTTCCCTGAAGATACAGAAATTTGGGAACAGGGATCTGGCAAAAATCGATGCTGAAGGAAAAGCAAATCACAGAAAAAGTTGGGAATTTTTGAATCCCGAGCAAGATCCCTCCACCTGGATAGGAGGTGGAGCCAAGAATTCCTGGGATTCTGGAACAGTTTGGGTGGGAAGGTTCTTTGGGATCATCACATTCCAATTCCCACATTCCCAGCTTGCTCCAAACTGGCCTCGGACAACTCCAGGGATGGAGCAGCCACAATTCCAACTCCTTTTCCAACAAAATCCCAAAAATCCTGAGGCCATCCCACCAAACCATCCCTAAATCCCGATTTTTATTTTTCCCCCTGAATCCAGCAGAGAATTTTTCCTTGGATTTCCAGTCAGGAAATTTGGACTTCAGGAAATTCAAAGTGGAGCAGCTCCGAAAATTCCACAAAACTTTTCCTGGTGACCTGAAATCCCGAAAATCCCATTGGAAAAATCCCGGCCTGACCTGAAATGAAGGAATATAGCCCGGGAAAAAGCGGGATTTGGGACAGATGGCATTCCCGAGGGCTGGGATAATTTTCCAACCGGGAGGGAACCAGCTGCATCCTGGCTTCTTCCCAACCCTTCCCAAATGACCTTCCCAGAGGGAAAACCAGGAGCAGCAGGAGAAATTCCTGACCTTGGGGTGAAGGAAAAACTTCCCAGGAATTCCGAGCCCTGCAGAAGCCATGGGAATGAGCTGATCTTGGGAAACGTGGTGAAAACTGCGAATATGGAATCGGGAATTATCCCAGGAAGGACGTGGAGCTGTTGGAGCAAATCCAGAGGAGGCGCCGGGAAGATTCAAGGGATGGAGCTGAGAGGAAAAACTGGGAAAATTGGGAATATTCTCCTGGAGAAGGGAAGGATCCAGGGAGAGCTTCCAGCACATTCCAGGGCCTGAAGGGGCTCCAGGAGAGCCGAAATGTGGGAAAGGAATGGAAGGATGGGACACAGGGAATGGCTTCCCACTGGGAAAAGGGAGATTGGGGTGGGATTTTGGCAATGAGCAATTCCTGCCTGGGCTGGCATTGCCAGAGCAGCTGGGGCTGCCCCTGATCCCTGCAATGTCCAAGGAAAGGCTGGAGCAGCCTGGGATGGTGGGAATTTCCCTGCCCTTGGAATGGGATGGGAATGATCTCATGGATAGGGATGAGATCCATCATCCCCCAAATCATTCCAGGATCCTGGAGATTCCCAGGCTGCCCCTTGGCCAGAATTCCTGAAATTCCAATTTCCCATCCTCATCCAGCAATCCCTTTCATTCCCATCCTTGCAGCTCCATTCCCAACATTCCCATTCCCAGGGATCTCCGCCATCCCTCCTCCTGCATCATTCCAGAACCCTGGAGAGCTCCCTCGGCCGGAATTCCTCCTGTTCCAGCCTCTCCCAGCATTCCCGGCCACCCCCCGAGCTCCGGGCTCCGGGATTGTCCCGAATCCATGGAACATGACAAAGCAGCGCCGTTCCGGAGCTGCCAAGATTCCCAAAAATCCACGGATCAGCCTCTCCTGGAGCAATTCCAAGGGGGAAGGGATTGACTGTGAACCTCTCATCCTCCCGAACTCCGGGAATATCCAGCGGGAAGCGATTCCCGCTCCCAGGGGTCACTCCACGTCCTCCTCCTCCTCCTCCCTCTTCCCACGGGTTGTTTTTCCCTGGAGATCACACGCCAGGAATTTTGGGATGGAGAAGCGAATCCCAAGGATTTTGTGGCAGCGACTCCAGGACCACCCACTCCACGGCAGCACGAGGAAAAACAGGGAAAAGGAGGAGGGGGGGGGAACATCGGGAAAAGCATTTCACATCCCAGGAATCCTTCCCGGATCCTGGAATTCCACACCTGCATCCCAGGAATGCCGGAATCCCACGTCAAACCCTTGGAATTCCAAGGAATCCACAGGAATTCCTCAGCACAGCCCCCCCCTTTCCCGGCCGGCTCCCGCTCCTCGCAGGGAAAACAAATCCATGGGAAGGGCAGCGGGAATGTGGGAGCCGCAATTCCAGGCTGGGAACATTCCCGGTCTCCCTCTCCCGTCATTCCAGAGGCTCCGGCCCCGCGTCGTGCCAGGAATCCACAAAAAAATCGCGGAGGAGGGAGAGGAGGAGAAGCTCCCGAAACTTTCCGGAGTGGGGGGGAAAAAACTCTGGAATTCTCCGGCTGGCAGGGAATTCCCTTCCTCGGGAAGCTGGCAACTGGAATTCCCAGCTTCCAGCAGAATTCCCAGCCCAACCCCACGGCAGCGCTGCCGTTATCCAGGAAAATTCCCCTGGCATTATCCATGAGAATTCCCCCGGTTTTATCCATGAAAATTTCCTTGGTGTTATCCACGAAAATTCCCCTGCCGTTATCCATTAAATTTTTTTCCCTGCCGTCTTCCATGAGAATTTCCCGGCGCCCGCTGCAGCTCGGGAAGCGGAGCCGGGAGAAGCCGGAATGGGCGAGGGGGGTTGGGAGCTCGGGATGTGGGAATGGGATTTGGGAGCGGAGCCGGGATGGGCGCGGGGGGGACAAGGACACGGCCCCGGAGGGACGGGAATGGAAACGCCGGGAATGGGAACGGGAACAGAGCGGGGCCGGCCGGGAACGCGGCCCCAAAAGCGGGATGGGGACCACAAAATGGGGATTGGGGACCCAAAACCGGGACTGGGGACCCCAAAATCGGGATGGAGACCCCAAAACCAGAATGGGGACCCCCAAACAAAAATGGGGACCCCCAAACCAAAATGAGGAGCCCACAGAGCTCCGGCCCCAAAACTGGGACTGGGGACCCCAAAATCGGGATTGGGGACCCCACAGAATTCCAGCCCTAAAACCAGGAGTGGGGACCCCAATATCGGGATTGGGGACCACACAGAGTTGCGGCCACAAAACCGGTAAGGGGACCCCACAACAGCATTGGGGACCCCAAAACGGGGATGGAGACCCCAAAACAGCACAACAGGACTGGAGACCCCCCAGAGCTGCAGCCCCAAAACCAGGCTGGGGACCCCACAACCGGATTGGGGACCCCAAAACCAGGCCGGGGACTCCACAGCCCTGCAGCCCCACAGCCACAGGTAGGGACCCCACAGAGCTGCAGCCCCACAGCGGAACTGGGGACCCCAAAGCTCTGACACCCCACAACTGGTGCGGGGATCCCAAAGCGCTGCAGCCCCACAGCTGAGCTGGAGACCCCAAAAGCTGCAGCCCCACAGGTGGGCTGGGGATCCCACAAACTGGCAACCCCATAACTGGGCTGGAGACCAGCCAGGTGAGCCGGACGCCCCACAAAGCTCCAGCCCCACAACCGAGCTCGAGACCCCACAGCCCTGCAGCCCCACAGCTGGGCTGGGGGCCCCACAGTGCTGCAGCCCCACAACCAGACCGGAGACCCCAGAGTTCTGCAGCCCCACAGGTGGGCTCAAGACCCCAAAAGCTCCAGCCCCACAGGTGGGTTGGAGACCCCCCCCACAGGTCCGGAGCCCCACAGGTGGGCTGCACACCCCACAAAGCTGCAACCCAACCAGCTGCAGACCCCACAAACAGACTGGAACACTCTGAGGCCCTGCAGCCCCACAAGCAGCCCGCAGACCCCACAGCTCTGCAGCCCCACCTCCGCAGGGGATCCCAAAGCCGTGCAGCCCCACAGGTGGGCAGGACACCCTACAACCAGCCTGGACACCCCACAGCCCTGCAGCCCCACAGGTGGGCTGGATATGCCCAAATCTGCAACCCCACAAGCAGCCTGCAGACCCCACAGTTGCGCAGCCCCACACCTGCGCAGCGATCCCGAGGCACCGCAGCCCCACAGGTGGGCAGGACACCCCAAAAGCCGCAGCCCCACAGGTGGGCAGACACCCCAATCCTTCCACCCCACACCTGAGCGCTCCCATCCCATCCATCCCATCCCTCCAGCCATCCCAGCCGCGGCCCCGCCACTGCCGCATCCAGCACCGGGGGCAGCTCCCGCCGCTCCTCCCGCCCTCCCCGGCCGCTCCCCGCCGCCGTCCCGGTGTCCGCGGCGCTGTCCCCGCGTCCCCGCCGCCGTCCCGGTGTCCCCGCTCACCCTTGACGGCCTCGCCGCGGTTGAGCTGGATCTCGCCATCGCCCTGCGGCGCGTAGCTCTTCACCACGATGAACTTGCGGCCGGGCACGGCGCTGTAAAGCTTCCGCTTGGGCCCGCGCAGCGGGGCGGGCGCGGCGTGGGGCGCGGGCTCGGTGCCGGGGCCGGGGGGCGGCCCGGCGGGGCCGGCGGGGCTGTAAACGAACACGTAGGTTACGGTGCTGATGCCCGGCAGCTCGCGGCTCGCCCCGCCGCGCCCCGCGGGCTGCGCCATGGCCGGGGGGGCCCCCGCGGGGCTCAGCGCGGCCCCGGCGGCGCCGCCCGGGCGCGGGCAGCGGCGGAGGCTGGAGCGGCTCCGGCTGCGGGGCGGCCGCCGCCCGCCACCGCCGGCTCCATGGCGCAGCGGCGCCGCCCGCCCCGCGCTCCGCTCCGCTCCCTCCGGCGCACCATGGCCCGGGGCAGGTGGGGCCGGAGCCCGCGGCTCCTCCCCCGGCGGGCGGGGACGCCGCCGGACCGGCCGCCCCCGCTCCCGCCGTCGCCGCCGCCGCCGCCCCCGCTGCCGGCGCGGTCCCGACCCCGCTCCCGCTCCTGAGCCCGGGGCCGCTCCCGCTCCTGATCCCGCTCCTGGATCCTGATCCCGCTCCTGGATCCCGATGCTGCTCCCGCTCCTGATCCCGATCCCAAGCCCGCTCCTGATACAGACCCCGCTCCCGGGACCGTCGAGCATCACCCATATTCCCGTGTGGGAATAGGAGTGGGAATGGGAATGGGTGTGGGACCGTGCCACAGCCATCCCGGGGCCGATCCCGCTCCCGCTCCTATTCCGCTCCCGCTCCCGGGGCCGATCCCGATCCCGCTCCCGGTCCCGGCGGGGCCCGCCCGGAGTCGCCCCCTGGCGGCCGCTACTGGCGCTGCCCCGGAGAGGGAACCGGGGCGGGAGCGGGAATGGGAACGGGATTGGGTGTGGGATTGGGAATAGGAATGAGTGTAGGAATGGGTGTGGGAATGGGAGCGGGAGTGGGAATGGGAGTGGGAGTAGGAATGGGTGTGGGAATGGGAGTAGGAATGGGATCGGGTGTGGGAACAAGACTGGGATGAGAATGGAATCACATGAATGGAATCGGGTGTGGATTAGGATTAGGGTTGGGATTGGGATAGGAGCAGCGAAGGGAGCGGCTCTGGGGCAGGGAGGACACGGGGAGGAGGGAGCAGGGAGTGGGATGGGAGCGGGATGGAGGGACAGGGATGGAGGGAAGGATGGGAACAGGAGGCAGGGAAGGAGGGAGGGTCCTCAGTTCCCATTCCCGGTTCCCGTCCCCGGTTCCCATTCCTGGTTCAGGGCTGCCCGCAGTGCCCCTACCCCGTGCCCCCAATTCCACGTTTGCCCCCACAATTCCGTATTTTTCCACCCCAATTCCATATTTGCCCCCACCTCCTCAAGTTATTGCGACGTAATTGCGGGAATTCCAGGGATTTTAGGAATGCGGGAATTGCGCGGATTGAGGGAATTGTGGGGATAGAGGATTTGCAGGAATGCGGGAATTGCGGGATTGTGGGAATCTCGGGAATGCTCCGGGAGGATCCCTGAGTGCACTGAGGCGGCAGAGCCCCGCCCAGACACGGCGACACCGGTGCCACCCCTGGGTGCCACTGTCACCTCTGCCAGCCTGTGCCCACTGCCACCCACAGTGACGCTTTGTGCCACTGTCACCTGTGCCATCCCTGTGCCCCAGTGCCACTCGTGCCATCCCTGTGCCCAATGTCACCTGTGCTACCAGTGCCCACTGCCACCCACAGTGATGCTCTGTGCCACTGTCACCTCTGCCAGCCTGTGCCCCAGTGCCACCTGTGCCATCCCTGTGCCCACTGTCACCTGTGCCAGCCTGTGCCACCCCTGTGCCTCAGTGCCACCTATGACAACCTGTACCCCAATGCCAGTTGTGACAATCTGGCCATGCTGCCACCCACAGCGACGCTGTGTGCCACTGCCCCTTGTGCCACCCTGCGCCCTACAGTCACTTGTGCCTCAGTGCCACTCGTGCCATCCCTGGGCGCCATTATCACTTGCGTCACCCCATGCTCACTGCCACCCACAGTGAGACTGGGTGCCACCACCAGTTGTCCCACCTGTGCCAACCTATGCCTTGGTGTCACCTGCGCCACTCTGTGCCGCTGTCACTTATGCCAACCTGTATGCCATTGTCACCTGTGTCACCCTGTGCCCCAGTGCCACCTATGACAACCTGTGCCTCAGTGTAATTTGTGACAATCTGTGCCCCTCTGCCACCCACAGCGACGCTGTGTGCCACTGTCCCTTGTGCCACCCTGTATGCCAGTGTCACCTGTGTCACCTGTGTCACCCTGTGCCACTGGTGCCATCCCTGGGTGCCATTGGCACCTGTGTCACCCTGTGCCACCCCTGTGCCTCAGTGCCACTGGTGCCATCCCTGGGTGCCATTGTCACCTGTGTCACCCCATGCCCCAATGCCACCCACAGTGACACTGGGTGCCACCACCAGCTGTGCCAACCTGTGCCACCTGTGCCAACCTATGCCTTGGTGTCACCTGTGCCACCCTGTGCCCGCTGCCACCCACCGTGTGCCGCTGTCACTTGTGCCAACCTGTACGCCATTGTCACCTGTGTCACCCTGTGCCCCAGTGCCACTGGTGCCATCCCTGTCCCCGGTGCCACCCCGTGCCCTCCTCCCGTGCCCGGGCCTGAGCCCTTTCCTGGTTCCTTCCGGAATTTTCCCTCCTTTCCCAGCTCTGCTCCTTTCTCTCCTGGGGTCAGAACCCGAAGAATTCCCTGGGAAAAAGTGTGGGAAGAGTTTGGCTTTCATCACAAACCCTGGAATTCTAGAGCTTGGAAAAGAATTCCAAGGTCACCGAGCCCATCCCGAGCGGAATTCCAGGAATTCCTTGGACACTTGGCAACTCCAAAGCTCCCTGGGCAGCTCCTGCCAAGGCCTGAGCCCCCCTTTCCATTGGGAGAAAAATTCCATGAGGAAAAAATTCCACGAGGAGAAAAATTCCATCAGCGAAAAAATTCCATCAGCAAAAAAATTCCATCAGCGAAAAAATTCCACGAGTAAAAACTTCCAAGAGTTAATCTGCCCGGCTGGGGTTGGATGTTTTCCATGGGAGCAAATTCCCGGGCATTTTTCCAGCGGAGTTTTCCCTTCATCCCTTTTATCTCCCTTCACCAGGAGGCTCCAGGCCCTCATTCCATGAATCCCGAGCTCGTCCCGGATTTCCGATAAATCCAACAGCGGGGATTAAGCGGCCCGTGAGATTCCCAAAATTCCCGGCAGATCCGGGATTTGTCCACGCTCGGTGCCCACATCCTTCTTCCAGGATTCCCATGAGATTCCGAAGGGAAAGGGAATTCTGGGAAGGAGCAGCAGCTCCTCCTCCCACCCTGGGTTTTGCGTTCCATGGAATTTTTTGTCCTGGATCGCCTCCATCCCGTTGGAATTCTGGTGGGATTGATGGGACTCCATGTCCGATTCCAGGGAATTCCAGCCCATGGAAGCATCCGGCTGGATTTGGGCACCTGGTGGTGCTTCCATTGGGAATTGTCCCATTCCAGGATGGAAAAACCTCCTCGGGAATAAACTTGGAATAAACCCCCAGAGAATTCCCATTCCAGGTGGACGAATGCACCACAATATTCCCAAAAATCTCTTCCGACAATCCCAAAAATCCAGGACATTTTAATTTCCGTGGGATTTCATGGGAAGGACCAGAAGTGAATTCCAGGTGAAAGATTTTGGGTTTGGTTTAAACAATGCTTCCCTTGGGAATTCCTGGAATTCTCAGAATTTCTGGCTCTGTTTTCCAGGATTCCTGATTGCTCTTTCCCAGGGAAAGGAGCCCAAATCCTGCAAAGAGCATCCAGAGGGAGCCGGGGGGGCTGATCCTGGAAAAAAGGAGGATCAGGAGGGACCTTTTCCCTCCAGAATTCCATAGTGGAGGCGGCAGCTGGGTGGGATTTGGGATCTGCTCCCAGGAAATCCCAGGCAACAGCCTCCAGCTGTGCCAAAGGAATTCTAGGTTGGATATTGGGAAAAAATTCCTGAATTTTCACACAGAATTAGGAAGAATTCCTGTTCTTAGGAGAATTCCTCCCTCCGGAAGCATCCTGGGATTCTCCTTCTCTGCACTTGGACACGGTTCCAGAATTTCTGACCCTGTTTTCTGGGATTTCCAACCCTGTTTTCCAGGATTTCCGATGTTTCTTTTCCGGGATTTCTGACCGTTTTCCAGGATTTCTGACCCTGTTTTTTGGGATTTCCAGCCCCTCTTTCCCAGGCTGGTGGGATTTAGGGATGGCACCCGGAGCTGCCGGTGGCCACGGATCCGGATTCAGCTCCAGGAATTCCCAGGATCTTTCTCCCAACATTTCTGGGATCCTTTGCCCAGCATTTCCAGGATCCTTCTCCCAACATTTCCAAGATCTTTTCCCCAAAGTTGCCAGGATGGTTTCCCTGACATTCCCAGGATGATTCTCCCAGCATGTCCAGGATCCTTTCCCTAAAGTTTCCAAGATCTTTTCCCCAACATGCCCAGGATAATTTCCCAACATTTCCAGGACCTTTTCCCTAAAGTTTCCAGGATGGTTTCCCCAACATTCCCGGGATTATTTTCCCAGCGTTTCCAAGATCCTTTCCCTAAAGTTTCCTTTTCCCCAACATTTCCAGGATCATTTCCTAACATTCCCGGGATCTCTTCCTATCATTCCCAGGATTGTTCTCCAAGGACAGGGACACCTTTCCTTATCCCAGGTTGCTCCAAGCCCCATCCAACCCAGCCTTGGGCACTGCCAGGGGTGGGATTTGACTCCAAACACCACCTGGAAACCTAGAATTGTTCCTGGACAAATCCAAACCTCCGGATCCCACCGGGAAATGCCCATGGAGGGAATTCCCACAATTCATTTCATTCCCTAAATCCAGCAGCAGCAGGAAAAAAAATCCCAGGAATTGCTGGGAATTCCTAGTGTTCCCTTGGCTGACGGCAGAGAGGGAAAACTTCCCCATGGATGTGGAAATTCCAAGGTGCTGAAATCTGGGATAGGCAGGGAGATATTGGGAAGATCCCACCTGGAAAGGAGCAGCAGGAATGAAAGAAGGATTTCAGGATGAGCATGGCCGGACACATCGGGAATGTTGAGGAGGGATTAAAGCATTCCAAGAATTATTTTGGAAACTCCGGTTGTGTGTCCAGGAGAGTGGGAAAAAAATGGGAATAAGGAAAACTGGAGGAATTCAGACACTGAATTCCTTAGGGGAAAAAAAATCCTGGAGCAAACAAAGCCTGGATGGAAGAATGTGGGATCAGAGGGAATTGCAGTGGATCAGAGGGAAAGGGAGCTGATCCCAAAAATCCCAGCTGTTCCCAGATCCAGGGGATGATTCCCTCCTCCAAAGCCTCCCTTCCCAAAATGGGAATATCCAGGATACACCGGGAGCTGAGCAGGAAAACCAGGATGGATCCCAGATCCTTCTCAAATCCAGAGGGCTCCAGAAACTGGGAATGAGGGTGGGATGAACGTAAGGAATGAAACACCCGGAGGGATGATCCCAGCACGAGGAGCTGGATGGGGAACTCGTGGTGTTGGAGTGGGATTGGGAAGAGCGCGGAGGCTCCGGAGGCTCCGGCACGTGGGGAATGAGTCAGAGTCACGGCCAGGAGGGAGGGAGAGAGGGAGGAGGGATCCAGCTAAAACCTGGAAAAAACCTGGAAAAAACACATGGAAAAGTTGTGCTGGCCCAGCCCTGCTGCTCCTGGGAATGGCTGAGGGATCCCCTGGAATTCTGGGAGCAGTTTTGGAGCAGGAAAAGGGAAGGGAAGGAGCTGGGAAAGGGGCTGGAAAACCTCCCTTGGAATAAAAAACTGGAACAACACTAAATATTCCTGATATTCTCTGGAAAACCTGCCCCGGAATCCATTTTTCTCCAAGATTTTTTCCAGGAAAATGTGAGACGACTCCATCAATCATGGATATCCCTTGCCATGGAGTGAAGGAGTTTTTGTTGGGAATTAAAACTTCCCAAGGTTTTTTCCCAACTTGAACTGTTCAGATTGCAAATCTGGGAATTTATCCTGCCCCAGCTCCATGGAATGAATTCCACAATCCCTCTATCCCTGGAAAAACCTGGAAACAACGGAGCAAAATGCTCTTTCCTAGGGATATTTTCCCTGCAAAAGGTTGGGAATCACAGAGCCAGCTCCAGAAATCCTCAGGAAGTTTGGACAAGGAGTTGAGCGGAGCAGCTCCAGGGAATTTTGGGAACATTTCCAAGACTATGGATTTTAAAATCCCACACTATTTTTGACCTCCCAATGCCTCCGTATCCTTCTCTGGATCTGCCTCCGGCACATCCCAAATTCCGAAGCTTCCCAAATTCCAAGGCCAGGTTGGAGCAACCTGGGATAGTGGGAGGAGTCCCTGCCCTTGGAGTGGGGTGGAATTGGATCAGATCTTTAGGATCCTTCCTATTCCAGGATTCCACAATTCCAACAGAATCCTCTGAAACCAAATCCAGACCCCATGGTCACCACAGAGATGTCCCAAAATCCCTGGACACATCAGGGACCAGTGACCATTCCCAATCCCAGGCAAACCAACATTCCCATGGGACATGGCTGGCAGGGATGAGGAGCAGCGGGATAACTCCAGATCCAATCCCAATCCCAATCCTGATCTCAATCCCAATCCCACTAGAACCACCAGATGCCATATCCACAATATCCATGTAATCCACCATATCCATATAATCCATGATATCCATGATATTCATGAATCCATTATATCCATGGTATCCATGATCCAAGCATGGAATGGTGGGAAAACCCAGAGGAAAACTCAGGGGATAACAGAATCTGAGTATGGGACAGAGGGAAACCCCAGGGAAGAACCAAATTTGACACTGGGATGGATGGAGGGAAAAACCCAGGGAAAATCCAGGGAAAAACTGGATCTGACCTCAGAATAGCTGGAAAAACCCATGGAAAACCCAATAAAGCCACCATAACACCACTCCTCATCAGAATGATGAACCTTTCCCACTCTTCCCATCCCACATCCCACATCACCCTAGTCCATGGGATCGCATTCCCAGCTCTAATTCCTTCTACATCCCCAAATCCATGGGATCCATTTACAGCTCAAATTCTTTCCACACCCTCCAATCCATGGGATCATATTCCCAGCTCTAATCCCTCCCCCATTCCCCCAGTCTATGGGATCCTTTCCCAGCTCTAATTCCTTTCACATCCTAATCCAATCCAATCCAATCCAATCCAATCCAATCCAATCCAAGGGACTGCATTCCTAACTTTGTTCAACCCCTCCCGCACTGCCCAATCCATGGGATCCCATCCCCATCACTAACCCTTCCCACACCCCAACCCAATCCCTGGGATCCCATTCCCATCTCTGACCCCTCCCACACCGCCCAATCCATGGGATCCATTCTCAGCTCTAATTCTTTGCACACCCCCTCAAATCCCTGGGATCGCATTCTGAACTCCATCGAATTCCTTTCACACTCTCCCAATCCATGGCATCCCATTCCCAGCTCTAACTCCTCCCACACCCAATCCATGGCATCCCATTCCCATCACTAAATCCTCCCAGACCCCAACCCAATCCCTGGGCTCCATTCCCATCTCTGGATCCTCCCACATTCCAACTCAAACCCTGGGATCCCATTCCCATCACTGACCCCTCCCACACCCCAGTCCAATCCATGGGATCCATTCCCAGCTCTAATTCTTTCCACACCGTCTCAACCCATGGGATTGCATTCTTAAGTTCACCTAATTCCTTTCACACTCTCCCAGTCCACAGCATCCCATTCCCATCACTAACACGTCCCACATTCCAACCCAATCCATGGCATCCCATTCCCAGCTCTAACACCTCCCACATTCCAATCCAATCCCCAGGATGCCATTCCCATCACTAACACCTCCCACATCCCCCCAATCCATGGGATCCATTCCCAGATCTAATTCTTGCTACATCCCCTCAATCCATGGGATCTCATTCTTAACTTCACCTAGTTCCTTTCACATTCTTTCAATCCACGGGATCTCATTCCCATTACTAACACCTGACACATTCCAACCCAATCCATGGCATCCCATTCCCAGCTCTAACTCCCACATTCCAACCCAATCCATGGGATCTCATTCCCAGCTCTAACTCCTCCCACATTCCAACCCAATCCATGTGATCCCATTCCCATCACTAACCCCTCCCACACCCCCTCAATCCATGGAATCGCATTCTTAACTCCATCTAATTCCCTTCACACTCTCCCAATGCCTGGGATCCCATTCCCATCACTGACCCCTCCCACACCCCAACCCAATCCATGGGATCCTATTCTTAACTCCATCTAATTCCTTTCACATTCTCCCAATCCATTGGATTTCATTCCCATCTCTAGCTCCTCCCACACCCAATCCAATCCCAAGCCAATCCATGGGATCCCATTCCCATCACTAATGCCTCCCATATTGCAACCCAACCTATGGAATCCCATTCTTAACTCTATCTAATTCCTTTCACACTCTTCCAATCCCCAACAACCCATTCCCACCTCTGACCCCTCCCACACCCCATCCCAACTCCCCGGGATGCCATTCCCGATCCCATACCTGGCTTTCCCGCGGCTGCTCCGGCGCAGCGAGGGCACCTCGGCCTCCCTCTCCTCCTGCACGCGCTGCAGCGAGGGCGAGCGGCTGTGGGCGCTGCGGGCGCTGCCCGAGCTGGCCAGGCTCCCGTCCCCGCCCGCCATTCCAGGGCCCGCGATTCCAGCGGCCGCTTCCTGCATCTGGACCAGGAGCTGGGGCGGGAGGCTCCGCAGGGACGGCACCGGTGAGTACGAGGCGCGGCTCTCGGCCTTCAGGTTGTTGTCACTGGCAGAGCGCTGCAGGACGCGCGGCGACGCCAACCCGCCCGAGCCGAGGAGCCGGCGGCGCTTGGTGTAGCTGGGAGTTTCTCGGAAAGGCACTGGGAATGAAAAACGGGAATGCGGGATTAGGTGTTGGGAGTTGCGGGAGAAGATGGAAGAGAGTGGAGGGTGTGGAGTTGGGTTTTCGGAAGAAGGTTGGGAGTTTCTCAGAAAGGCACTGGGAATGAAAAACAGAAGGATGGATTAAGTGGGAGTCTCAGGCTGAAAAAAATGGGAATATGGGATTAGGTGTTGGGAGCGCAGTTGTGGCAAGAGATGGAAGAGGGTGGGGGGGAAGGTTGGGAATGGGTGTGGAGTTGGGTTTTGGGAAGAAGGTTGAGAGTTTCTCAGAAAGGCACTAGGAATGAAAACCAGAAGGTTCAGATTAAGTGGGAATCTCAGGCTGAAAAAGATGGGAATATGGGATTAGGTGGGAATCTAAAGTCTACAGAAGATGGGAAAATGGGATTAGGTGTTGGGAGTGCGATTGTGGGAAAAGATGGAAGAGGGTAGGGGAGAAGGTTGGGAATAGGTGTGGAGTTGGGTTGGAAAGAAGGTTGGGAGTTTCTCGGAAAGGCACGGGGAATAAAAAATGGGAATGTGGGATTAGGTGGGAATCTCGGGCTGAAAATATGGGAATATGGGATTAGGTGGGAATCTAAGCCCCAAAAGAGATGGGAATATGGGATGAGGTATTGGGAGTGCAGTTGTGGGAAAAGATGGAAGAGGGTGGAGGAGAAGGTTGGGAATGGATGTGGAGTTGGGTTTTGGGAAGAAGTTTGTGAGTTTCTCAGAAAGGCACGGGGAATAAAAAATGGGAATGTGGCGTTAGGTGGGAATCTAAACACCAAAAAAATGGGAACATAGGATTAGGTCTTGGGAGTGTGGTTGTGGGAAAAGAAGGAAGAGAGTGGGAGAGAAGGTTGAGAATTCCCGTGGAGTTGGCTTGGGAATTCCTGTGGAGCTGGCTTGAGAAGAAGGGAATGGTCTCCCGCTGTTCCCAGTTCCTCTCCCAGCACTGGAAATCCATGGGATCCAGCCATGGATCAGCACTGGGAAAGGTTTGGAAGTGGCATCTCAGGAGGCTTTGATGGACCAAGCCAGGGCCAATGGAATTCCCAACAATCCAGATCCAGCTGCCACGGGGATCGACACTTCCGCAAATCCTGGCTGCTCTTGCTATTCCAAGTCCTTATTCCATAGCTTCAGGGATGTGCCAAGAGAAAGATGGGAATATACAACACACGGAATAAATCACCAATGACTCCCTGCCCTGAATTCCCTCCCAATCCTTGGGAATACCGGGAAAAATTGACCACCCGGATCCACCTGGAAGTGCAAACTCCAGCTCCACTGAGGGACCAGGAGTGGAATCCCCATCCTGGAAGGATTTCAGTTGGAATCTGGGGACATGGATCAGTGGCGGCCTTGGAAGTGCTGGGAATTCTTGTATTCAATATCTTAAAGGACTTTTCCAGCCTAAACAATTCCATGATCCACGAAACAGATCCAGATGTTCCGGAAAGGGATGAGGTTCAGCTGGGGGGCCCCTGCACTCCAAACTTCCAGGAAAATGGGATTTTCCAATATTTTGTTCAATGAGCTCGTTCCCATCCCGAAGTTTAACATCCCTAAAATTTGTCTGGCGCCTGTGACAAAATCCAGCGGGAAATCTGGAATCAGCTGCATCCAGCCCATTTCTGGTGCCAAAACATTGGGAAAAACAAGGATTGCTCCTACTCTGAGCCAGAACAGGGGACAAGGAGCAGGGAATTCCTTGCCCTCTGGATCTGGGATATTCCCAGAGCCGCCGTTCCAAGGCCACCGCTCCCACGGCTGAGGTGAATCCTGAGGATGCTCCGAGGCCACCAGGAGAAGGAAAATTCTGGGATTGGGAAGGAGCAGCCCAGGCTGAGCATGGCCATGCTCAGAATATTTTCCCGAGGAATATTTGAGGTTCAAAGTCCGAGGATTTCAGGCTCCTGGAACTCTTCCCGTTGCCGTGGCAACGCCCGGCGTTCGTTCTCCAATGAGTTCCAACCTCGGGTGTGGGAATTTCTCCCGGCGGCAGCGGCGCTTCCCGGATCCTGTCGGCACCCCCTGCCCTCAGCGCCCACATCCGGCCATTCCCAACGGGAAAACTGGACAAAATTATGGAATTTTGGAGCCAGAGGGGTTGGAAAAGCCCTCCAAGGCCATCAATCCCAACGACTGCAAGGTCACCACAGATCTGTGTCCCCAAGTGCTACCAGCAAGGATGGATGTCCCACCAAGGACATCCCAATGAGAAAATTGGGTCAAAACTATGGAATTTTGGAGCCAAAGAGGTTGGAAAAGCCCTCCCAGACAATGAAATCCAACCACTCCAAGGCCAACAGTGATCTGTGTCCCCAAGGAAGGATGGATGTCCCACCAAAGCCATCCCAATGGGAAAGTTGGACAAAACAATGGAATTTCAGGGCCATATCCCATGGATAAGTCAGACTAAAATCATGGAATTTCAAAGCCAAAGGGACTGGAAAAGCCCTCCCAGACAATGAAATCCAATGACTGCAAAGCCACCACTGATCTGTGTCCCCAAGTGCCACCAGAAGAGGGATGTCCCACCACGGCCAGGCGTCACCCAGGCATGGGACGCATCTCCAGATGTTTCATTTTGGACTCCATCACTCCTTACAGAAAATCCCTGGAAAAAATTCGGGAAGTGAAAGTCCTGTCTGAAGAACTTCCCAAGAGGGAGCGGCCTCAAGCTGTGCCAGGGGAGGTTGGGATTGGATTTTTGGGATCGTTTTTCCATGGGAAGGATGGTCAGGCCTTGGCAGGGGCTGCCCAGGGAGCTTTGGAGTTGCTATCCCTGGAGGTGTCCAAGGAATTCCTGGAATTCCACTCAGGACTCTGGTGGGGATTTGGCCCAACTTGGACTCAGTGACCTTGGAATTCTTTCCCAACCTCAGTGGTCCCAGGATTCTGGAATTCCAAACTGGCTGGGTGAGCACAATGATGATGATGATGATGAAGAACCACTGAGTGTGAATTCCAAGAGCTGGAATCAGGACATCCCCAGACTCCTGCCAGATTCCCAGTTCTTTGGAAGTTTTCCTCATCCCACCCTCCTGAATCCACAGTTCCCAATGGGAAAAGCCAGGAAGGGAGAGGTGATGATGAAGATGAAAAAACTCCAAGTCCGAACTCCAGGATCCAGAATCAGGACATTCCCACACTCCTGCCAGATTCCCAGTTCTTGGAAATACTTCCTCATCCCATCCCCCTCAATCCACATTTCCCAGTGGGAAAAGGGACAGAAAGGGAGGGAAAGGGAGAGATTATGGTGGTGGTGATGATGATGATGATGATGATGAAGAATCACCAATCCTGAATTCCAGGATCCAGAACCAGGACATTCCCAGATTTACAGTTCTGTGGAATATTTCCTCATCCCACCCTCTGGAATCTGCAATTCCCAATGGGAAAAACAGGGAAGGGAGAGATGATGGTGGTGATGATGATGATTGTGATGAAGAAGAACTACCAAGTCCAAACTCCAGGATCCAGGACCAGGACATTCCCAGATTTACAGTTCTATGGAATATTTCCTCATCCCACCCTCCGGAATTCACAATTCCCAGTGGGAAAATCCTGGGAAGGAGACGACAAAGGAACAAAACTCGGAGCAATTCCCACAATGAGCTCCGGATATTCCTTCCCACACCTCTCCCAGACTTTATTCCAGGTCTGTTTACCGAGTTTCTCCCGGCACAACGAATCCCGTCCGTTACCATGACAGCGCCGCTCAGAGCAGCCCGATCCCTGTTTTCCAAAGGAAAACACGGATCCCTGTTTTCCAAAGGGGCCTGGATGCTCCCTGAGGGGAGCGGGACACACCCAAAGCTCCCTGAGGAATTCTCAGCCTGGAGATGCTCCAGAGGCTCCCGAAAATTCCTGGCAGCCGGAGGAAGGGAAGCGCAATCAACGCTCTGAGGTTTGTTCGGATTCGCTGCTTCCACGATAATAAATATTCATGGAAAAGCACGAGGAGTGCAAATGTCTGCTCGCTTCCAGGCCACGGTTCCATTTTAATCCTGGAAAATTCCAGAGGGAAGTGGGGAAGGAGCCTGGAATGGCCCAGAGGGGAAAAAGCATTTCCCAAGCTGGAGAATTCCCACATTTCCCACACTGGAGAATTCCCAGGGCACTTCCCCACCTGGAGAATCCCCTCATTTCCCACACTAGACAATTCCCAGGGCATTTTCCAAACTGGAGAATTCCCACAGTACATCCCAGACTGGAAAATTCCCACAGCGCTTTCCAACCTGCAGAATTTCCAGGGCATGCCCCAGACCAGAAAATTCCCATGGAATGTTCCAAACTGGAGAATTCCCACAACATTTCCTGGAATGGAAAATTCCCATGGCATTTTCCAAACTCGAGCATTCCCAAGTCCTCCCCCAAACTGGAGAATTCTCAGGGTACTTTCCAGACTGGAGAATTCCCAAATCCTTTCCCGAACTGGAGAATTCCCAGGACAAGAGGGAACAGGAAGTTCCAGCCCTGCCGACCACTTCAGATCCCAAGGAAAATGTGGATGAGCCTGGAATTCTCCTGGGAAGTTCCCACCCTTTCTCCCTCTGCACTGGGATCACCACCTCAATCCAGCCCAGCTTCCCACTGGGAATTACATAGGAAAACCCCTCCACGAGCATCATTCCAACCCCAATCCCACCAAATTCCTTCCTTATTCCCATAAAACACTGGGAAAAGGACATGAGCAGGAGCCGTTCCCTGCTCCAACAAAATTCCTCAGCTCCTGCTGAACTTCCAAACCCCAGTTTCCAAACCCCGATTCCCAAATCCAAATTCCAACCCCAATTTTCAAACCCTGATTTCCAAACCCCAATTCCCAAACCCTAATTCCCAAATCCCAATTTTTCCAAACCCCAATTTCAAACTCTGATTTCCAACCCCAATTTCCAAACCCCGATTTTTCCAACCCCCAATTTCCAACTCCTGATTTCCAAACCAATTTTTTTCCAAACCCCAATTTCTGATCCCAGTTTCCAAATCCTAACTTTTCCAAATCTCAGTTTCCAAACCCAATTTCCAAACCCTGGGAAGCTCCCGGCCGCAGGCGTGACCATCTGGACCTGCTGCTCAGGTTGGAATTAGTTTGGAATTCTTCCCTGACCTATTTTTTATCCGGAGCTGATTCCCAGACTTTCCATTGCTCCTGACAGCTTTTCATGCTGCTTTTCCTGCTTTTTTTTTCTCCAAGGAAAATCATGGAGATGCTCAGTCCCAGGTGCAGATCCCAAGGGGAATTTAGGCCGGACCTTTGGAGGTCATTTGTTCCCAAACTTTTTTCTTGGATTAATTCCATGACCTTGCTGGCAAAGGAATTCTCAGGCTCTTCCCAAAATCCTTCCCGACTTTTCTATCCCACCCCCAATTCCCTGTTCTGGCTATCAGGAATAGGGAGCTGGGGAAAAAAATAAAGGGGGAAAAGATTTTTGGGATTGAGCCAAGCTCAATTCCTGCTGCAAATTCCGGAATGATCCCTGTTTTCCTTCATTTCAGTGTTTTCATGGAATTCCAGGAATTTGGGTTGGAAAGGAACTTAAATCGCATCCAATCCACCCCTTCCCACAATCCCAGGCTGCTCCAACCGTGGACATTCCAGGGACCCAGGGGCAGCCACAGGGAATTTTCTGGGAATTCAGTGCCTGTCCCTCCCAGGCAGGAATTTTTCCCTGAATTTTTTTCCAGCTGCTGATCCCATGACTCCGTTCCTTTGTGCTGGGAATTCCCACTGCTCCCTCCATCGGCAGCTCTGGATCCGTAAATTCCTCAGGATAATTCATGGAAATGCAACAAGTGTGGATTTTATTCCTCCTCCAAACCCTCTTTTCCATGGAATTTCTCCCATGGGGATATGAGAAGGATGGAAAAGGTGACCCAAAGGACTAAAATTCCCAAAATATTCCTTAAAAAAGCAAATCCAACCAGAACAACACCCACTGTGCTCCTATTCCCAGAGGATTTTCCCTCCTTGCCCCAAATCCCAGGATGCTGGAAATGAAATCCCTCGGGGATGCAAAAAGAGAGGAAAAATCAGGATTTTATAGCAGAGCAAATCCAGGATAATTCCAGAGCTTGGGAATATCAGCCAGGCTGGAAAAACAGCCTGAATTCCACGGGAATCTCTCAGACACTTCCAAGATCCAAAGTGGCAGCAGCTTCCATGGATGCAACACTGGAAGAATCCATGGATGCAACACCAGGAAAATCCATTAATCCCTCCCCCCCACCAGTCCATCCCTGGGATCCACAGGAAAGGAAAAAAAAGATCGGGAAAGCCAGGAAAAATCCAACTCACCAACATCGGACTCTTTGTGGGTTTTGATGATTTCTGCCAGCTCAAAATTCCCTGCAATGATGGCCACCTGGAAAAGAGCCGGAAAAGCGGGATGAGCAGCTCCGGAGCTCCCATATGGATGGGAACAGCTGCTTTCCGTGGGGGAAGCCAAGGATTCTTCTGCCTCGGATCATCCGGGAATTCCGAGGCGCCAACGCCTTCCCAGGACAGTGGCTGGAGAGGGTTTGGGTGGCCCTGGCTTGGGGACAATCCCTGTCCTCTGGAATTCCCAGATTCCAGCCAGGAATTCATCCCAAACCCTGGAATGCTCCCAGGGTGTTGGGTTTGGATCCTGGGTAAAATCATGGATTCGGAAGAGGTTTGGGATCAGCCAGTCCGGCTGGATGTGTCACTGGATGTGTACCCAAGGGCAACATCCAAGTGATTTGGGGATATTTCCAAGGATTGGGAATGCCCTGGGCAGCCTGATCCGGATGGGAGGGGATTTCCCAGCAGACAAATTCCCAAATCTCCAAATTCCCAAATGTTCAAATCCTCAGCTCCCCAAATTCCCGAGTCCTCAAGCCCCCAAATCCCCAAATTCCCAAATCTCAAAATCCTCAGATCCCCAAATCCTCAAGTCCTCGAGCCCTCAAACTCCCCAGTCCCCAAATCCTGAAATCCTCAGGTGTCCAAGTCCCCAAATCCCCAAGTCCTCAATTCTCAAAGTCTCTAAATCCTCAAATCTCCAAATCCTCAAGTCCCAAAATCCCTAATTCTCCAAATCCCTGATTCCTCATTTCCCCAAATCCCTAAACCTCCAAACCACTAAATCCCCAAATCCTCAAACCTCCAAATCCCTAAATCCTCAAATCCCCAAACACTCAAATCCCTAAATCCCCAAATCCTCCAAGTATTCTTCTCATTTTCCAAGGATTCTGCTCCTTTTCCCAAGATTCCCCTCCATCCCAAACATTCCCATCCCAAAAAACATCAACTTCCCCTTCCCACTTCCATATCCCACAAAACCCTCACATTCCCATCCTGTTTCTGGAATTCCATGCGCTTTTCCCTCCCTCCTGCTCCAGCACTGAATGCTCATCCCAAATGCTACCCCAGTGGGACAAATCCGACCCGGAAAAATCCCAGGATATGTGACAAAATTCCCAGGAACATCGGGAAGCTCTGTGGGATGCCGGGGAATTCTGCTCACCTGGAACGCCGTCTGGCTGTTGTAATTCCGGATTTCCTTGCTGGCGCCTCGGAAGAGGAGAACCCTGGCACAGCTTTCCTGGGGGAAAAAACAAACAGGGAAAACAGGAATTAGACGAGGATTGGGAGCAACAGAGCCAGGAAATTCTTCGGGAAGAAGGAGGATGAGCATTCCCTAAGGATTTGGTATTCCTGGCCTAAAGAGAGCAAGTTATGGAATAATGGGATTCTGGCATGGATTGCGTTGGAAGGGATCTTTGGTAACACCCAGATCCAAATTCCAAGGATTCTGCCAATTTTCCAAGGATTCCTCTCCTTTTCCAAGGATTCTGCCCCTCTATCCAAGGATTCTCTCCCTTTTCCAAGGATTTTCCTCTTTTTCCAAGGATTCTGTCCCAGCAAAACATTTTGGGAATGGGATGGATTAAACCATGGAATGTTCTCTTGGGAAATCCCAAATCAGGCAGGGGCTCCAAGGAGGAACAGCCTCATCCCGGGACAGGGATGGATTCCACTTCTGGATTTGGGAATGGAGATCCAGGAGCGTCCAGGGGAGGCGTCACCTCCCCCACGATGTCCCCTGTCCCCAGATCCCACAGATTCAGCCCTGGGGACCCAGACCCTGGAGCTCCAAGGAGGAACAGCTTCATCCCAGGACAGGGAATGGATTTCACCTCTGGATTTGGGAATGGTGAGCCAGGAGTTTGCTCTTGGTGTCCCAAGCTGGTGCCACGTCCCCTGCGGTGTCCCCTGCCCCCAAATCCCCTGGATTCAACCCTGGGACCCAAACTCTGGAGTTCTGAGGAGAAACAGCCTCAAACAGCTTTATCCAGGGACAGGGAATGGATTCCACCCTCTCGATTTGGGAATGGGGAGATCCAGGAGTGTCCGGGGGTGGTGTCACCTCCCTCACAATGTCCCCTGTCTCCAAATCCCCTGGATTCAAACCTGGGACCCAAACTCTGAAGTTCTGAAGAGAAACAGCCTCAAACAGCTTTATCCAGGGACAGGGATGGATTCCACCCTCTCGATTTGGGAATGGTGAGATCCAGGAGCATCCCGGGCTGGTGCCACCTCCCCTGTGATGTCCCTGTCCCCATCCCTGTCCCACCTGGTTGTAGAGGGCGCAGATGTGCAGGGCGGTGTTTCCTGAGGCGTTCTGCGCCGTCATGTCGGCTCCGTAGAACAGGAGGTGCTCCAGGTGCTGCACGTGCCCGTAGCGACAGGCCTGCTCCGGAAAACACGGAAAAGCGGGAATCAGGGAGTGGCGGGAGCCAGAGGGATTCCCCCCACAAAAAAAATCCCCCACTGGATTCAGCCAGGGAATCTCCCATTCTGTGGGAATGAGTGTGACTGCTCACAGCTCCACCTGGACACCCATGGAATAAATCAGCTCCGGATCAACGGGAAAAGTTTGGATCATCCCGGATCCAGAGGATCCCCCAGCTGGGTGGTGGCTCAGGATGAACTCAGTGCCCCAAATCTCTGGAAAATTGGGATGCTCTTCTCCAGGTTTGGTCCATCCCGGGATTCAGGGATCAGCCAAGGAGGATGGAGGCAGAAGGGAGGGTTGGATCCATAAATTGGGATCACAGGACACATCCCTGGATTTCCTATCCCCAGCTGGGTGTCATGGGAGATATTCCAGTGGGATCCCATCCCTCCTTCTCCCAAAGGATCAGGAAGCACAAAGCTTGGGATTCTTGACTCCCAATCCAGGTGTTTCTCCAAGTCCCCTTGGAGAAAGGGGGTTCCACATGGAAAACAGCGATAGGCACAACTGGGATTTAGATCCAGGACCCCAAAGCGTTCTCCTTGGAGCCAGCCATCCTTTGGGAAGGTCCCAAACGCAGGGAGAGGCCAGAAAATCTGGGATGGAGGCAGAGCAGCCATGAATTCCAGAGATGGGACAACCCCACCCGTGGACAGCATTCCCAGAGTCCAGCCCTCAACTCCAGGAATAGAATGATCCCTTCCTTGGGTACCAGGATGGCATTCCCATCCTTGTGGTCCCTGTTCCACCTGGTGGATCTTCATCCATGGCACTGGGAGAACATTCCCAGAATCCAGTCCTCAATCCCAGCGATGGAAACACCCCATCCATGTTCTCCCCAGAAGAATATTCCCATGGTTGAATCCCATCCCTGTGGAACCTGTCCCTCCTGGTGGATTCCATGCCACCAGGTGGATCTCCATCCATTGGCACCAGGAGAACATTCCTAGAATCCAATCCCTAACCCCAGGGATGGAACCACCCCATCTGTGAGTACCAGGAGAACATTCCCATGGCTGGATCTCATCCCTTTGGATGCCTTCCCCATAGATCCCATCATACCTGGTGGATCTCTATCCATGGGCACCAGGAGAACATTCTCTCCGCCCAGCCCTAAACCTCAGGCATGGAATGATCCCATCCATGAGCAGCAGAAGAACATCCCCAAGGCTGGATCCTATCCCCATGGATCCCATCACCCCTGGTGGATCTCCATCCATGGGCACCAGGAGAACATTCCCAGACTCCAAACCCCAATGAAGGGATGGAATCACATCATCCATGGGTATCAGAAGAACATTCCTGTGGCGGGATCCCACCCCCATGGATTCTGTCACACCTGGTGGATCTCCATCCATGGCACCAGGAGAACATTCCAGCAGCCCAAACCTAAACCTCAGGCATGGAATGATCCCATCCAGGAGCACTAGGAGAACACTCCCGTGGCCAGATCCCATTCCCATGGATCTCCTTGCACCTGGTGGATCTTTATCCATGGGCATCAGGAGAACATTCCCACAGTCCAGCCCTCAATCCTGGGAATGGGACCATCCCATCCATGGGTACTAGGAGAATATTCCCATGGCTGGATCCCATTCCTGCAGATCCCATCCCAACTGGTGGATCTCCATCCATTGGCACCAGGAGAACATTCCCGCAGCCCAAACCTAAGCCTCAGGCATGGAATGATCCCATCCATGAGCAGCAGGAGAACATTCCCATGGCCGTGTCCTGTCCCTTGTGGATCCCATCCCCTCGGATCCCATCCCTGTGGATCCTATCACATCTGGTGGATCTCCATCCATGGGCACCAGGAGAACATTCGCTCAGCCCAGGCCTAAGCCTCAGGCATGGAATGATCCCATCCATGAGCACCAGGAGAACATTCCTGTGTCTGTATCCCATCTCTGCGGATCCCATCCCTGTGGATCCTGTCACACCTGATAGATCTCCATCCATGGCACCAGGAGAACATTCCCACAATCCAGCCCTCAACCCCAGGGTTGGAACCACCCCATCCTTGTGTACCAGGAGAACATTCCCGTGGCTGGATCCTATCCCCGTGGGTCCTGTCACACCTGGTGGATCTCCATCCATTGGCACCAGGAGAACATTCACTTAGCTCAGCCCAAAACCTCAGGCATAGAATGATCCCATCCATGAGCACAAGGGGAACATTCCCGTGGCCATATCCTGTCCCTTGTGGATCCCATCCCCTCGGATCCCATCCCTGTGGATCCTATCACATCTGGTGGATCTCCATCCATGGGCACCAGGAGAACATTCACTCAGCCCAGGCCTAAACCTCAGGCATAGAGTGATCCCATCCATGAGCACCAGGAGAACATTCCTGTGTCTGTATCCCATCTCTGCGGATCCCATCCCTGTGGATCCTGTCACACCTGATAGATCTCCATCCATGGCACCAGGAGAACATTCCCACAATCCAGCCCTCAATCCCAGGGATGGAACCACCCCATCCATGAGCACACGGAGAACATTCCCGTGGTCGGATCTCATCCCCGCGGATCCCGTGGCACCTGGTGTATCTCCTGCCAGCCGTTCTCGTCCACGCAGCCCAGGCGGGCGTAGTCGTGCAGCAGCAGCTCGCAGCAGTAGGGGTCCCCCCCCACCATGGCACTGTGGTACAGCGGCGTCAGCCCCCGGCTGTCCTTGTAATCCGGGGATGCTCCCAGATCCAGCAGCGTCTGCCCGGGAAACAGGGAACGGCCCCGTGGGAACGGGAACGGTCCTCTGGGAATGGGAACTGTCCCTTGGGAATGGGAAACGGTCCCTTGGGAATGGGAAACGGTCCCTTGGGAAGAGGGAATATCCCCTTGGAAATGGGGAACAGCTCCTTGGGAAACAGGGAATGGTCCCTTGGGAATGGGATCATCCCATTGCGAATGGGAAGGGTCCCTTGGGAATGGGAACATCCCATTGGGAATGGGAAACAGTCCCTTGGGAATGGGGAATGGTCCCTTGGGAAATGAGGAACGGTCCCTTGGGAATGGAGAGCAGGCCCATGGAAACAGGGAATGGTCCCTTGGGAATGGGGAATGGTCCCTTGGGAAATGGGGAATGCTCCCATGGAAAAAGGGAATGGTCACGTGTGAATGGGAACATCCACTTGGGAACAGGAACACACTCTTGGAATGGGGAACAGTCCCATGAAAACAGGGAATGGTCCCTTGGGAAGGGGGAATGGTCCCTTTGGGAAGGGCTGGGATGAGGGAATCACTTCATGTCCGTGGGGAATTGGCTGGGGAGAGGGCTGGAGGGAAATGGGGGAAAGGAGGAAGGGAGGGAGGGAAGAAAGGAGGGAAGAAAAGGAGGGAAAAAAAGGAGGGGGGAAAAAAGGAGGGGGAAAAAAGGAGGGGAAAAAAAAAACAGGGAAAAAAAACCCAGGGGAAAAGGCAGGGAAAGAGCAGAAGGAGGGAGGGGCAAAGGAGAAAAGGAAAATCTGGGAAAGAGGAGGGAGGGAGAAAAGGAGAGAGGGAAGGAGGGATGGAGGGGAGGAAGGAGGAAAAAGGGAGGGAGAAAAGGACAGGGAAAGAAGGGAGGGAGGAAAAGAAGGGAAAAAAGGGAAGGAGAAAAGGATGGGGGGAAAGGAAAAAGGAAAAAGGAAAAAGGAGAAAGGAGAAAGGAAAAAGGAAAAAGGAAGAATGAGGATGGAAAGCCCCGGCACTGACCAGCAGGGCCGCGTGATTCCGACACCTCACGGCTTTGTGCAGCGCCGTCATTCCCTCGCGGGTGCGGAAGTCCAGGTGGGCTCCGCCGTTCCGGAGCGCCTTGATCATCTCGGCGCTGAGCTCCAGCTGCGCCGCCGCCGTCAGCGGGCACTCTGGGAATGAGGGAGATCCATGGAATGCCCAGCACAACCACGGGAATGTCTCCCCGTGGAATCCACTGGAATGTGGATCTCACTTCCAGCTGGAAGTGCCCACCGAGATCTCCGTGGGGTTTGGGATCGGATCCATTGGAATGGGAATGGAGGCCAAATTTGGGAGCTGCTCCCTCCCAGGTATTCCCAAGGATCTCCTGAGCAGCGGGAGCGGGAATTGGATGGAAAATTCCAGGATTAGGCAACAACAGCAAAGCAGCCAAAATATGTTGGGAATGGGATTTGGGAAACCATGGGTTCTTCTTGGCCCCTTGGGAATTCCCAGATCTGGTGCAATCAATGGAAAAATCCTCATCCTGGGAAAAGGGGTGGATTCCAATCAGGAGAAGCCTTTGGATGCTCCCAGCTTTCCCTGAGGTTGCTGCCACGAATCCCACAGATCCTGCTGGGAATCCCAAGAATTCCAAGATTCCCTCATTCCCTTGGGATGCAGATGGGATTCCCAGAGGAGAGTGGGAATTGAAACATTTAAGGAATGCTGTGGGATTGGGTCTGGAAACCCCATGGATACAAAGGGGAGAAGGAAAGACTGGAATTCCGTGTCCGTGGCCAGCTTGTCCCGGCAGGAAATCATGGAAAAGGGGCTGGAATTAATGAGGGAATTAAGGAATGCCTGGGATCCAGAGTAGAAAGGGGTCAGGCCTTGGCAGGGGCTGCCCAGGGAGCTTTGGAATCCCATTCCTGGAGGTGTCCAAGGAATTCCTGGAGGTGGCACTCAGGGCTCTGGTGGGGATAGGGCTCAGCTTGGACTCAGTGACCTTGGAATTCTTTCCCGAACTCAATAATTCCATGATTTGGAGAAGGGACATTCCAAGGTCATCTCATCCCTGTCCCTGGGATCATTCCCATCCCATTACAAGGGCAGGGACAATCCCACCATCCCAGGCTGCTCCAGCCTGGCCTTGGGCACTGCAGGGATCAGGGGCAGCCCCAGCTGCTCTGGCAATGCCAGCCCAGGCAGGAATTGCTCATTGCCAAGATGCCACCCATGGCTGCCCTCTGGCAGTGGGAGCCATTCCCTGGGTGCTGTCCCTGCAGGCCTTGTCCCCAGTCCCTCTGCAGCTCTGCTGGAGCCCCTGCAGGCCCTGCCAGGGGCTCTCGGCTCTCCCTGGATCCCTCTCTCCTCCAGGAGAACATTCCCAGTTTTCCCAGCCTGGCACCAGGTCCCTTTCCCTCCCCCATTCCCAATTCCCGCAGCAATTTTTCCCCCACATCATTTCAGGGATTTTGAATCCCCTTTTGTAATTCCAACGTTTCCCTGGGCTCCTCTCCCTCTCCCGCTGTCCCTCATTAAATATCCCTCGTTAAACATCCAAGGATTTTTTCTTCCCTCTTTTCTCCGGCAAAACCATCCCTGGGGTTTGGCTTTCATTCCAGAACAACGGAAACTTATCCCGGATCCGGGGCTTTTTTCATTCCCATTTTTTCAATGTCCCCACAGGTAGCAACTGTGAATTTTTTTGGCTTTTTCATCCCTTTCAAATCCCGGGAATCTTTCCTGGAATATCTTCAATATCTTCCCAGCAACTGCAAAACGGGAACAGCCTCAAACGGGGCTGGAATTGCTCCCCAAGGTCGATTTTCCTGTATTTTTCCATCCAAGAAGAGCTTGGAAAATGGGAATAAATCCTCGGCACAGCTTAAAACCTTTCCCAAAATCCATTGAAATGAAGATTCCCAAATTTTGGAATCCATGGGATCAGCTCAGGGTGTCCCAGGAAGCTCAGGGGATTTTATGGCTCTTCCCAGTTATTCCCAGTCCATTTATGGGATTAAATCCTGCAGGAAACCATTTTTCCCAGCAGGATTTTCCAGTTTTCCATGGGGAGATTTTAACGGGATCCCCAAGGATCCACTCCTAAAATTCCAACAGGAGAAGTGCTGGCTCATTCCTGGCTCATTCCCACCCTGCTCTTCCAGCATCCAGCCCAGACATCCTGGGAAATGCACAGGAAGCCAACCAACATTCCCAAAAAACCCCAAAGCTCCCAATCCAGGAATTTCTGAGAGATTCCAGTTCCTTCATCCAACAGTGGGTGGGATTGGAAACAGGAATGGGAAGGGAAAATATTCCAAGGGGAGAGACATGGGATCGTATCCCAGTGAACCCCAGAGGGGACTGGGAAGGGAAGAGCTATCCCTAAGGAATGCCACACTCCTAAAATCCCCTGAAAAGCAGGAATTGCACCATAAAACCCCAAAAAACAACTGGGATAGAGCAGGGAAAATTCCAGAGGAAAGCCTGGAGGAATTCCAGAAAGGAATTGGGAATGCTGAGCTGATTCCTTCCGGGAAGAATTCCCAAATCCCGAGGAAAACATGGAACTGACCTCCGGTGTCGGGATCATGGAAGTTGGGATCCAGCCCCTTTTCCAGCAGCCGGCAAACCTTCTCCGAGTTCAGCATCTGCACATATTCCATGAATTTCTTCAGGTTCGCCTGGATTTGGGAAAAACTGCGGCGTTAACATCCTGAAATTCTGGGAAAAGCCACAGGGGAAACATCCCCATCCCAAAAATCCAAGGAAAATTGGGATAACAGGACTGAATTCAGTCAGGATGGGACACAAATCCATGTGGAAATGTTGGGAACTGAGGGGAAAATTTGGGAAGAGCTCCAAGGAAATGGAGAAGTTGAAGCTGGATTTCACATCCAAGGAAAAAATTTCAATTCCAACATTTCCCACCTTAATTCCATATGGAAAAATGATCCTTTTTAGGAGGGATGAATCCCAAAAATGCCACGTTTCCATTTTTATTTGGATGATTTTCAGTTGGAAAATTGGGAAAAAACCTTGGAAATGCCAAGTGGGATGAGGAAAAGCTTTGGAAGGGAATTTGGGAATTCTGGAATGGTTTGGGTGGGATGAGAGCTGAAATCCCATCCCATTCCAAGGGCATGGACTCCTCCCACCATCCCAGGTTATTCCAACAATTCCAGGGATGAGGCAGCTGAAGATTCCTTGGAATTGCTGGATCATCCCATGGGAATCCAGGCTACCAGTGCCTCCCCTCTATCCCAAATTTTGGGATTGGAATTTTGTTCCCCTGAGCTGGAATTCCCAAAGATTCGCTCAAATTCCCAAATTGTTGGGGTTTTTCCTATTTTTTGTCTTGCTGGATGAAGCTATTATTAAATTCCCGTATTCCAGGAATTGCAGAGGCAGGAATAGCTCCGGTGGGAAAATCCCAGCTCCCACATTCTCAGATTTCCAGACTTTTCGTTGGAGGATTTTTTTGGGAGTTTATTCCAATCTGGGAAAAGTCCTGGAAAATCCCAAGAGCTGGAATTCAGGCCGGCCGTGCCCTTGGAGCCGGGAGAGGCCGGAGCAAATCCATGGATCCGCCTCCCGCTGCCAGGCAGCAGCAAATGGATTCATTGATCCCACAGAAACGGGGAATTATAGATTCGCTGCCACGTCGGGACAACACGGAGCCTCTGGAATTGCGCAACTCCGCCCAACAGGAATCTCCAGGGCCACGGCACCGGGAATCCTGGAATGGTTTGGGTGGGAAGGAACCTCAGATCCCATCCCAATCCCGTCCCATTCCAAGGGCGGGGACTCCAGGAAGGGTCTCCCTTCCCTTTTCCATCCCCAACTTCCATAAAAATCCTTCAGAATGGATTCTGAGCTTCCTTGATCCCAAAATCCTGGAATGGTTTGGGTGGGAAGGGACCTTCAACCCCATCCCATTCCAATCCCACCATCCCAGGCTGATCCAACCTTTCCTTGGATATTCCAGGGATGCAGGGGCAGCCCCAGCTGCTCTGGCAATTCCAGCCCAGCCAGGAATTCCTTCCCAAAATCCCACCCCAATCTCTCTTTTCCAAGGAATCCCGTCCATCCCTTTGAATCCCAGAAAATCCAACATTTTCCTGCCCGAGGAACCAGACAGAGCCACAAATCCCAGGAAAGCCCCACCTCGGGACACAGAGGCAGCGCCTCTACTTTTCCAAGGAAAACCTCAATATTAAACACATGGAAGAGCAGGAATTCCCAGAAACTGAAGCAGGAATTCCCTGGATTTGAAGGATTGAAGGATAAACCCCCACCCCCCCAGGAGCTGAGGCAGGAATTCCCAGAAACTGAAGCCGAAATTCTCAGGAACCGAAACAGAAATTCCCAGGATTTGAAGCAGAGACCCACAGAAACCACAGCAGGAATTTCCAAAAAAACTGAAGCAGGAATTCTCAAAAAAACCAAAGCAGGAATTCTCAGAAATTGAAGGAAAAAATTCCCAGAAACTGAAGCAGAATTTCCCCAAAAAACAAAGCAGGAATTCCCAGAAACTGAAGGAGGAATTGCCCAGGAATTGAAGGAGGAATTCCCCAAAAACCAAACTAGGAATTCCCAGGAACTGAAACAGAATTCCCCAGAATCTGAAGCAGAAATTCCTAGAAACTGAAACTGGAATTCCACAGGAACTGGAACCAGAATTCCCCAGCTGCCAAATCTCACGGAATCTCCGTGCTGAATTCCAGCCGTTCCCTGGATGACCCCATTCCGGGAATGATCCCTGCCCATTACCCCAAAATTCCCAGGGAATCTCTGTGCTGAATCCCAGCCCCATTCCCGACTCAGGGAATGATCCTCAGCTCCAGGAATGATCCCTGCCTGTTACCCCCATGTTCCCATGGAATCCCCGTGCTGAATTCCAGCCCCATTCCCAGCTCAGGGAATGATCCCTGCCCGTTATCCTGATGTTCCCATGGAATCCCCGTGCTGAATTCCAGCCCCATTCCCGACTCAGGGAATGATCCCTGCCCGTTATCCTGATGTTCCCATGGAATCTCTGTGCTGAATTCCAGCCCCCTTCCCAGCTCAGGGAACAATCCCTGCCCATTTTCCTGATGTTCCCAAGAAAATCCCATGCTGAATTCCAGCCATTCCTTGGATGACCCCATTCCAGGAACGATCCCTGCCCGTTATCCCAATATTCCCATGGAATCTCCGTGCTGAATTCCAGCCCCATTCCCAGCTCCAGGAACGATCCCTGCCTGTTATCCTGATGTTCCCATGGAATCCCCGTGCTGAATTCCAGCCGTTCCCTGGATGACCCCATTCTGGGAATGACCCCTGCTCGTTATCCCGATATTCCCCTGGATCCGGTACCGTTCCCGAGGCTCTCCGGGTGTCCCGGTGTCCCCGTGCCAGCCAGGATCCCATCCCTGCTCCCGCTCCCTCTGGATCCAGCTCCACTCCCAGCCTTTCTCCCCGGGAGCTGCTCCAATCCCAGCTTTATCCCGGGAAAGGTCGATCCGTGCCCGCTGCGCCGGCATCGCTCCAGCGGGCACGGAATGAGGATGGATTGGCCGGAATTGTCCCTTTGGCTCCCACCTGGCATCCCCAAATATCCAAGGGACTGGAAAAGGGCAAGGAATGCCACAAAACCCCACAGGTTCTGGAAAGGCGGCAGCCCAAGGAAAAGGGAAATGGGAAAAAGGGGGGAAAAAAGGGGGGGGGAAAGGGGGAGGGGGGTAAAAAAGCCAAAAAGGGCAAAAAAGGGCAAAAAAAAGAAAAAAGAGAAAAAAGAGAAAAAAGGAGAAAAAAAGAGAAAAAAAGAGAAAAAAAAGAGAAAAAAAGAGAAAAAAGAGGAAAAGAGAGAAAAAAAGAGAAAAAAGAGGAAAAAAGGAGGAATAAAGGAGGAAAAAAAAAGGAGCAAAAAAAGGAGGAAAAAAAGGAGGGGGAGAAGGAGGGGAAAAAGGAGAAAAAAAGGAAAAAAAGGGAGGAAAAGGAAAGCTCCTTCCCAAAATTCCACAGGCTTGGGACAAGTAGCCGAAGGAAAAGGGAAAAGGGAAAGGGAGAAGGAAGATAAATCCGTTATCCCGGATTTCAGCACCCCACAGACGCTGCTCCTGCTCAATCCCACCCCACGGAATAAAATCCAAGGAATTCTGACTAAAATCCAATATAATCCGAGGAAATCTCTCCAACTGCTCCTATTCCGGTTTTGGCACCGGGAATGCTGGGATTTCTTGGGAAATCCCGGAATTCCGAGGCTGTAGGGGTTTCCCAGGGTTTTCCAGATGATTTCTATGGGAATTCCATGGGAATTTCGGGTTCACTGCTGCTCCTGTTCTGGTTGTGATGCTGCTTTGATTGAATGCTGGAATTCCTTGGGACATCCCGGAATTCCGGGGCCGTAGGGATTTCCCGGGGGGTCTCCGAGTGTTTTCCATGGGAATTCTGTGGGAATTCTGTGGGAATTCCGAGGGATTGGGGCTCACCTTGGTGTGCAGCTTGGCGAACTGCTTGTCGTCCAGCAGGGGCTGCGAATACACGCGGCGCTTGTAGCGGAACTGCCGAGATAAGAGATAAGAGATTGATAAGAGATAAGAGATTAATATCTTCTGATAGATAAGAGATAAATGAGAGATAAGAGATAGGAGATAAACAGAGACAAGAGAGAAGTGAATATGAGATAAAATAAAATGAGATTAAAAAGATAGATAAAGATAAGATAAAGATAAATAGAGATAAGAGATAAGAGATAAGAGATAAGAGATAAGAGATAAGCATAGATAAAAGAGGAGAGATAAAATGTAAGAGATAAATTAATATTAGGTAAGGGATTAGAAATAAAAGAGATAAGAGGTAAAGGAATATGAGATAAAGACCATGGAGAAGAGATGAGAGATAGACAAAGATAAGGGATAAGAGGAAAAGATAAGATATAAACAGAGATAAGAGAGGAGATATAAGATATAAGATATAAGAGAGAAATGAATTTGAGATAAGGAGAAGACAGAAGAGATAAGAGACATACCAAGAAAAGAGACAAGATATAAACAGAGATAAGAGCTGAGATACACAGAGATATTTGATGTAAATTTATTTAACTTGATAAGAGATGATGTATAAAAGACAATATGAGATAAAGATAAGAGAAAAGGGACATACAAAGATAAGATATAAAAAGTAAATGGAGATAAGAGATAAGATATAAAGATGAGATGAAGAATAAAATATGAGATAAGAAATAAATGGACATAAGATATGTGATAAACAGAGATAAGAGAGGAGAGATAACATATAACAGATAAATTAATATGAAATAAGGGATAAGAGACAAATTAATATAGCTGAGAAAGATAAGAGAGAAGAGATAAGAGACATAGAAAGATAAGAGAAATGGATATAAGTGATAATCAGAGATAAGAGATTAAGAGAGGCGAGATAAGAGATAAATTAATATGATACAAAGATAAGAGATAAGAGACATCAAAATATAATATATAGATAAATGGAGATAAGAGATAAGGGATATGATATAAACCGAGATAAGAGAGAAAAATGAATATGAGAGAAAGGATAAGAGAGAAATTAATTTGAAAGATCGAGAAAAGAGAGAAGAGATAAGAGACACACAAAGAGACACTATATATAAAGAAATGTAAAAACATATAATAAAAGAAAATTAAATGAAATAAACTAAATATTGTCAAATAAACTAAAACAAAATAAAACAAAATAAAAATCTTTTAAAAAGTAAAATAAAACAAAACAAAATAAAATAAAAATAAAATTAAATACATAAAATAACATAAAATGAAATTAAACCAAAATAAAATAAACAAAATAAAATAATAAAATAGAATAAAAAAAGCAAAATAAACAAAAGAAAATGAAATAAAATAAAATGAAAATAAAATAAGACAAAATAAATCAAAACAATATAAAACCAAGTCAAATAAAATAAAACAAAATAAAATATTTTAAAAAATAAAATAACATAAAATGAAAATAAAACAAAAGTAAAAATAAATTGAATTAAAATAAAATAAATAAAATAACGTCCAATTAAATTAAAATAAAATAAAATTAAATAAATGAAAACAAAAGAAAACAGAATAAAAAATTAAAACGAAACAAAATAAAATAACATAAACCAAATTATAATAAAGTAACATAGCATAAAATAAAATAGCATCAAATAGCATCAAATAGCATCAAATAGCATAAAATAGCATAAAATATCATAAAATAAAATAAAATAAAATAAAATAAAATAAAAATATAACTAGATTAAACAAACCACCCCAGCCCCACCCAGCCCCGTCACCTCCAGGTAGGGCACGGGCGTGTCGGGGTTCAGCGGGTATTCCCGCAGCAGCCGCTCCTCATCCAGGAATTTCCCGGCGCGGCCGTTGAAGGCGGGCTGGAAGAGGCCGTAGTTGAGCACATCCTTGAGGCTGTGGTTGAGCGTGCACAGGATCCGCTGCTTGGACACCCACACCGGCACGTCGGGGTTCAGCCGCAGACACTTCTGGGGACGGCACGGAACGCCGCGTCAGTGCGGGGCAAATATCGGGAATGGGATGGGGCGATCATCGGGAACGTTGGGGAAAGAGGGAGGGAAAGGGGTTTAGAGAGTGCAGAGCTATGGGAAATGAGGAATTCCCAAGGTTTTATGGATAAATTATTTAAAAAAAAAAAAAAATTGGATGTTCCCACTGTGAATTCCAAAGGGAAATCCATAGGGAAACAGAAGGAGAAAACGGGAATCCACCAGGTTCTCCAGGGAATGGGGGAATGAGGGAGTTGGGGCTTGGAGAGGGCAGAGCTATGGGAAATTAGGAATTCCCAAATTTTTATGGATAAATTATTAAAAAAAACCCAGAAAATGTTGGGTGTTCCCACTGCGAATTCCAAAGGGAAACGGGGAGAAAAAGGGAATTCACCAGGTTCTCCAGGGGATAGGAGAACGAGGGAGGGAAAGGGAGAGTTTGGGTTTGGAGAGGGCAGGGCTATTGGAAATGAGGGATTCCTGAGGTTCTATGGAAAAAATGGTTTTAAAAATTCCCAAAAATTGGGAGTTCCCACTGCGAATTCCAAAGGGAAATCCATAGGGAAACAGGGGGAGAAAACGGGAATCCACCAGGTTCTCCAGGGAATGGGGGAATGAGGGAGGAAAAGGGGGGAGTTGTGGTTTGGGGGATTTAGGGGGGGCGCAGAGCTATGGGAAATACAGAATTCCCAAGTTTTCCTGATTTTTTTAAATTAAAAAATTGGATGCTCCCACTGTGGATCTCAAACGGAAATCCATAGGGAAAGAGAAGGATGAAACAGGAATCCAAGGAGTTCTCCAGGGGAATGGAGGAAAAGAGGGAGCGAAAAGGGGATGTTGGGGTTTGTGGGGCACAGAGCTATGGGAAATGAGGAATTCCTGAGGTTTTATGGCTAAATTATTAAAAGACCCCAAAAAATTGGGTATTCCCACTGTGGATTCCAAAGGGAAATAGAGGGAGAAAAAGGGAATTCACCCGGTTCTCCAGGGAATGGAGGAATAAAGGAGGGAAAGGGGGGAGCTGGGATTTGGGGATTTTGGGGGAGGTAGAGCTATGGGAAACGAAGAATTCCCAAGTTTTCCTGATATTTTTCATTTAAAAAACCAAACCAAAACAAAACAAAACAAAAAAAAAACCCAAAAAAAAACCCCCAAAAAACTTGGATGTTCCCACTGTGAATTCCAAAGGGAAGTAAAGGGAGAAAATGGGAATTCACCATGTTGTTCTCCAGGGAATGGGGGAATGAGAGAGGGAGAGGAGGGGTTTGGAAAGGAATCGGGGTTTGGGGGGTTCTGGGCGGGGGAAATCCATGGGAAATGAGGAATTCCCAAGTTTACCTGATTTTTTAAATTAAAAAATGAAGAAACAAAGGACAATGGATCCTTGTCCATCCCTGAGGAATTGCCAGACTCCGGGCACGGATCTGGACACGGATACAAACATGGATTTGGGAATGGATCTGAGCATGGATCCCAAATTGGATCCCAACACTGATTCCAGAATGGATTCCAACATGGATTCAGAAATGGATCCCAACATGGGTCCTGACATAGTTTGGGAATGAATCAGGCATGGATCCCAACATGGATCCCAACATGGATTCAGGAATGGATCCAAGCACAGATCTGGACATTGATCTGAACACAGATCTGGGCATGGATCCGGACACAGATTCAGGAATGGATCCCAACATGGATCCAGGCATGGATCCCAACATGGATCCTGACATTGTTCCTCCTAAAGCCGGGCCACAGTTCCAGCCCCAATCCAGGGCACCTTCCCAGCTTTCTTCCAAGGATTCTCTTTGGATTTCTCCCAGAATCCTGGTTTTCTTCCCAATTACTCCTTCCATGCCATCCCAGCAGCATTCCCATTCCCTGAGGGTGGAAAATCCCATGGGATTCTCCTGGATTTCCATAGGTTGGCGAGAGAAGGGATTAGAGCCACAGGATTGGGAATATCCATGTGAATTCCCACCTGGAGCTCCCAAATCCCATCTTGGGTCAGGCTGGATGTCACCATTCCCATCATTCCTGACCACAATTCTGGGAAGGAGTTGGGATTTTTGGATATCCAGGGAAAAGCAATCCTGGAGGAGAGGAGGAATCCACAGGATTTTTTTTCCACCCTCCAAAGTCAAACTGGGACCAGTTTGCAGAGCCAGCTGGGAAAAAAAAGCAGGAATTTGGGGGCTGAGATCATCTCCTGAGGAAAATTCCAACCCTGCCATTCCCGGAGTTTAATTCCATGATTGGAGAAGCCGCTTCCAGCAAAAAAAATGGGATAAGGGTGAGAGGGAGGATCCAGGAAGCACCTGGAGTTCCTGGAGCCAGAAAAACAAAGGATTTGGGATTTTCCAGTGAATCATGGGTCGATCCATCGGGAAGGGCGTTGGATGTTGTGTCATCCCACAAAACCCAATCCCAAAATCCCATCTGGTGATTCATGGTTCAAAACTCCATCCAAAAATCCCGGAATTCTGAACTTCCCACAGCACTGACAGCCCCGGCCATCCCAATATTCCCAAAGTCCCCAAAACCTTGGAATGTTTCCAGGGAATTCACTCCCCCCATCCCACCCAGCGCTTCCCATGGGATTTGCTCCATCCGTTTTCTGGGATAAAGGTTCCCCACAAGGAAAACTGTCAGGAATTCCAAGGAAACACCACGATTCCCTGGAAAAGCCATCCCAGTCCGTCCCTGGCAGCTCCGGATCCAATGGATTGAGGCTGGAATTATCCCTTGGGAAGCAGCACCAGGGTGGCCCTTGCCTCACTTTTCCAGGGCTTTTCCAGGATTTTTCCAGGATTTTTCCTGATCCACCCAGGAACAACAGGGACCTGCTGGATCCCCCAGGCTTTTCCAGGGAATCCACTTCCCCCATCCCACCTAGGGCTTCCTATGGGATTTGCTCCATCACTTTTCCAGGATAAAGGTTCCCTTTAGATTCCCATTTTTCCCATCCCAAAACACACAAGGAAAACCATCAGGAATTTCAAGGAAACACCACAATTCCCTGGAAAAGCCATCCCAGTCCATTCCTGGCAGCTCCTGATCCAACAGATTTGAGGCTGGAATTTTCCCTTGGGAAGCAGCACCCTTGCCTCACTTTTCCAGCATTTTTCCAGGATTTTTCCCGATCCCTCAGGAATTCCAGGATGTGCTGGATCTTTGCCCTTGCGTCTCCTTCTTCCCAAAATTCCTTCCCAAATTTTGAACACCTTAACCTTGGAATGTTCTCCCTCCTTTCCTCAATGCTTTCCCAAAAAATCCACAGCTCATGCTTAGGAATTTCTCCCATTCCAAGCTCCTTCCCTTCCCCCTGGAGTTGCTCTCGCCCTTCCAGAAATTCTTGGAATTCAGCTCCAGCAGGAGCCTCTGGAAGTGGCTGCTCCAGAACTTTTAATTCAATCCAAACTGAAATTTCCAATTTGGGAATTTCTCAGAATTCCCATCCTTTATATCCAATCCTATTCAAGATTCCAAACTTGTTTGGCCACCACATTCCCAGGAAAACCCAACAGTTCAAATTCTCCAGGAATTCTTTCCTGGATTTACCAGTTTTCCATGGAAAATCCCGGATCTGTTCGTTGCTGTTTAGGTTGCGAAGGCGGCTCCCTCCCAAAAATCCCTTTTCCCTATGGAATCACCACTTGGAATGCCAACATTCCTCCCTCCTCATCCTCTCCATCCCTCCAATCCTGGTGGGAATTCCCATCAGGAATTCCCACAGGAAATCTTTGGAAAATCCAGCACTCACCGACTGCTCCATCCTGGAGCGAAAATTCCCAACTTTTCCCACCGGTGGCTCCATCTTTTCCTCGTCCTCCCTTCGTGTCCCCCCGGATGCTTTGAGGGGACAAAATCCCATGGATGGGCAATCCCTGTTTTCCATGGATGGACAATCCCTGTTTTCCATGGATCCTCTGGAAGCGTCCGCTCCGGAGCTTTGAATCCCAAGCCAAATAAATCCTGGGAATGTTGATAAACTTATCCAACCACTCCCCTCTGGATCAATCCTGCCAGGATTGGTCCAATGCTTCCAGGGGCCGTTCCCAGGAAATTCCAGCCTCCAGCTCCACGCTCAGATTCCCAGGAAAAATATGGAATTCTGAGCTGGAGAAAAAAGGGGGAATTTTCCCTCCTATCTATGTTTTACCTGGTTAAAAGTGGGATTTTCCTTCCATTAATTCCCATCTTGAATTGGAATCCTGCACATTCCTATGAAATTTTCTCTCCTGCTTCCCACAAAAAACAAGGATCTGATTATTTAGGATGAAACAGCACCAAAAAAATATTGGAAAACTCCGAACCAGCCAAGAAAAAACCAAGGATTTGATGCATCCATGCAAAAAAAATCTGGAAACATGCAGGTTGAAAATGGTGTGGATAAAAATTCCAGCTTTTTGCTGGAAAAATGGGAATTAACCATGGGAAAGCTGAATAATAAATGACAAGATTTTGTTTGATGCAAAATCAAATTGAGATTTGAATCTGACAAAATTCCAAAGGGGATTTAATGGGAAGGGAGGGAAAAGGAGAAACTGGGCAGGAAATTTTAATTAATAAAGGATTAATTAATAAATTATTAATCAGTTAATATTTATTTATTTATTGCTAATTAACAGAAGTGGGCTTGGATAATAATTCCTCATTTTTGAATTTTTTAGGGAATCCTTATCAAATTTCAGGCAGGGTTGGATGAGCTTGGAAAAGCCTTCCCAGGTTCCCATTGGAGTCTGAGGTTCTTTAAGGACTTTTTCCACCCAAATTTTCCCAAATTCTCAATAAAACCTCCCAGAAATCATTTTCCAGGGAAAAAAATTCCATCATTCCCAAGGACGAGCTCATTCCTTCTCCTGCTCCTCGCTCCAGGCTTCCCTCATTCTGTAAAAAACCAGGATAAAAAAAAAAAAAAAAAAGCCGGAATTTCTATCGATCCCCGACGGGAACGGGGGGGAGGATTTGATTGGTTAATTAATCAACCATAATTAATTAATTAATCGGTGACCCGTGAATGTCAGGATAATTGAAGACCGGGACAAAGGCGGCTGCAGAATGTTTGATTCCAACCGGGATCATCCCGAAAAATGAGTTTTAACTGCCCGGCTGAAGGAATTTTTCCATGGAAAAGCAAAATTCCTGGAGTGTGGGAATGGATGAGGGTTAATTAATCCTTTTTTTGGGGTGATTTGAATTAATTACTTAAAATTTTCACGGATATCAGCATGGAAAAAACTGGAAAAGCTGGAACAGTATAAAATGTGGGAATGAGGCGGGATAGGATGTGGGATTAAGCAAAGAAATATTAAAGAAAAGGAATTTCCCTTTGGAAGAGGAAAAGCCAAAGCCGGGAAATCGGCCCAACCCCAAGCCCAGCCCAGGCCTGATGGAAATCTGGGAAGCAAAGGGAAATCCCTGGGGAATGAGGGAGCCCCAGGGTGGCCCAGGGCTTCCAGAAGCTTCCCTGAGAATCCCGGGATGAGCCAGAGCCCGTCCTGAAGGAGCCCCGGAGCCGCCTCTGCTCCAGGCTGAGCCCAAACCCCAAATCCCTCTGGAATTTTCCCCAATCCCTCTGGAGTTTTCCAGCCCTTTCCCAGCTCCATTCCCTTCCCTGGCCCCACTCCATCCCCTCCTTATCCCAAGGATCCGGAACTTCCCCATGGAATGTGCAAAATTCTCCTGCTGCTTCTTTTGTGCTGTGGATCCCAGACATTCCTTAATTCCCTCATTAATTCCAGCCCCTTTTCCATTATTTCCTGCCGGGACAAACTGACCATGGGCGTGGAATTCCAGCCTTTCCTTCTCCCTTTTGTATCCATGGGGTTTCCAGACCCAATCCCACAGCATTCCTTAAATTACACAATTCCCACTCTCCTCTGGGAATCTTGTCTGCATCCCAAGGGAATGAGGGAATCCTGGAATTCTTGGGATTCCCAGCAGAACCTTTGGGATTTGTAGCAGCAACCTCAGGGAAAGCTGGGAGCATCCAGAGGCTTCTCCTGATTGGAATCCACCCCTTTTCCCAGAATGAGGATTTTTCCATTGCTAGTACTAGATTTGGGAATTCCCAAGGGGCCGAGAAGAACCCATGGTTTCCCAAATCCCATTCCCGAGATATTTTGGCTGCTCGGCTGTTGCTGTGTAATCCTGGAATTCCCAGGAGGATCTGTGGGATTTTCCAGCCCCTCCAGGGCACTCCCTTGTGGATCCTCGGTGGGAATCCGGGCAGGAATTTCCTTCCCTTCCCAATGGAAGCTGTGAACCCTTCCAAGAGCTCCTTTCCCTTCCCCATTCCCACTGTTTCAGGCAATTCCCAGAATTTGAGAACCCCCAACTCCAAGATTTTGATGGCCACAAGAAACCCTCAATTTAAGGAATTCTTGGGGGAAAAAAATTCCCTTTTCTCCTCCTGTTCCTTTTTCTCCTGCTGGAGCTCTTTGGTTGCTCCCACATTCCCAAGGAATCCAGCAGATGGAATTCAGAGCCATTATTCCTGATAATTTTTTTTAGGAATATTTCCAAGTGCTCAACTAATTTTCTTTTCATGCCAATTTTTCCTCGTCTCAAATGACTCAGAATTCCTCTTTATTAAGCACGGAATGTGCTCTTCCCGAAAAAAATGGCTGGAAAATGAAAAGATGGGATTGACGTTTTCCATGAAAATTGCCTCAATGGATGCATCCTGTTCCAGCAAATCCGCTTGAGAGGAGGAAAAAAGGGAATTTTGGTCGTAAAATCTTCTAAATTTATTAAATTGCAATGTGCTGGTCACGGCTTGATCTGAGTCGGATTTTCCTTGGAAAAAGCCGTGGATTGGGAACACGCGGCAGCTCCAGTTATTTGTGGGCGGATTTTGCTGCTGGCGGATTTCTCCCGGATAAAATCGGGAATTGCTCGGATTCCGATCGATCCACTTTGTTTGATTGAGCTCACAGAGGGTGACTTTGCCCCCGGGGCAATTCCCGGGATTTGGGGTTGTGCTGGAATATTTTGGGAGGTTCTGCTGCTCGTCATTGTCTGGAATGTGCCGGGGCAATTGTTTGGGATAAATGGGATTTATTTCCATGGAATTGTTCGGATTTGGGGTGGAAAAAGCCACTTAAATGTGGTGGAACTGTAGCTTTCCAACGTTTCCTCTGGATCATGGGTTGGAAAAACCGGGAAGGGGCTGGAAAAGCCGGGATGGGGCTGGAAAAGCTGGGAAGGGTCTGGAAAAGCCGGGAAGGGGCTGGAAAAGCCGGGATGGGGCTGGAAAAGCCGGGATGGGGCTGGAAAAGCCGGGATGGCCATCCATGGAGGAATCCAAGGAATTCCTGGATGGGGCTCTCAGAGCTCCATGATTGGGATCAGGCCCAGCCTGGATTTGATCTTGGAATTCTTTTCCAAGCTCAGGGATTTCAGGATTTATGGTTAAAGCACCTGAATCCTTCCAGGGGATTTTTGGGAATCACTCGTTTGATTCCCACTGGTTTTTGGGACGCTCTCACTCAGCTCCATCCGGATCCTCCCTCCGGATGCTCCAACAGCCGCCAAGGGAAAACAGCTCCCAAAAAAAACCCCAAAAAAGCCACAAAAAGCCTGGAAAAATCCGCAGGCAGCACCTGCAGGAATGGGGACGGGGGAAATGGAAATGGGGGAGAGGGAAAAAAAGCGGAGCAGCTGCTCCATTCATGGAGCGCGATCCGGCGGATCTGAAAGGAGCCGCATTTCCATGGAAAAACAATGGGAAGCTCCAAGCAAAAAGCAGCTCCCGGCCTGTTTGGAGGCACTTTGATTCTGCCCTAAAACGGGGGAAAATTCCATTGGAGTTCTCCACATCCCCGGGTTTTTGCCGCAGTGCGAAAGCAGGGAGGGATCAAAGGTTTGGGGCCATTCCCAAGGGCCATTCCCGGCATCCCGATTTTCCCCTTGCAGGAATCTAATTCTCCTGATTTTCCCTCTTTTTTACGATGTTCCCATGACTGGAGAGTGGAGAATGGAGATGGGTATTTCGGGATCTATGTGAATTTTGGGATCTAAGTACTGGGAAAACAGGGAATGGAAAAGCCTTGGGATGGAGGCAGGGAATTGGTGGGAAGGGGAGCGATCCCTCATCCCACACTTTTCCATGTTCTCTCTTCCCTTGGAATCCACATTCCCACTCTCATCACTCGCTTTTCCAGGTGTCCCCATACCTTGGAATCCACATTCCTGTGGGATCTCCACCTTCATCCCTTCCTTTTCCAGTTGCTCCCGTCCTTTGAAATCCACATTCCCACAGAAAGATCTCTACTCTCATCCCTAATTTTTCCAGGTGCTCCCACACCAGAGCCCAGAATCCACATTCCTGTGGGATCTCCACTCTGATCCCTCCCTTTTTCATGTTCTCCCTCCCCTTCCCAGGAATCGGCCACATGGGATGGGCAGGAGCCTCCTTTTCCTCATCCCAAAGGGATTCCCAACCAGAATTCCCATTCCCACCCAGCCTTGGAACACTGAGGAATCTCCTCAGCAAAGCCGGAGGAAAACTGGGAGGCTCCTGATTAAAAACCACCTTGGAGGGGAAAAAATGTGGGAATTCCAAGGATTGAGGGATCAGGGCTGGGAGCTCCCAACACATCCTGGAAAACATCAGGAAAAACCTCTGGAATTCCAGCTGGACACTCCTGGTCCATCCAATGCCGGGAGCTGCTCCCAGATAAACCCAACTGGGATTTTATTTGAATTCCGGTTTTTCCATGATTTCAAAGGGAAAAGGAAGAACTGCCAGCACAAAATGGGGAAGGAAAACTTTTGGAAAATTCCGGAAAATTCCTCCCTAGCTGCACATCCCTGATTTTTCCCAGCTGTTCCCATAAATTCCAGTTCTGGGAATGTTGGCAGTTCCCTGAGGCTGCTGGAGCCTCCCATCTCTCCACATCCCGGTTTTCCTGGGATGTGATGAACCTGTGGCTCCTTGGAATGAGTTTTCCCTGCTTCCAGAGGAAAAACAAAAGGAAAATCTTTGGAATCAGAGCCGGTGCTGGCCCCCACAGAGCCCATTCCCATGGGATGATCCCAAGGTTTGCTCCAGCACCTCCAGGATTTCAGCACTGCTGACAGAGAGGAAAACGCAGCACATTCCCAGGATTTTCCCTGGATTTGCCACTTATTCCTACCAAAGACGAGGCTGCTCCCGAAGGGCTCCCGCCAAATTTCAGGAATGGGTTTTCCCCGTGGGATTTAACGGCGCAGAATCCATAAATTATTCCAGAGGAACCAACCCCAGCTTGGGCGTGTTCCTGTCTCCTTAAAATCCGGCTCCGAGCTCCCAGACCCCGTGGGAGGTTGGGATAATTTTATCCCGGGTCTCCACCACCCTTCCCACGGAGCAGCCGGAGGCGGGAACGGCTCTTCCCGAAGGATCCACGGCTCCGGGATGGGACGGGGAAGCTCCAAAGGATCCTTAGGGATTCCTGCACCCTCCTTTTGCCAGGATCACGTTCCCAGCTCGGGGAGCGATCCAGGTTCTCAAATTCCGAAACTGGAAATCTCCGGAGCTCAGGCTGTCCAAGGAAACCAGTTCCCTGACCAATGGAAAAGCTCCAGGATGGGAAACACCTGGAGCTCCAGGCTGAGCCCGGATCCTGGATCACGGCTGGATTCCCTGGAATGCTGCACTGGGATCAGTGGGACATCCCATGGATTCCCTGGAATGCTGGGATCAGTGGGACATCCCATGGATTCCCTGGGATCCTGCACTGGGATCAATGGAACACCCTCGGCTTCCCAACCTTCCAGACACTCCAAGACCTTCCAGACCTGCTCAGACATCCCAGGAAAGTCCAGACGTTCCCCCTGGACACCCCAGGACATTCCAGACCCTCTCCTTGGACACCTCAGGACATTCCACGACATTCCAGACCTGCTAGGACACCCCAGGATAGTCCAGAACCCCTGGACACCCCAGGACATTCCAGATCCTCTGCTTGGACACCTGAGGACATTCCCAGCCTCCCACCTGGACACCTCAGGAGATTCCAGAACATTCCAGACTCCCTGCTCGGACACCTCAGAACATTCCTGACCTCCCACCTGGACACCTCAGGACATTCCAGACCCCCTGGACACCTCAGGAAGGTCCAACCTCCTCCATCCACAATCCGAGTGGGAGAACCGGGAATTGGGATCCCATCACCCCACAGGACACTTGGGAAGGGAAGGGAAGGAGAAAAGACCCCAAAATTTCCTTGTTTCTCACCAAAAATTCCTCATTTCTCACAGCCCCATTCCCTGCAAAACTTCCCCATTCCCATGGAATTCCAGAACATTCCAAGCTGGAAACCTCCCCCCAGGATCTCCAAGTCCAACTCTTGGCCCTGCACAAAATAATCCCAACATTCCCAGCACTGACCTGAGGGCACTGTCCCAGATTTTTTTCCAGAGCTCTGGGACCTGTCAGCATCATCCAAACTTTTCTGGAGCTCTGGAATGCCGAGGCTTGGGAGCAATTCCAGAGGTTTTTGGAATTGCAGCTCCCTGGAGCAGCTCCACCACCCACCAGGAGCTTTCCCAGGATTTTCCAGGTGTGGGGAATTTAAGCCCTCTTCCCTGGCTCAGGTGCAGGTGATAAAAACCGGGATGTGCCGATGGAAAAGGCCCTTCATTCCCAGGAAAACTAGGGGAGATTCGCACCTGGGAATTCCAGCACTTCCAGGGAATTCCAAGGATTCAGAATGAGCAAACCCAGTGGAGTTGGGATCCTCAAAGAGGGGTGGAGACAATTCCAGGAGGGTGGGAAAACTTCCCGGGATTTTCAAACCCCACCTGAAGGCTCCCAGAGAAAAGATGGGAATTTCATAATCTGAGCTTTGTGGCATTCCTGACCTTGGGAATGCTGGGATGAAGCCAGGCTTGGGGCTGGAAAACTGATGATCCCAAAGAATTCCTATCCCAGTGATCCCAAAGAATTCCCATGCTGATGATCTCAAAGAATTCCCATGCTGGTGACCCCAAAGAATTCCCAAACTGATGATTGAGAGAATTCCCATCCCAGTGACCCCAAAGAATTCCCATGCTGATGATCTCAAAGAATTCCCATCTCCAGCAGAGTTTTTATGGAAGAGCTGGTGGGACATTGGCCTTGGATCAGGAGCTCCAGAGGCACCTCTGGGATGGCCCTCGGCCAGCTCAGTGTCCCCAGAGCCACCAGACACAGGATTGGTGTCCCCAGTGCCACTGACCACAGACTCGATGTCCCCAGTGTCACCGGTCTCTGCCAACCCTGTGTCCCCAGTGCCACCACCCCGCTGTCCCCATGGGGACCCCACTCCAGGCCCCAAAAAGAGAATTGCTCCTGTCCAAAAGGCTCCAACCACCCTTGGCGCCCTCTGCTCACCCCAGGTCTGTCACCTCAGCCTTGTCACCTCAGCCTTGTCACCTCCAGCTGCCCACTCCCCTAATGAGAGCTGTTAATTACCCCATTGCCACAGCCCTCCAGATTTCTTTCTTCTCATTCCCTACAAATTACCCAATTCCAGGAAATTCCAGGTTCCTGGAGTGCTGTGCCCTCCTGGGTCACCCTGGGGTCACTCTTAGGGTCACTTCAGGGGTAATGCCTGGGTCACTCCTGGGTTACTCTGGGGTCACTCCTGGACTTCGGGGTCCCTCTGGGGTCACTCTGGCACACGATCCCCCATTCCAGTGTCCACCACACCATTCCAGTGTCCATCACTGCCACACCATTCCAGCGTCCACCACCCCCACGCCATTCCAGTGTCCACCACACCATCACTGTCCAGCCCAGCAGAGCACCCTGGACATGAGTGACCATCACACACCAGCACCGCAGCCCCACAGCCTGGCCCTGGTCCCAGTCCTGGCCCTGGAGCCGACCCCACTCTCAGTCCCAGAGCTATCCCCGTTCCAGGCTGGTGCTGGAGCCGCCCCTGCTGCCCGATCCCAGCCTGGTCCCGGTCCCAGTCCCGGTCCCGGTTCCAGTGAGTGCGGATCCCTGGGGTGGGGAGCGACCCCGCCCCGCGGCCGCACCGCAGCACCCCGGGATGGCAGCGGGAGCGGGGGGACACCGGGGACTCGGGCAATGGGACCCGTCCTGCCGGGCCCGTGGCGGGGAGAAGTTTGCCGGTGCTGCTGGGGCGGCGGCGGGGCCGGGAGCGGGCGGGATGAGGGACGGGATGCGGGGCCGGGATGCGGGGCCGGGATGCGGGACGCCGCCAGCGCTGGAGCGGCGCCGAACCGGGTGCGGATCGGGGCGCAGATCGGGACCCGTCTGAGAGAGGGTCGGGACCGGTCCTGGTGCGGATCGGGGCCGGTCTGAGCGAGGTTTGGAGCCGGCCCGGGTACAGAACGGGGCCGGTCTGAGAGAGGTTTGGGGCCGGTCCGTGTGCGGATCCGGGTGCGGACCGGGCCCGGTGTGAGTGCGGGTGAGGGCTGCTCTGGGTGCGGATCGGGGCCGCTCTGGGCTGCGCATCCCAGCGCGGGCGGCTCGCGGTGGAGCTCCCGGTGCGGCTCCCGCTGCGCATCCCGGCTCGGCGCGGTCCCGGTGCGGCTCCCGCTGCGCATCCCGGCTCGGCGCGGTCCCGGTGCGGCTCCCGCTGCGCATCCCTCCCGGCTCGGCGCGGCTCCCGCTGCGCATCCCTCCCGGCTCGGTGCGGCTCCCGCTGCGCATCCCGGCTCAGGGCGGTCCCGGCGCGGCGGCGGCCGCTCGGGGCTCCCTCTCTCCCTCCCTCCCTCCTGCCCGGTGCCCCCGTTCGGCACTCACCGTCTGCTGCAGGTCGGGGATGCCGATGCGCACCACGATGGCGCCGGGCGCGGGCTCCTCCATGCGCGCCGGGGCCGCCAGCTTGGGCGAGCGGGGCCCGCCGTGGCCCCGGGCCGGCTCCAGGCGCGGCTCCTCCCGCAGGCCGGGGCTCGGCTCCCCGCTGCTGCTGCTGACGCGGGGCTGGCGCTCCGGCGGCGGCTCCGGCGGCGGCGACTCGGGGCTCTCATGCTTGCTGCCCGCGGGGCTCAGAGGCATGCTCCGTGCGCCGCGGCGGGCGGCCCGCGCCCGCTCCGCTCCCGCACCGGCACCGGCACCGGCTCCGCACCGCGCCGGGGCCGCGCTCAGCGCCCGCCCGGGGCCCTGCGGGGGGAAGCGAGGGGTGAGCGGAGCGGCGGGACAGAGCCGGGAGAGGCATCCCGGAGCCCCCGAGGGAGCCCTGGGACTGGCACGGCCAGCGGGGAGAAAGCGGCGTTCCCGAGGGATGGGGAAATCTGGGATGGGACGCCCGGGATGGACAGGGACACTCCCACAGGGACCCTCTGGAATACCCCCTCAGGAAGAGCATTCCCCGGGAAAAGTCTGGGAGTGAACTCCCACTCTCCCCATGGACATTCTCACCAGATTCCACAAACTCTCCCAGCAGGGATTGTCCCGAAAAAGTGACCATTCCTCAGGAGAAATTTGGGAAGGGACCCCCGGTATGGACACGGACATGCCCCCAAGCACCCTCTGGAATGTCCCCCCAGGAAGGGCATTCCTAAGGAAAAGTCCAGGAGTGAACTCCCACTCCCCCTATGGACATTCCCACAGGGATTCCTGGGAATATCCCACCAGGAAGGGCATTCCCAAGGATGGAGTAATCTGGGAAGGGACCCTGGAATTCCCATTCCCAGCAGGGATCGTCCCTCAGGAAAGAATCCCCAGGATGGACATGGACACCCCCACAGGGACCCTCTGGAATGTCCCTCCAGGAAGGGCCATTCCTAAGGAAAAGTCCAGGAGTGAATTCCCACTCTCCCCATGGACATTCCCACAGGGCATCCTCTGGAATATCCCTCAGGAAGGAGAAATTCCTCATGAGAAATCTTAAAGGGGATCCCCGGACCCCACAAATTCCCCCAGCTGGGCCCATTCCCACAAGAAATCTGGGATCAGCCCCGCTTTACACACAGAATCTCCCCAGGAATTCCAGGGAATTCTCCCAGCAGCATCCATCCCCTAAAGGGACCCCACAAAAGGATTTTGGGATCCCACTCCAAGGGATGAGGAAAAACAGCAGGAGAACCCCAAAATTCCAGCTGGGAAAATGCACTTGGGAAGGAAAAAGTCACGGGAACGCCGCAGGATAAACAGGGAAAACCATGGGATCCTCCTGCCCTGCAGCCTGGGATAGACAGGAAACCCCTTTGGATCCCTTTGCATCCATGCCCCAATCCCATCCCAAATTCTCCTCCCTCCCTTTCCCAAATCCCGGATTTGATTTATTCCCAATTTTTTCCCCTCTCTCTGCCTCGTTATCCCACAAATGGAGTGCTCCAGATGGCGACCCCTGGGATTTTCCCTTTTTTTTTTTTCATCCCTCATTAGTTCCCAATAATTTTAAGGCCCTGTCTGGGAAAGGCTGGAAAAAAATTCCACTATGGAATAATTCCCCAAATTCCATTTCGCGGAGTCATTTTCCCTCCTTAAATCCACTTTTTTGCTCACGAAATCAAAAAAATTCCACTTTTCTTTCCCAAGGAATCCATGGAATCTTTTAGGAATCACAACCCAAAGAGTCTCATTCCAATAGCAGGGGGAAAAAAGGTTGGAAAATCTTCCAAGGGAGCTAGAAAAATATTACAATGTGTTTTTTCCCTGCCGTGGTGTTTTCCTTGAATTTCTGAGAATTCCTTGGATTTTTGAGCATTCCCAAGAGGGTCAGAGCAGAGCCTCCTTCCCTCCTTTTCCTTCAGGAACAGAATTCCCAGATTTCCCACCCTTCTTCCCATCATTTTGGGATTATAAATCCAGAGCCTTGCCCCAATTCCAGTGCTGGGAGCAGCAATTCCAGAGGGAACAGAAATTCCAGAGAGAACAGAAATTCAGAGGGAAATTCCAGAGGGAATCCAGCTGGGAGAACCCTGGGAAAAGGGCAGCGGGATGGGGAGACCTGGAAAGGATTTTGGGGAATTTTGGGGGGAATTTTTTGGGATTTTTTGGGTGGATTTTCAGATTGGATTGGAGCTTTTCCCTGGAATTGGAATTTCTCCCTGGGATTGGAATTTCTCCCTGGGCCTGGCACTTTTCCCTGGTGGAATCAAGGTTAAATTCCCTCCCTTTCCCAACTTTCCCAGTTTTCCCAAGCCCAGGGATGGCTGGGAAGCTGCTGCCTCCTCCCCATGCCCACATCCCAATCCAGAAAATCCGGGATCCTTTGGGAAAAGGGTTTTTTGGGAAGCACCTGGCTCGGTGTGTGCCCAGGTAAGGCCATTCCCGAGCTTTTCCTGGGAAAAACAGCCGGGAACGTGAGGGCCAAGGGAGACCTGGTGTCCTGCTGGGATCTCTGGGAATGGGCCCAGGAAGAGCTGGGAAAATCCCAACCGGGATTTTCCAGCCCTGGAATTGTCACTGCCCGGCCACATGGGAGAGGGGTCCTGGATCCCGAACAATTCCTGCCCTTCTTTCAACGGATCCCAAAAGATTCCTGCCCTTCCAGGGATGCTGAGCAATTCCTGCCCTTCTTTCCATGGATCCCAAACAATTCCTGCTCTTCCAGGGATCCTGAACAATTCCTGCCCTTCTTTCCAGGAATCCCAAAAGATTCCTGTCCTTCCAGGGATCCCAAAAGATTCCTGCCCTTCCAGAGATCCCAAACAATTCTTGCTCTTCTTTTCATGGATCCTAAATGATTCCTATCCGTCCAGGGATTCCAAACAATTCTGTCCTTCCAGGGATCCCAAACAATTCCTGCGCTTTCAGGGATCTCAAACTATTCCTGCTCTTCCAGAGCTGGATCCAGCCCTGTGGCTCCAGCTGCCAAAGCCTCACCTGGATCAGGGATCCTGGAAGGATCAGGAATCCAGACCCTCCCTGGGGAGGATCAGGGATTCAATCCCTCACCTGGAAAAATCTGGGGGCCAGAACTGGAAGGATCTGGGAGCCAAACCCTCATCTGGAATTCTCAGGGGAGCCAAAGTCTCCCCTGGAGAAGGGAACCTGGAAGGATCAGGGAATCCAGACCCTCACCTGGAATTCTCAGGGGAGCCAAACCTCACCTGGATCAGGGATCCCATCCCTCTCCTGAAAGAACCAGGGAGCCCGGAAAGATGAGGAATCCTGGAAGGATCAGGGATCCAGACCCTCACCTGGAAGGATCAAACGGGCCAAGCCCAGCCCTGGAAGGATCTGGAGACAATCCCTGTCCTGGAAATATCCGGGGGCCTGGAAAGATCAGGGAGCCAAAGCCTCATCTGAATCAGGGATCCTGGAAGGATCAGGAGAATTAAACCCGGAAAGATCAGGGATCCAATCCCTGCCCTGGAAGGATCTGGGATCCAATCCCTCCTGGCAGGCTCGGGAATGTCACTCGGGCCGGGCCTGGGGACAATTGGCGCCGTTTGTCACCCGCGGGGCCGTTCCTGAGTGACCCTGTAACCCTCGGGAATGGGGACACAGGGACACGGCGACTGTCCCGCTCCGTCCCCGCCGCGCCACCCCCGCGGGGCTGGCAGTGCCACCGTGGCTGGCGGGGCTGGCAGTGCCACCGGGGCCGATCCCTGGGGCGGTGCCAGCCCCGTGCCAGCCCTGCCAGGCTGTCCCCGCGCTTATCTGGCCACGGCGAGGTCACCGCTGCTGTCCCCAAGCCACGTGACGGGGACACGGGGACAGCGGCCCGGGCCAGCCCCGCGTGTCCTTTGTCACCGCGGGGGGGTCGGGGACAAACCCGGGGACAGGGACAGGGGACAAGGACAGAAAGAGGGGACAGGGACAGGAGCAGGGGAAGGGGACAGGGACAGGGAAAGGGACAGGGACAGAAGCAGGGGAAGGAGCAGAAACAGGGAAGGGACAGGATCAGGATTGTCCCCCTGGAGTCCCCGCCCGTGCCAGGACACGGGGACAGCGCGGGGAGCATCGATCGCCCGCGGGCGGCCGCAGTGTCCCCGCAGTGTCCCCGCAGTGTCCCCAGCGCCTGCCGGGTAATTCCATGGATTTTTCCTCTCCCGCTCTTCCAGGGGCACTGGGACAGCGCGGAGGGGCCGGGCCGGGCATTAAAGGGCGAGCGCCACCCCCCTGGGGACATGGGGACACCAGCGGGACAAGGGGGGACATCAGTGTCCCCAAATGTCCGGCACAGCAACAGGGCCACCCCTGAGCAGGGCCGGGAACGGAGGGGAATTCAGGAATTCCGGGCAGAGTTTTTTGGGATTCTCCGGATTTTTGGAATAGGATCAGGGAACGACAGAATGGGATGGGACATGAACAATCACCCAGTGCCACCACCTGGGGACACCTGCCACTGTCCCAGGCTGCTCCAAACCCCATCCCAGGGATCGGGGCAGCCCCAGCTGCTCTGGCAATGCCAGCCCAGGCAGGAATTGCTCATTGCCAAGATGCCACCCATGGCTGCCCTCTGGCAGTGGGAGCCATTCCCTGGGTGCTGTCCCTCCATCCTTTGGGGTTTTTCCCTCTCCCTGTTTCCCGCAGCTCCTTCAGGCTCTGGAATCCAAAATTGGGTCACCCTGGAGCTCCTTTCCAGGACGAACATTCCTGATTTTCCTGGAGCTCCTTTCCAGGATGAACATTCCCGATTTTCCTGCTGGAGCTGCTCCATCCCTGCCTGGCCCTTCCGGGATGATCCCAGAGTTTGGTGCCACAAAATCCCAAAATTCCCGGTGGTCCCAGCCCCTGGGGAGGGCTCTGGGGACAGAAATTTGGGGACAGGAGGGAGATTTGGGGACAGGGCAGAGAGCTGGGGACAGGTCACAGGTTTGGGGGACAGGAGAGAGATTTGGGGACAGGAGAGGGATTTGGGGACAGGCCACAGATTTTGGAGACAGGAGGGAGATCTGGGGACAAGTGAGGGATTTAGGGACAGGAGAGAGGTTTGGGGGCAGGACACAGATTTTGGGGACAGGACAGATTGGGGGCAGGAAGGAGATTAGGGGATTGGGGACAAGAGAGAGGACTGGGGACAGGACAGGGATTTTGGGGACAGGACAGATTTGGGGACAGAACACAGATTTAGGGACAGGAGAGAGGTTTAGAGACAGGACACAGATTTAGGGACAGGAAGGAGATTTGGGGACAGGGCACAGATTGTGGGGACAGGGCACAGATTGTGGGGACAGGAGGGAGATTTCAGAACAGGACAGAAGTTTGGGGACAGGAGAGGGGACTGGGGACAGGTAACAGGTTTGGGGACAGGACAGAGGTTTGGGGACAAAAGAGGGGATTTGGGGAAAGGACGGATTTGGGGACAGAACAGGCGTTAGGGACAGGCCACAGATTTTGGGGACAGGTCACAGATTTTGGGGCCTCCCCCACCATCTCCCCCATCCCGGGAACGGCCCCCCTGGATCAGGAATGGATCGGGAACGTCCCCCCGGTTTCGGGAATGTCCCCCCGGTTTTGGGAATGTCCCCCCGGTTTCGGGAATGTCCCCCCTGGATCGGGAATGGATCGGGAATGGATCGGGAATGTCCCCCCCGGTTTCGGGGCTCCCCCATCCCGCTCCGTATCCATGGGAACGTTCCCAGCACCGTCACCATGGAAACCGCAGCGCCACGCGCGGCACTGCGGGACCTGCGCACCTGGGAGGGACAGAGGGACACGGACAGAGGGACAGGAATGGGGACACGGACAGAGGGACAGGACAGAGAGACACGGACAGAGACAGAGGGACACGAACAGAGGGACAGGGGGACAGGACAGAGGGATATGAACAGAGACAGAGGGACAGGGGGACAGAGGGACAGGAATGGGGACAGATGGGACAGCACCAGAGGGGACAGAGGGCACAGCAACAGGGACAAATGAGACACGGGGACAGGGCCAGAGGGACAGGAATAAGGGCCGGGAGAGAGGGGACAGAGGGACAGGAATGGGGACAGATGAGACAGCAAAAAAGGGGACAGGGATGGGGAGACATGGACAGAGGAGACAGAGGGACAGAGACAGAGGGGACAGAGGGGACAGGAATGGGGACAGGGACAGAAGGGACAGGAATGGGGACAGATGAGACAGCAAAAGAGGGGACAGAGGGCACAGCGACAGGGGGGACGTGGACAGAGGGACAGGGACAGAGGGGTCAGAGTGGGCAGGAAGGGGGACAGGGGCAGAGGGACAAGGATGGGGACAGAGGGACAGGAAGGGGGACAGGGGGGACAGCGACAGGGGACAGATGGGATAGCAAGAGGGGACCGAGGGCACAACAACAGAGGGGACGTGGACAGAGGAGACACAGGGACAGAAGGACAGGGGGACAGGGGGACAGGGACAGAGGGGACAGGGGGGACAGGAATGGGGACAGGGACAGAGGGACAGAGGGGACAGGGGGACAGAGCTGTGCTTGCACAGGACACAGGAAATCCCTGCCAGGGCTGGAGCATTCCAGGATCCCACAGACCCCACAGATCCCTGGATGGGGACAGCTCCCCCTGCCCCACAGCAGCTCCCGCCTGCAGCACCAACATTCCCATGGATGGGGACAGGAGCAGGCCCGGAGCCGCGCAGGGACAATTCCAGAGCCCCCAGCGCCACCAGGGACAGGAGGACAAACAAATCCCACCTGGCGGCTCCCACAATTCCCGCTCTCATCCCAGGAAATCCCGCCGGTGCCACCCGGGACAGCTCGGTCCTGTCCCCTCTGCCGCCTGCACACTGACCCCGAACCCGCCGGGAATCCCGGGAATTCCACGGAGGCGTTGGTGGAACACGCCAGAGCCCATCCCGGGGGTTGGAGCTCACCTGTTCCCGGGAATTCCGCGCTGCCCGAGGGCTTGGGGCCGCCCGGAGCTGGATCCGGCCGGGACAAACATCCCGGGCCCCCCCGGCAGCGGCGGCGCTAATGGGATCAGCCCCGCTCCATCTGCTCGGCGGGGCCGCGCTAATCCCGAGCCAGACCCGGGATAGGCCGGGAAACCGCAGCGGGATACCGGGAACGGGGGGGAATTAATTCTGGGAATTGGGGGAAATTAATTCTGGGAATGGCGGGGAAATTAATTCTGGGAATGGCGGGGAAATTCTGGGAATGGGGGGAAATTAATTCTGGGAATGGCGGGGAAATTCCGGGAATGGCGGGGAAATTCTGGACATTGGAGAAATTACGGGAATCGGGGAGAAATTACGGGAATTAGGGGGAAATTAATTATGGGAATCAGGGAGAAATTACTGGAATTAGGGGGGAAATAATTATGGGAATCGAGGAGGTATTCTGGGAATCGGGGAGGAATTACAGGATCCAGAGAGAAATTCTGGGAATCAGAGAGAAATTACAGGAATTGAGGAGAAATTACGGGAACTGGGGAGGAATTACAGGGATCAGGGAGAAATTCCGGGAATCACAGGGAAATTACAGGAATTGGGGAGAAATTCTTGGAATTTGGAGAAATTCCGGGAGTCAGAGAGAAATTCTGGGAATTGAGGAGAAATTCTGGGAATTGGGGAGGAATTCTGGGAACTGGGGAGAAATCCCAGGAATTGGGGAGAAATTACAGGATTCAGGGAGAAATTCTGGGAGTCACTGAGAAATTACGGGAATTGAGGAGAAATTCCATTAATTGTGGAGGAATTCTAGGAATTGGGGCAAAATCCCAGGAATCAAGGAGAAATTGCAGAAATCAGGGAGGAATCCCAGGAATCGGGGAAATCTGGGAATTACAGAGAAATCCCAGGAATCGGGGAGAAATTCTGGGAATCACAGAGAAATCCTGGGAATCGGGGAGAAATCCCAGGGACCAGGGAGAAATTCTGGGAAGTAGGGAAAAATCCAGGGAATCACTGGGAAGTTCCAGGAATCACTGAGAAATTCTGGGAACCAGGAGAAATCCTGGAATTACAGAGAAATCCCAGGAATTACAGAGAAATCCAGGGAATCGGGGAATGGCGCTGTCACCCCACCACGACATCCCGGGAGTCTGGCACCAGCGTGAGACTCCAGACGCGCATTCCAGAGGGAGAACAGCTTGGGAAGGCTCCCACATTCCCACATTCCCGCATTCTCACGTTCCCGTGTTCCCACGTTCCCGCATTCCCTCCCACAGCCAGCAGGGCAGGGAAGCGCCTGCAGCGCCTGGAGTGGGAAAACGGGGTTTGGAATGGTTGGGAATAGTTGGGAATAGCCGGGAATAAAGCACTGGAAGCGCATACCAGGGGTTCTGGGATGAGGCTGGAGCCGGGAAAAGCCCCCTGGGCTCCACTGGAATTCCCATTCCTTGGTTTGATCCCCAGTTCCCAGGATTTCATCCCAAAGCCTGGCACGGGCAGGGAAGGGGCCGGGGGAGCTCCTGGGGTGTCTGTGTGGGAATTCCAGGTGCAATCCTGGGATGGGATGGGATGGGATGGGATGAGCCTGGTGACAGGAGCTGGAATCCTAAATCCTGATGATTCCCAGCACCGGGAATGGCTCCAGATGGGAACAGCAGCAGGTCTTGGGCTGGTTTGGGACTGGGATCAGAATTGGAATTGGGATTTGGTTTGGGATTGGGATTGAGATCAGGATCAGGATTGGGATCAAGATTGCGGTTGAGATTTGGATCAGGATTGGGATTGGAATTGGGATCTGGATTGGTGTTGATCAGGACTGAGATCAGGATTAGGATTAGGATTAGGATCAGGATTGGGATCTTTTCCAGGAACAGAGGAGCCCTGAGGGCCACAGGAAGAGGTCAGAGCAGAGATTGGGAAAATCCCTAAGGAAAACCCTCCTGGAGGGAGGTTTGGATCAGGAGGATCCGGACACTTTTCCTTGGTCACCTCCATGGGACATCATCCCCTCCCTGTCCCCATCCCAGTGCCAGGGACAGCCGGAGCTTCCAAAGATCCGGGAGAAGCCCCAGGGCTCCAGGGGGCCCTGCCCAGCCACATTCCCATGGGATTTTCCTGCTGATGGCACATCCCAGAGCCTCACCCGCTCCTGCCTCGCTCACAGCTGGCACTGCTCGGAGCCTTTCCAGCCTTTCCCAGTTTTCCCAACTTTTCCCATTCCCATTCCTTCCCTCAACTCTCCACACCTGAACTGGGACCACTCTGAGCCCTGCCAGACTTTTTCTGCCTTTCCCATTTTTTTCCCAGTTTTTTCCATCATTTCCCAACTTCTTCCATTCCCATTCCTGCCCATAGGGACTGCTCTGAGCCCTGCCAGACTTTTCCAGCCTTTCCTAGTTTTTCCAGCTTTTCCCAACCTTTTCCCAGTCGTTTCCCATTCCCATTCCTGCCCTCAACTCTTCCCACCTGAACCAGGACCACTTTGAGCCCTACCAGTCTTTTCCAGCCTTTCCAGGTTTTCCCAACCTCTTCCAGTTTCCCCCAGCCTTTCCCCATTTTTTCCAGCCTTTCCCAACTTTTCCCATTCCCATTCCTGCCCATAGGGACCGCTCTGAGCCCTGCCAGTCTTTTCCAGCCTTCCCCAGTTTTTCCCAGTCTTCTCCCAATTTTTTCAGCCTTCTCCAGCTTTTCCCAGCCTTTCCCCAATCCCATTCCTGGAATGGGACTGCTCTGAGCTCTGCCACCCTTTCCCAGTTTTTTCCCATTCCCATTCCCATCTCCCATCCCTGATCCCCAGAAGAGTTTTCCGGCTGGATCCCCCACCCCAGGGGCTGCAGGGACATTCCTGGTTGGCATTCCCGGCTGGATCCCCGGCCTTAGGGCCATTCCCAGCTGAATCCCCCATCCCAGGGCCATCTCCCACTCCAGGGCCATTCCTGGCTGGATCCTCCAGGCCCATTCCCAGCTGCATTTCTGACTGGATTCCCTGCCCCAGGACCATTCCCAGCCCACATTCCCAGCTGGATCTCCCACCCCAGGGCCATTCCCAGCTGGATTCCCCACCCCAGGGCCATTCCCAGCTGGATTCCCAGCTGGATCCCAGGGCAGGCTCACCTGGCAGCAGAGTCACAGCCGCGCTCACAGCGCTCCCTCCTCATCCACCTGCGGGGACAGAGGGGACACGTCAGAGCATTCCCGGGAATGGGAACACTGGGAATGCATCCATGGGCACCGCGGGTGGCAGGAGGGCGGGAATGGGAGAATTCCCAGGAAAGGGACAGCAGGGACGGGGAAGGGCACCTCTGGTGTCACAGGGAAGTCAAAATTCCGTGCTGTGAGAATTCCTGATGCACAAACCCATCCTTATCCCGAGAATTCCTGACACAGAAGCCCATCCTTATCCTGAGAATTCCTGATGCACAAACCCATCCTTATCCCGAGAATTCCTGACACAGAAGCCCATCCTTATCCCGTGCTGTCCCAGTGAAAGCCCCAGGGAACATCCCAGGGATAAGGGAGAGGGATGCAGGAACCTGGCTCAGCAGGAACCATGGATGCTTCTCCTGCCCTGGATTAATGGGATCCTCCACTTTTACCACATGGATCAGTGGGATTCTCCAGCACCAATCCCACCCCAAATCAGTGGGATCCTCCACTTTTCCCACCCCACATCACTTCCAGCACCGATCCCACCATAGTTCAATGGGATTCTTCCCACACTTTCCCCACCCCAGACCAGTGGGATCCTGCACTTTTCCCACTATGGATCAATGGGATCCTCCAGCACTGATCCCACCCTGGATCAGTGGGATCCTCCACTTTTCCCACTCTGAATCAGTGAGATCTTCCAGCACTGATCCCACCATGGATCAATGAGATTCTTCCCACACTTTTCCCACCCCAGACCAGTGGGATCCTCCACTTTTCCCACTATGGATCAATGGGATCCTCCAGCACCGATTCCACTCTGGATCAGTGGGATCCTCCACTTTTCTCACTCTGGATCAGTGGGATTCTCCAGCACCAATCCCACCCCAGACCAGTAGGATCCTTCACTTTTCCCACCCCAGATCAGTGGGATCCTCCACTTTTCCCACATGGATCAATGGGGTTCTTTCCACACTTTTCCCATGCCAAATCAGTGGGATCCTCCACTTTTCCCAGCCTGGATCAGTGGGAATCCTCCAGCACTTTTCCCACCCCAGATCAGGGGGATTTTCCAGCACCAATCCCGCTCTGGATCAGTGGGATCCTTCACTTTTCCCACCCTGTGTCAGTGGGATCTTCCAGCACTGATCCCACCATGGATCAATGGGATTCTTCCCACACTTTTCCCACCCCAGATCAGTGGGATTTTGCAGTACCTTTCCCACTCCAGATCAGTGGAATCCTCCACCTCTCCCACTCTGGATCAGTGGGATCCTGCACTTTTCCCGCCCCGGATCAGCGGGATCCTCTCCCGGCTCACTCCCATCCTCCCCTCAGTGCCCCCAGCTCCGAACGTCCCCACTGGGGTCGCCCCTTTTCCTTCCTGCTCGGGGCCAGCGCCCACCTCCAGCCCGGCGGAGATTCGGGAATGGGAACATCCAGGGAATGGGAACATCCAGGGAGCCTCTGGGGCCGCTGCCGCCGCCAAAGCCGCGCTCGGGGCGGGCGCTGCAATGGCTGCTGGTTCTTAGGGAATTAAAAATGCATGGCTTGGGAATTCTCCGAGCGCCGCAGCTGCTGCCAGCCGGGAAGGGGGGGAAAAGGGGGACAAAAGAGGGGAAAAAGGGGAAAAGGGCCGTTCCCAGGGTGCCCTTTGTGCCCCAAAACCCCTGGAGCGCCACGCAGGTGCCTGGCCGGAATCCTGGGAATGTTTCCCAAGGTCTCCTCTTTCCTGCACCTGGAGACGTCGCGGCTGGCGTGGAAAATGATGCTGGCGGAATTCCCAAGGGGCCGGAGAGGCCGCGGCTGTGGCTGTCACCGGCTGGGCCGGCGCAGGGGACGCTCCTGGGGACAGGGAAGCGACACTGGGGTTTGTGCAGGACCTATGGAAAGATTGTTGGGAATATCCAGGGAATGCTCTGCCTGCAGGGACATCCAAGCTCCCTGCACAAATCCTGGTTTTGGGATGAGGGAAAACACCCCCACAGGCAACATCGCAAAATCCCGGATTTTGGCTGCTCCAGAGCCAGGCAAGGGCTGGGAGCAGCCCAGGCCTTCCCAGCCTGAGCTTCCCATAAAACACAAATCCCAGGAAAACCCGAAACAGGCGGGAAGAGCGGCCAGAGGGCGAGGAGAACGCGCAGGAAGGGGGAGGAAAAGGCGGAATCGGCGCCTCGGGACCGGGGAGAGGAGAGAGGAGTGAGATAAGAGCCGTGACATCCTGAGCAGGAGCGGAAAATCCCGTGGGATCCGGCGCTGGAGGGGAGGAGGGAACGCTTCCCTGCCTGGCAGGAAGCGCCAAGGAGAGAATTCCCAGCCGGATCCAGAGGTTCCGGAGGGGGAGGCGCTGCCGGGGGGGCTCCGGGGGTCACGGCAGCACCGGGAGGGATTTTCCTGCTCTCCAGCCCAACTTCAGGGCTCAGGTGAGGCCCGGCTGGAATTCCAGCCCTGGGAATGTGCATCCAGGGATTCCAGAGAAACGGGATGCTGGCAGGAGGAGATTCTCCTGGGAATGGGGAGGAAAAGATTGCAGAAATTCAATTTGGCCCAGGGCATGAATTGTGCCAGAGATCCGTGAGGTTTGCAGCCAGCAGGATCCCAACCCTGACATTCCCAAGGATCCTGGATCCTGCAATTCTTGGGGTTCCCATCCCAACCCTCAAATCCCAAAGGATTCTGGGTTTTGGAATTCTTGTTCCCATCCCAACCCTGACATTTTCCAAGGATCCTGAAATCCTTGTTCCCATCCCAACCCTCGCATTCCAGAGGATTCTGGGATTCTTGTTCCCATCCCAACCCCTCACATTCCCAAGTATTCTGGGATACTTGGTCCCAACCCTTACATTCCCAAGGATCCTGAAATCCTTGTTCTCATCCCAACCCTCACATTCCCAGGGATCCTGGATCCTGGGATTCTTGCTCCCATCCCAACCCTCAAATCCCAAAGGATCCTGGGTTTTAGAATTCTTGTTCCCACCAACATTCCCGAGGATTCTGGATCCTGGAATTCTTGGTCCCGTTCCAACCCTCACATTCCCAAGGATCCTGGGATTGTTGTTCCAATCCCAATCTTGCCAAGGATTCTGGGTTTTGGGATTCCTGTTCCCATCCCAGCCCTCACACTCCCAAGGATCCTGAAATCCTTGTTCTCATCCCAGCCCTCAAATTTCCAGGAATCCTGGACCCTGGGATTCTTGCTCCCATCCCAACCCTCAAATCCCAAAAGATTCTGGGTTTTAGAATTCTTGCTCCCATCCCAACCCTCACATTTTCCCAGGAAATTCCTGAGGGGGAAAAAAAACCCCAAACCAGGCCCAGTTTTTCTGGGAAAACCAAACTCATCCACGGATCCGGAAAATTTATCACCTCCCGCTGCCATCCCACTGTCCCCAAGGTCCCCTGGGGCTGGCGGTGACACCAGGGAGAGCTCCGGGATCCCCCATCCCAACGGGATCCCCCAGGGACGCTCCAAAGGCTCGGGAATCACCGCGGGAAGGGCCCATCCCGGGTTCCCGGCTCTCCAGGAGCCGCAGCCCCCGTTCCAGCCGGGAGCATCCCGGGGCTGCGGGGCCGGGAAGGGCCGCGGGCGTTTCCTGCGGGAGCCAAGGGACAGGAACGGCCGCCCCACGGCGCTTCCGGCCATTCTTGCCGCTCCCCGGAGGGTTTCCAGAAAAAGCAGAGAGATCCAGGCCTGGAAGCTGAAATCATTCCCGAGAAAAAGGCAGGAATGCCAGCCCTTCCCAAGGGATGGGGCGGGGGCCAGCCCAGACCCCAAACTCTGCTTTTGGGGTTTTTGGTGCCCGGCGCCGAACCCAAACCCATCTTGGGGTCTCTTGGTGCTCCCAGAGTGAAAATTCCACTGGAATTTGGGATGGGATTCCCAGGGAAGTGTTGGGGTCCCCATCCCTGGATGTGGCACTCGGGGGTCTGGGTTGGGGACAAGGTGGGGACCGGGCACGGGTCGGGCTCGGTGACCTTGGAGGGATTTTCCAACATAAACAATTCTGGGATTCTGGAATTCTGGGGTTCTGGATTTTGGGATTGTGGCATTCTGGACTGTGGGAATATGGGATCTCAGATTCTGAGATTCTGGGATTGTGGGGTTCAGGAATTTTGGGATTCTCAAATCTAGGGTTCTGGATTATGGGATTTTGGATTCTGAGATTCTGGGATTCTGGGGTTCTAGGATTCTGGGATTGTGGGCATATGGGATTTTTGGATTGTGATATTCTGGAATCCTGCATTCTGGGATTTGGGGATTCTGGGATCCTTGGTTCTGGGATTCTCAGGTTCTGGGATTATGAGGTTTTGAGGTTCTGGGTTCTGGGATTCTGGCATTTGGATTTCTGGGATTCTGAGTTCTGGCATCCTGGGATTCTGAAATCCCAGATTCTGGGATTTGGGGATTCTGGGGTTCTGGACTGGGATTCTGGGATTCCCAGAAAGTGCCCCCCACAGCACCAATTCCCTCCCTGCCGGGGCTGTGCGGGGCTGTGACCCCCAGCCCCACTGTGGGGTTCAGGGGGCATCTGTGGGGTGCAGGAGGTGTCTGTGGGGTGCAGGAGGTGTCTGTGGGGTGCCCCCCGGGCCCCAGCCCTGCCAGCCCTGCCACCCCCGGTCCCCACCCGGCCCCGTTTGTCCCCAGTCACGCGCCAGGGCCACCCCGGTGCCACAAAGCCGCCGGGCTCTCAATATTTCATGAGCGAGGAATCGGCCGCTCCCTGCTCGGGTTACCCCGGAGCGCGTCCCTGCTGTCCCCAGCGCCAGCCGGGCGGCCGGGCCAGGGACACCTGCTGCCACCCGGCCTGGCCAGCGTCACCCTCTGTCACCCTCTGTCAGCCACTGCCACCCAGCCTGGCCAGTGTCACCCTCTGTCACCCTCTGTCACCTGCTGCCACCCGGCCTGGCCAGCGTCACCCTCTGTCACCCTCTGTCAGCCACTGCCACCCAGCCTGGCCAGTGTCACCCTCTGTCACCCTCTGTCACCTGCTGCCGCCCAGCCCGGCCAGTGCCACCCTCTGCCAACGTCTGTCACTCACTGACACCCACTGCCACTCTCCGTCATTTGCTGACACCCAGTGCCACCCGGCCTGGCCAGCGTCACCCGCTGCCACCCAGCCTGGTCAGTGCCACCCTCTGTCATCTGCTGCCACCCACTGCCGCCCTCTGCCACCCGCTACCTGACCAGTGCCACCCTCTGTCACCTGCTGACACCCTCTGAAACCCTGTGTCACCTGCTGCCACCCTCTGCCACCAGTTGCCACCAGGCCCGGCCAGTGCCACTCTCTGCCACCAGGCCTGGCATGGTCACCCTCTGCCACCTGCTGTCACCCATTGTTGCCACTGCCAGGCCTGGCCAGTACCATCCTCTGCCAGCCACTGCCACCCGCTACCTGGCCAGTGCCACCCTCTGTCACCTGCTGCCAGCCACTGCCACCAGGCCTGGCAGCGCCATCCTCCGCCAGCCTCTGTCACACACTGCCACCAGATGCCACCCAGCCTGGCACCCACTGCCACTCTGCCACCACTGCTCTCCGCTGTCCCCAGGACTGGCCACTGCCACTCTCTGTCACCTGCTGCCACCCACTGCCCTCAGGTCTGGCCAGTGCCACCCTCTGTCACACACTGTCACCCTCTGCAACCACTGCTACCAGGCCAGGCATCCACTGTCACTGCTGCCACCCGCTGCCACCAGATGCCACCCTCTGTCACATTCTGCCACAGCTGCCACCTGCTGCCACCTGGCCTGGCACCCACTGCCACTCGTTACCACCACTGCCACCGCTGTCCCCAGGGCTGTCCCCTGCCTGAGCCGCTGTGGCTCTGTCACGGCTGTGGCACTGTTACGGCACTGTCCCTGCTGTGGCTCTGTCCCCACCGTGGCACTGTCCCCGCTGTGGCACTGTCATGGCACTGTCCCCGCTGTGGCACTGTCCCCACCGTGGCACTGTCCCTGCACTGTCCCCGCTGTGGCACTGGCACGGCACCGTCCCCACTGTGGCACTGTCATGGCACTGTCCCCGCTGTGGCACTGTCACGGCTGTGGCACTGTCACGACACTGTCCCCGCTGTGACACTGTCCCCGCTGTGGCACTGTCATGGCACTGTCCCCGCTGTGGCACTGTCCCCGCTGTGGCACTGGCACGGCTGTGGCACTGTCCCCGCTGTGGCACTGTCATGGCACTGTCCCCGCTGTGGCACTGTCCCCGCAGTGGCACTGGCACGGCTGTGGCACTGTCATGGCACTGTCCCCGCTGTGGCACTGTCCCTGCTGTGGCACTGTCCCCGCTGTGGCACTGTCCCCGCAGTGGCACTGGCACGGCTGTGGCACTGTCACGACACTGTCCCCGCTGTGGCACTGTCCCCGCTGTGGCACTGTCATGGCACTGTCCCCGCTGTGGCACTGTCCCTGCTGTGGCACTGTCCCCGCTGTGGCACTGTCCCCGCTGTGGCACTGTCATGGCACTGTCCCCGCTGTGGCACTGTCCCCGCTGGGGCACTGTCCCCGCTGTGGCACTGTCCCCGCTGTGGCACTGGCACGGCTGTGGCACTGTCCCTGCTGTGGCACTGTCATGGCACTGTCCCCGCTGTGGCACTGTCCCCGCTGTGGCACTGTCACGGCTGTGGCACTGTCCCCGCTGTGGCACTGTCATGGCACTGTCCCCGCTGTGGCACTGTCCCTGCTGTGGCACTGTCCCCGCTGTGGCGCTGTCACGGCGGTGTCACCGCGGGCCCGGCCCACGCGGGCTCCGCCTGCCCCCGAGCCGTGCCCGTTGTCACAGTGACAGCGGTGACAGCGGTGACAGAGCTGCGCTGCCTCCGGGAGTGGGATGGTGGCAATTTACTCTTTGTGCTCCTTTTAGCTGCGGCCTCCCGCTCCTGCTCCGCCGTGCCGGGGGGAGGGAGCTCGGGGAGCCGGGAATTCGGGAATTCAGGGATTCGGGGGATTCGGGGGATTCGGGGATTCAAGGGGGTCAGACAATTGGGGGGTTCAGCAGAGTCAGGAATTGAAGGATTCAGAGAAGTCAGGGGATTCAGGAGTTTCAGGGGAAATCGGGGAATTTGGGGGATTCAGGGGTTCGGGGGAGTCAGGGAATTTGGGGATTGAGGGATTCGGAAGACTGAGGGATTCGGGTAATTTGGGGATTATGGGGATTCAGGGAAGTCAGGGGATTCAGGAAATTTGGGGGTTCAGAGAATTCAAGGGAGTCGGGGATTGAGGGATTCAGAGGATTCGGGGAAGTCGGGGGATTCGGGGGATTCAGGGATTTCAGGGGAATCGGGGAATTGGGAAATTCAGAGGTTCAGGGGAGTCAGGGAACTGGAGGATTCAGGGGTTATGGGGAGTCAGGGATTGAAGGATTCAGAGGATTCAGGGGATGCAAGGAATTCAGGGATTATGGGGAGTCAGGAATTTGGGGAATTCAGGGGAGTTAGGCAATTCAGAGGATTCAGGGATTATGGGGAGTCAGGGGAGTCAGGGAATTCAGAGGATTCGGGGATGCAGGGAATTTGGGGGTTCAGGGAATTCAGAGATTTGGGAGAGTCAGGGGATTCAGGGAGTCAGGGGATTCGGGGGATTTGGGGATTTTGGGGGAATTCAGGGGATTCCACCCCACGGTTCCCACTGAACCCCACAGCTCCAGCCGGGAAGAGCTGGCACAGCACATCCCAGAGGGCACGGAGCAGGAAGAGGACAGGACGCTGTCCCTGTCCCCTGGCTCTGCCCATTCCAATTCCCAATTTTCCTCCCATGTACAGAGGGCCTGGAGCGCTCCAAGGACCCTTCAGCCACAGCTTTTCCATGGAAAATCCGGGAGCTGCCCCACTGCACATGAATCCCTGAGCTGCACCCCAAATCCATCACGGCCAGAGAGGGGAAGGGGAGAACAGAATTCCCTGCTGGAATAATGGAGAGGGGAAGAGAAAAACAGAATTCCCCTCTGGAATAATGGAAAGGGGAAGGGGAGAACAGAATTCCCCTCTGGAATAATGGAAAGGGGAGAACAGAATTCCCCTCTGGAATACAGGAGAGGGGAAGGGGAGCCCAGGCTGCTTTCCTGGAATGCAGGAGAGAAGGGAAGGGGAGCCTGGGACACCAAAAGGTGGGAAAAGGAGCCCAGGTTTTCCCCTGGAACAACAAAAGACAGGAAAGGGAGCCCAGGTTTTCCCTTGGAACACCAAAAGATGGGAAAAGGAGCCCAGGTTTTCCTCTGGAACACCGAAAGAGGGGACAGGAAGCCCAGACTGCTTCCCTGGAACACTGGGAGAGCCCAGGATGCTCCCTGGAACACTGAGGGAGGAGAAAGAGAAGCCCAGGCTGCTTCCCTGGAATATGAGAGGGAAAGGGGAGTTCAGGCTGTTCCCTTGGGATGCAGGAGAGGGGGGGAAGAGGAGCCTGGAACATGGAGAGAGGAAAGGGAAGCACAGGATGGCTCCTGGAACACCAGGAGATGACAAAGGAGCCTGGGCTGCTTGCCTGGAACATGGAGAGGAGAGGGGGAGTCCAAGCTGCTCCCTGGAACACTGGGAGAGCCCAGGATGCTTCCCTGGAACACTGGGAGGTGGGAAAAGGGAAGCCCAGGCTGCTTCCCTGGAACATTGAGAGAGGGAAAAGGAGCCTGGGCTGCTTCCCTGGAAACTGTGAGAGGAGAGGGGGAGTCCAAGCTGCTCCCTGGAACACTGGGAGAGGGAAAGGGGAACCCAGGATGGCTCCCTGGAACAAGAAAAGAGCCCAGGATGCTCCCTGGAACATGGGAGAGGAAAAAGTGGAGTCCAAGTTGTTCCTTTGGGATACAGGAGAGAGTGGGAGAGGAGCCTGGAACACTGAGAGAGGAAAGGGAAGCACAGGATGGCTCCTGGAACACCGGGAGAGGGAAAAGGGGAACCCAGGATGGCTCCTGGAACACTGGGAGAGGGAAAAGGAACCCAGGCTGCTTCCTGGAATGCAGGAGAGGAGAAGGGGAGTTCAGGCTGTTCTCTTGGAATACAGGAAAGGAAGGAAGAGGAGCCTGGAACACCAAGAGATGGGAAAGGGAAGAACAGGATGGCTCCCTGGAACACTGTGAGAGGAGAGGGGGAGCCCAAGCTGCTCCCTGGAACATTGGGAGAGCCCAGGATGCTCCCTGGAACACTGAGGGAGGAGAAAGGGAAGCCCAGGCTGCTCCCCTGGAATATGAGAGGGGAAGGAGAGTTCAGGCTGTTCCCTTGGGATGCAGGAGAGGGGGGGAAGAGGAGCCTGGAACACGGAGAGAGGGAAAAGGGGAACCCAGGATGCCTCCCTGGAACACTGGGAGGTGGGAAAGGGAACCCAGGTTGCCTCCCTGGAACACTGAGAAATGGGAAAGGGAGCTCAGGCTGCTCCCTGGAACATGGAAAGAGCCCAGGATGCTACCCTGGAACACTGAGGGATGGGAAGAGGAGCCTGGGTTGCATCCCTGGAATGCAGGAGAGGAGAGAGGGAGTTGAAAATTCTCCCCTGGAATAATGAAAGATGGGAGAAGGAGCCCGGGCTGCATCCCTGGACACGGAGGGATGGGAGAAGGAGCCTGGGCTGCATCCCTGAAATGCAGGAGAGAGGAAAAGGAGCCCGGGCTGCATCCCTGGAATGCAGGAGATGGGAAAGGGAGCCCGGGCTGCATCCCTGGAATGCAGGAGATGGGAAAGGGAGCCCAGGCTGCATCCCTGGAACACTGAGGGATGGGAGAAGGAGGGCCGGGCTGCATCCCTGGAACACGGAGGGATGGGAAGAAGAGTCCAGGCTGCATCCCTGGAACAGAGGAGATGGGAAAAGGAGCCCGGGCTGCTTCCCTGGAAGGCAGGAGCCAGGAATGGGAGCCCGGGCTGCATCCCTGGAAGGCAGGAGATGGGAAAGGGAGCCCAGGCTGAATCCCTGGAATAGAGGAGGGAGGAAAATGAGCCCGGGCAGCATCCCTGGAACATCTAGAGATGAGAAAAGGAGCCCGGGCTGCTTCCCTGGAACACTGAGGGATGAGAAAAGAAGCCCGGGCTGCATCCCTGGAACACCAAGGGATGGGAGAAGGAGCCCGGGCAGCCCCCCTGGATTACAGGAGACGGGAATGGGAGCCCGGGCAGCCCCCCCGGCCGTGTCCCCTCCCCGCACTCGCGCTCCACACGTGCCCGGCCGCCCGCACGTGGTGCGGCGCGGGGGAGGCAGCGCTGGGAATTTTTAGGGGCTGGAATTGTCGGCAGAACGTTCCGTAGTGTAGGGCGGGCTGCTCGGCTCGGGGAGCGCTCCGCGGCCGGTTTGGGGGGGTTCGGGTGGTTTTGGGAGGTTTTGTGTCCCCCCAGAACACAATCGAGCTGCGCACACCAAACACGGGCGGCTCGGGCCGGGGGGGGTCACGCCAGAATTCCCACAATATTGAGAATATTCGGGAATTATCCACGGGTTGGGATGTTTAGGGCTTTCAGGCTCGGCGACACCAAAAAACCCCAAAATATCAGCGGTGCCCCATCCCTGGGAGCGCCCGAGGCCAGGCTGGAGCAACCTGGGAGGGTGAAAAGTGCCCATGGATGGGGATGAGCTTTAAACTGCCTTCCACCCAGAGCGTTCCAGGATAATTTTCCGGGAATAAAAGGCCCCTCCTCGGTGCCTTTTGTGCCCCTTTGGCCTCGCCCGGGGCTCCCGTGCAGGTGCAGGAAGCACAAAGAGCCCCCCGGGTTATGTAAGAGCTGCTCTGAGGAGGAATTTTGGGAATCCGCCGCCTCCATCACCCGCAGGACGGGAGGACAGAAGTTTCCAGGGAAGTTTATCCAGGAGAACCCCAGAGGGGACCTGCACCTGCTCAGCTCTGGGATCTCCTTCCCCAAACCCGGGCTGGGAGGAACACAGAGAGGTAAATTCACTTTTCCCAAGATCGGGGGGTAATTTCGCCGGCTGAGGCCCAGAAAGGAACACAACCCCACAAACGCCATAAATCCCATGAATTCCCTGCTCGGGGCTGCCCAAAAATCAATCCCGAGCGCCGGGAGAGGAGTCAGGAGTCAGTTCCTGACCCGGGCCAGCCCGGCCGGGCAGAACTCCCTGCGCAACTTCAGCTCCCGCACCCACAAAATCGGATTTTTGAGGGGAGTTCCACTCAACCCTGCCCAAACCACAACCGGGAGAGCCACAAAACCCAACACCAGGCCCCGGCCAGAACGCCCCGAACTCCGCCGCCGCTCCCCTGCCTGCATTCCCGGCAAAATCCGCCCCCGAAATCCCGGCACGAGCCCATGGCTGCCAGCCCCGTTCCCCGCTCTTCTCCCCACGAACGCGCCGCTCTCGGCTGCCCACGCGCCCCGGGCACATCGCAGCCCCCGTTCGGCGGAGAGCGGAGCCTCGGCCTCCCCCCCGCCCATCCCCGCCGCCCCCGAACGCCCCCGGAGCATCCCCCGCGCTGCCGCCCCCGCGCCGCGCATCCCCCGCTCCTCCCCCGGTGCCTCCCGGTACCTGCGGGGCTGCGGGCGGCGCGGCCCGAGCCACCATCGCCGCGGCGGCCGCCGGCGGCGGAGCGGAGCGGGGCGGGAGCGTTGCGGGAGCGTTGCGGGGCGGGGGCGGCGGCGGGGCCGGGCGGGGAGCGGCGCGCACGGCGGATCCCCCGCGGGCTCGGCCCCCGCCGCCGGCAGCGGGGCTCGGTTTTAGGAGTTGTCATGGCAACGGCCAGCCCGGTGCGCGCGGAAGGGGCGGGCGCACGGAGAAACTTCGGCGGCTCCGCGGGAGGGGGCTCCCGGTACCCCCCGAGCTCCCGCTGATCCCGCGGTTCTTGCGCGCCCCCCCTCGCGGACCCCCCGTTTCTCGGTGTCCCCCGGCACTCCCGAAGCCGCGGGGCTCGCTCCCCACACCGGGATGAGCGGCGGGGGCGGGGGGCAGCGCCGCCCCCCGCGCCGGGCAGCGAGAGCAGCGCCGCTCCCTCCTCGGAGCTCCCCGAACCTCCGAACCCCCCCGAACCCCGGGGCCGACCCGCCCGGTGACCCCGGAGCGAGGCACCGGCACCGCCCCGGCCCCTCCGAGGGCACCGGGCGCTCCTGCCCCGCCGGTCCCGGCCCCACAGCCCCGCCGGGGAGTGGGGCAGCCCCAGCCCCGCGCTCGGGGGGCGACCGGACCCCCCGGACCCCCCGGTGCCAGCACCGTTACCTGGCCCGGTGCCGCTGTCGGCCGCTCCGCTCCGCTGTGGCGCCCGCGGGGCCGGATCCCGCAGGAAACTCCCGGCCCCGGCGGCTCCGCTCGGCCCCTTTCCTGCCAGGAAGGGACACCCGGCCCCGCCGGCCACCGCCCCCGGCCGCGTCCTGCCCGGCGGGGGACAGCACGGGGGACAGCGGGGACAGCCCAGGGGACAGCGGGGATAGCCCAGGAGACAGCAAGGACAGCCCAGGGGACCCTGGGGACAGCCCGGGGCTCTCACCGGGACCCAAGGGCACCGCCAGTGGGGACAGGGCACGGGGGCGTACAGGGGGGCACAGGCAACTGCGGGGGACAGGGGCGATGTGGCGTGTCCAGCTCTGGGGTCAGTGGCAGCTTTGGGGTCAGTGCCAGCTACGGGGTCTCTGGGGTCCGTGCCAGCCCTGGGGTGAGTGCCCAGGTCTGGAGTCTCTGGGGTCAGTGCCTGGTTTTGGGGTCAGTATCAGGCTTTGGGGTCTCTGGGGTCCGCGCCAGCCCTGGGATCAGTGCCCGGCTTTGGGGTCTCCGGGGTCAGTGCCAGCTGTGGGGTCAGTGCCAGCTGTGGGGTCAGTGCCAGCTCCGGAGGCTCTGCGCGGCCCTATCGGGAGCGCAGGAAACACCTTGGCGGGACCGGGATTGTCCCTTCCTGCGGGACCCGGGCGGGGACAGAGCCGGCAGCGCGGCACGGGGACAGAGGGACGCGGGGACAGAGGGACGCGGGCGCTGTGGCGCTGGCGGTGGCACTGGCCCGGCCAGGCGTGAGTGGGGACACAATGGGGCAGTGCCGGGGCTGGGCGGGGACACGGGGACAAGGTCACAGCTCCTGCCGGGCACGGGGCCAGCTCGCAGCTCTGTCACCCTTGGCACGGAAGGAGGGACTCACCCCCTCCCACAGCGCTGCCCGCCCCGCCTGTCCCCATGTCCCCTCCCCTGTCCCCTGCGTGTCCCCATCCCCCTTTTCCTGTCCCCCCTGGATGTCACCATCCCCCTTTTCCTGTCCCCCCTTTTCCTGTCCCCATTCCCTTTTCCTGCCCTCTCCGATGATGTCTCCAAGCCCTCCCTGCCCTGGTGTGCCCCTCCAGCTGTCCCCTGCCCTCTCATGTGTCCCCTCACCTCCTTTGCCTGCTGCCCCCATGTGTCCTTGTCACCCCCCCCATGTATGTCCCTCTCCCCATATCCTGTCCCCATGCCTCTTCCTTGTGTGTCCCCATGTGTGTCCCTGTCCCCTCTCTGTGTCCCTGTCAGCTCTCTGTGTCCCCATGTATGTCCCCATCCCCTGCACCGTGTCCCCATGTGTGTCCCTGTCCCCTCTCTATGTCCCCATCCCCTTCCCCTGTCCCCCCACCCTGTCCCCACGCATGCAGGAGCTCAGGCGTGTGACAAAGCCACACAGGGCAGTGTCCCCAAGTGCCACCCTCCCTCCTGCCACAGCCCTGCCCAACAATTGTCCCCATTTTTGTCATCGGAGCTGTCCCGGAGCTCAGGGACAGAGGGGACAGATCCACCCCAGGACAGCTCCAGCATTCCCAGGGATCTGTGTCCCTTCCTCCTCTGTCTGTGTCACCGTTGTCACCCCCAGCTCAGGAGCAGCACCCGGGTTTGTCCTTTGGCCTGGTTCGGATCGGGAGGTTTTGTTGGGATTTTTTGGGGTTTTTTACCTCGAGGAGGGGAAACGTCCCGGGTTTCCTCCAGGAGAGCGGAGGAGGCGCCGTTCCCTGCAGGCTGCCCTGTCCCCCAGATTCCAGGAGTTCTCCGAGGGGCCGGGACAATTCCAGCGGCCCCAGGGCACCGGGAATAAATCCTACTGGGAACAAATCCTACTGGGATGGCGGGAATGGGGCCGGACCCTGCACGGGAGTGGGATCGGGAAATGGGATTGGGATGGGCAATGGGATCAGGAAATGGGGACCAGGATGGGGAATGGGATTGGGAGTGGGATCAGGAATGGGATTGGGATCCCTCTGATCTCCCTGCATCCCGCTGGTCATCCCTCTGATCCCACTGTGATCCCCCTGGATCTTGCCTGGCACACAGACAGGGTTGGCAGCTCCCAGGAAAATCCCCCTTCCTGTATCCCGAGTTTCCAGCTCCTGCTCTGGAGAATTCCAGGTGTTCCCTGGGCACCTGGCTGGGGAAGGGCTGGGAAGGATCCAGGCAGGATTTGGGAAAAATCCAGGCAGGGCCCAGGAAAGGTCCAGGCAGGATTTGGGAATGGTCCAGGCAGGATCTAAGCAGGTTCTAGGAAGCCTGGACAGGGTCTGAGCAGGATCCAGGAAAGATCCAGGCAGGACCAGGGCAGGGGCTGGGCAAGGATTTGGTCAGGATTCAGGAAAGATCCAGGCAGGGTCCAGCAAGGATCCAGGCAGGACCTGGGCAGGGTTTGGGCAGGATCCAGGAAAGATCCAGGCAGGGTTTGGGACAGAATTTGGTCAGGACCCAGGGCAGGCCCAGGCAGGCTCAGCTCAGGTTGCCACTGACCTGTGCAGGGCTGGCTCAGGCTGTCCCCACACCTGAGCAGGTGGCCCTCAACAGGTGACACACACGGGGACACAGCCCATGTCCCTTCACAGCCAGCTGCACACTGCCCTGAATGCCGGGAATGCCAGGAAAACCCCATCCAGCCACTCCCTTAAATCTTGGGATAACCTCATCTACCTGCACCCCTAAATCCCGGGATAACCCCATCCACCTGCACCCCTAAATCCCAGGATAACCCCATCCAGCTAGGATAACCCCAAAATCCTGGGATAAACACATCCACCTGCACCCCCAAATCATCCAGGATAAACCCTATCCAGCTGCACCCCTAAATCCCGGGATAACCCCATCCAGCTGTTCCCCTAAATCCCAGGACAGCCCCATCCAGCTGGGATAACCCCAAAATCCTAGGATAACCCTTCCAACTGGGATAACTCCATCCACCTGCACCCCTAAATCCCCAAACAATCCCCTCCAGCCGGGATAACCCCACCCAGCTACACCCATAAATCCTGGGATAATCCCATCCAGCTGCACCCATAAATCCTTCAATAACCCCATCCAGCTGGGATAACCCCATCCAGCTGCACCCATAAATCACCGTCAGGATAAAGCCATCTAGCTGGGATAACCCCGATATCCTGGGATAACCCCATCCAGCTGGGATAACCCCGAAATCCTGGGATAACCCCATCCAGCTGCACCCCTAAATCCCAGGATAACCCCATCCACCTGCACCCATAAATTCCAGGATTACCCCACCCAGCTACACCCATAAATCCTGGGATAACCCCATCCAGCGGTACCCCTAAATCCCGGGACAAACCCATCCAGCTGCCCCCTAAATCCCGGGATAACCCCATCCATCTGCCCCCCTAAATCCCGGGATAACCCCATCCATCTGCCCCCCTAAATCCCGGGATAACCCCACCCGGCCGCACCCCTGGCTCCCGGGTTGGATTTTAGGATGAGGATTTTCCCCCGGGGGCGCTGCCCAGGCTCCCCAGGGAATGGTGACATTCCCAGAGCTCGGGGTGGGATTTCAGGGTGTCTGTGCAGGAGTTGGATTCGGATCCTCTCAGGATTTCCGTAATCCCGGGATTCTGCCCCAAAACGGGCGGGAGGGACCCGCCCAGCCATGGATTTGCTGCCACCTAGAGCGGGCACCGGAGCTGGAACCTCGGGAAGTTCGGGAATTCCAAGCCCCGCACCCGGCAGGAACAACCTCCCAGCTCTTCCCAAAAGGATTTGGGAATTCTGGCTGCCACCAAACTCCCGGCACAAGGGGTGCTGTGCCCGTTCCCGGCTTCCCTGGGCAAGGAAAACCTGGAAATGCGGGAGAGAATCCCCAAAAATCCCTCCTGGGACAAGGTGGGAATGGTCGGCCCGCGGGAGAGGAGGCTCCAGGGGGATTTTAGCTGCGGATAGCAAGGTGGGAAAAGAGGGAAAAATTCTTCTCAGCACTGCCCAGTGATGGCAGAAATTAAAATAAAACGCCCCAAAACTTTAAAAAATCCGCCCCAAAACAACACCAAGAGCACAAGAAATCAGCACAGGCACACAGAGAAATTGTGGGATGTACAAAATCCTCGTGAATATCCAAAACCCTGCTCGTGCAGGATTTAGGGGTGCAGCTGGATGGGGTTATCCCGGGATTTAGGGGAGCAGCTGGATGGGGTTATCCCAGCTGGATGGGGTTATCCTGGGATTTAGGGGTGCAGCTGGATGGGATTTATCCCAGCTGGATGGGGTTATCCCGGGATTTAGGGGTGCAGTTGGGTGGAGTTATCCCAGGATTTAGGGGTGCAGCTGGATGGGTTTATCCCAGCTGGATAGGATTATCTCAGGATTTAGAGGTACAGCTGGATGGGATTGTCCTAGGATTTAGGGGTGCAGCTGGATGGGGTTATCCTGGTATTTAGAGGTACAGTGGGATGGGATTATCCTGGAATGTATGGGTACAGCTGAATGGGGTTTTCCTGGGATTTAGGGGTGCGGGTGCATCTGGATGGGTTTATCCCGGCTGGATGGGGTTATCCCAGGATTTAGGGGTGCTGCTGGATGGATTTGTCCCGGGATTTATGACTGCGGCTGGATGGGGTCATCCCGGGATTTAGGGGACAGCTGGGTGGGGTTTTCCTAGCTGGGTGGGGGTATCCTGGGATTTAAGGCTACAGCTGGAAGGGATTATCCTGGAATTTAGGGGTGCAGCTGGATGGGGGTTATCCCGGCTGGAGGGGGTTATCCTGGGATTTAGGGGTGCAGCTGGATGGGGTTATCCCGGGATTTATGGGTACAGCTGGATAGGGTTATCCTGGGATTAAGGGGTGCGGGTGCATCCCGGCTGGGTTTATCCCAGCTGGATGGGTTTATCCTGGGATTTAGGGGTGCGCCAGGATGGGGTTATCCAGGGCTTTAGGGGTGCAGCTGGATGAATTTATTCCGGCTGGATGTGTTTATCCCGGGATTTAGGGTCCCAGCAGCCCCGGGATCGGCCCGGGTGAGCTCCAGCCCGAGTTCCCGGTGATCCCGGGCCAGTTCCTGCCGCTCCCGGAGCGTCCCCGCATCCTCCCTTGGTGCTGCTGGCGCCGCGGGAGGCGCAGATGGAGCGCAGCAGACGCCGCCTGTGGGAAGCGGCGTCGGGAACGCGCCCGGGGACGGCTCCAGCTGGCGCCCGCCGGTGGCAGCGGCTGCGCGGGGACATCCCGGAGCCATCTGTCACCCGCAGCCCGCCCAGAACCGCCCCCGGCCCCGCAGGGCTCCGTGGGGAGCGATCCCGGGCCCGGGGGGGCAGGGGTGGATTTGGGATCAGAGATGGGATCGGGGAGCGGCCCCGAAGGGACACAAATCTTTGGGATCAGGGAGAAGCAGTGACAATGGAGCTGCCCCAAAGGGGACACAAATCTTTGGGACTGGGGAGCAGTGGTGACAATGGAGCTGCCCCAAAGGGGACACAAATCTTTGGGATCGGGGAGCAGCAGTGACAATGGAGCTGCCCCAAAGGGACACAAATCTTTGGGATTCGGGATCGGCGGTGACAATGGAGCCTCCCCTGAGGGGACACAAATCTTTGGGATCAGGGAGCAGCAGTGGCAATGGAGCTGCCCCAAAGGGGACAGAAATCTTTGGGATTCGGGACCCGCGGTGACAATGGAGCCACCCCTGAAGGGACACAAATCTTTGGGATCAGGGAGCAACAGTGACAATGGAGCTGTCCCTGAGGGCACACAACTCTTTGGGATCAGAGCCGGGACTGGAGAGTAGCAGTGACAATGCAGCTGCCCCAAAAGGACACAAATTCTAGGATCAGGGAGCAGCAGTGACAATGGAGCTGTCCCTGAGGGCACACAACTCTTTGGGATCAGAGCCGGGATCGGGGAGCGGCGGTGACACTGGGGCTGCCCCAAAGGGACACAGATTTTGGGATTAGGGAAAAGCAGTGACAGTGGAGCTGTCCAAAAAGGAGGGAGTGGTGGTGACAATGGAACTGCCCCTGAAGGGACACAAATCTTTGGGATCAGAGCTGGGATTGGGGAGCAGTGGTGACAATGGAACTGCCCCTTAGGGGACACAAATCTTTGGGATCAGATCTGGGATTGGAGAGTAGTGGTGACAATGGAGCTGCCCCAAAAGGACACAAATTCTGGGATCAGGGAGCAGCAGTGACAATGGAGTTGCCCCTAAGGGACACAAATCTTTGTGATCAGAGCCGGGATCAGGGAGCGGCGGCGACACCGGAGCCGCCCCAAAGGGACACAAATCCCCGTGGCCCAGCCCCTCCATGGCCGCTCCGACCCGACCCCTCCCTCCCCCCTGCTGGAGCCGCCCCCTCCCGGGAGGTGGCCCTGCCCTGGCACGGGTGGCACCGCGCCGTCGTTACGGTCCCTGCCACCCGCACCGTTCCAAGGTTCCAGCGCTGGTTCTCTGTGATGTCACTCCGACCTGCTGGCACCAGAGGTGACAGCTCCGCTCTGGCTCTGCCACCTGCTGCGCTGGCTCTGCCACTTGCGATGGCGCCGACGGCTTTGCTGTGGCTGCTCGTGCTGCTGGCCCTGGCTGGCCCCGTGTGGGGCACCTGGGACACCTGCAGGTCAGTAGCCCCGGGGGGCTCGGGGGCACTCGGGGGGTCCCTGGCACGGCCTGGGCACAGAGGAGCCCCTGGGGTTCCCTGTCCCTGCTGTCCCCGAGCAGGGCGCTGATGGCTTTGTGCTTGCAGGGGCACCTGCGGGCTCCGGCCCATGGCGTTCGACCACAGCTCCGTGGCTGCTGAGTATTCTCAGGACGACTACGACTCCTTGGATTCTTCCGATGGCACCGCCCAGTACGCGGTTGGATCTGCTGGAGTCCACCCGGGGGCCTGGCCTGGGGTCATCAGCGTCCAGGCCACCTGGGACAATGGCACATGGCACATGTGCTCGGGGGCACTCATCCACCCCCAGTGGGTGCTCACCGTGGCACACTGCTTTGCCCATGCTGGGTAAGTACGAGCAGGGACGGGGGTGTCCCCCACAGCATGGGCAGGGATGTCCGCACAGGAGAATCAGGGATATACCCAAAGCAGGGACAGGGCTGTCCCCAGAACAGGGTCAGGGATGTCCCCTCAGCACAGGGAGGTGCCCAGAGCAGGAAGGAAATTGTGCTGCTGCAGTCCCTGGCCCTGCTCCCTGTCACCCCTCTGTCCATCTCCTGCTCCTCAGAGACATCTCCAGGTGGGAGGTGGTGATTGGGGCCACAGATCTGAGCCAGCCGGGCCCCGAGGCCCAGCTGCGCCACATCAAGACCCTGCTGGTGCACCAGTACTACGAACCCCGCACGGCCCGGAACAACATCGCCCTGCTGGAGCTGGACCAGCCCGTGGAGTGCAGCGACTACATCCAGCTGGGCTGTGTGCCCGACAGCTCCCTGGCAGTGTCTGACCTCAAAACCTGCTACATCGCGGGCTGGAGAGCCACCCCGGAGAGCGGTGAGTGCCCACCCGGGGCAGGGCCAGGCCGAGGGCGGGCACACGGCCCTGGGCAGGGACATGGCCCCGGGCTAGGGGCTCTGCCCAGGGGCCGCCACTCAGTGCCCTCTGTGCCCGCAGCCCCCAACCCACGCATGGTGCTGCAGGAGGCCAAGGTGCGGCTCATCGACGTCCAGCTGTGCAACAGCAGCCGCTGGTACGGGGGGGCCGTGCACCCCCAGGACCTGTGTGCGGGGTACCCGCGGGGCGGCATCGACACCTGCCAGGTGGGGCTGGGCCCGGGCTGGGCACAGGGACCCTGAGCCAACCTGGGCCCCATGGAACCCCCAGAGCCAGCACAGGGACCCTGAGCCAACCTGGGCCCCATGGAACCCCCAGAGCCAGCACAGGGACCCTGAGCCAACCTGGGCCCCATGGAACCCCCAGAGCCAGCACAGGGACCCTGAGCCCCAACATGGCCCCATGGAACCCCCAGAGCCAACACAGGGACCCTGAGCCCCAACATGGGCCCCATGGAACCCCCAGAGCCAGCACAGGGACCCTGAGCCCCAACATGGCCCCATGGAACCCCCAGAGCCAGCACAGGGCCCATGGATCCCCTCAGAGCCAGCCAGGCCTCAAACATGGCTTGGCCCTGTTTGGGCCTGGCCCGGTGCCCTCCCAGCCCCGTGTCCCCATCGCTGACAGGTGTCCCTTGTCCATCCCCATGTCCCTGCCCGGTGTCCTCTTGTCCTCTGGGCTGGCACTGTGCCCACAGAGCCTTGCCATGGAACCCAGCCAGGAATGCAGCTCTGCAGGGGTTGGGTTGGGCAGGGCTGGCCCAGCCGATCCTGACCCTTCTCTCCTGTGGCAGGGGGACTTCGGGGGTCCCCTGGTCTGCAAGGACAACTCCGGTGACTACTTCTGGCTGGTGGGCCTGACCAGCTGGGGTAAGGGCTGTGCCGGGGCCAAGCGGCCCGGGGTGTTCACGTCCACGCAGCAGTTCCACACCTGGATCCAGGTGCAGATGGGGCTGCTCCCGCCTGAAGCTGACACTCCTCCGCCCGAGCCCATCCCGAGCCCGGAGGAAGAGCCCGACGCTGACCTGGAGGATGAGATGAATCCCAACCCGGATGACTCGGAGGATTACTCGAAGGTTTCATTCCAACAACAGATCCTGGGGAAATTCCTGAACCTGCTGCTGGAGCTCCTGCAGTTCCTGAAGGGAGAGAAAGCCTGAGCAGCGGGATGAGCTGATCCAGTTCTGGCAAGCATTCCCTGCTGGGGCCGTGGCTGTGGGGCCAACCCAGCCCCGGTGCCCAGGGCTGCTGTGCCCTGCCCACGCTGACCCCTGCGCCCACCCCGATGGTGAATCCAGTTTGTTCCTCAATTAGAGTAGTTCCAGTTCCCAGTTAGCCACGGTGTCCTGTTTGGTCTTTTGGGGAAAACAAGGATGGGACAATTTGGGGGGAAAGGGTGGGGTGGGGTTGGTTTGGGGGACATGAGGGGGAGCCAGGGAGGGGAGGATGGGCCTGGAGGTGGAGAGAGGAACAAACTGTTCCAGCCCAGGCTCCCCAGCAGAGCGTCAGGTGTGCCTGTCTCGGGAAAGTCCTGGAGAGGGTCAGCAGTGGGCACAGCTGGAGCTGCCATCCCAGGGTCCTGTGGAGGTGCTGGAAGTGCCATCCTGAGCTACTGCTGCTGTTGCCACCCAGGGCTGCGCCCTCTGTCACCAGCTCGTGTCTCTGAGGCTGCCCGATCCCATCCCATGCTCCTGCTGTAGGAGCAGGGCTCAGGCTCTGCTCCGGGAGTCCCAGCAGTGGCACCAGAGGAGCGGGGAGGGACAGATCCCAGAAATTTCCCTGCACAGGAGGCAGAGCTGCCCTGGTCAGTGCCCAGCCCTGAACGGAGACAGCAGTGGGGTGGAGCCTCCTCCCTGGGGACATTCCCGAGCTGCCCCATCCCGTGCCCTGCGATGTCCCTCCCTGGGGACATTCCCCGCTGCCCCATGCCATGCCTGGCACTGCCGCTCAGAACTACAACTCCCAGCACGCCCCGCGGCCCCGGGGCCGCCATGTGCATCACGCGATCGGCTGGGGCACTGCCGGCACCGCCCCGGGACCGCACCGGGGCAGCACCGGGACAGCACCGGGACACGGGGGAACACGGGGGAACACGGGGGCACCGCGCCATGGGGCCGCAGGGCCGACACCACCCCTGGCTGCTGATGCTGCCTCTGCTGCTGCTGCCGCCGGTGGGCGCCGCCGCCGCCCCGCCCAACTTCGTGCTGGTGCTGGCGGACGATCTGGGCTTCGGGGACCTGGGCAGCTACGGGCACCCCTCGTCCGCCACGCCGCACCTGGACCGGCTGGCGGCCCGCGGGCTGCGCTTCACCGACTTCTACAGCAGCGCCGCCGTCTGCAGCCCGTCCCGGTACGGCCCCCGCGGCGGGAGCGGCAACCCGGGCGGGGATGGAGCGGGGTGTCCTGGGATAAACGGGCGGGGATGGAGCGGGGTGTCCCGGGATAAATGGGTGGGGATGGAGCTGGGTGTCCCGGGATAAACCGGCAGTTATGAACCTGCGGTGTCCCGGGATAGACGGAGGGACAAACCCACCGTGTCCCGAGATAACCGGGCGGGGATGAACCCTCTGTGTCCTGCGATAAACGGGCGGTGCTGTCCCCGCTGTCCCTTGCCCGTGTCCGTGTCCCGGCTGTCCCTTGCCCGTGCCCGTGTCCCGCTGCAGGGCGGCGCTGCTGACGGGCCGGCTGCCGGTGCGCTCCGGGATCTACCCGGGCGTGTTCGATCCCGGCTCCCGGGGCGGGCTCCCGCTGGCCGAGCTCACCGTGGCCGAGCTGCTCCGGGACCGCGGCTACGCCACGGCCATAGTGGGCAAGTGGCACCTGGGCTTCGGGCGGAACGGCTCCTTCCTGCCCGTGCACCAGGGCTTCCAGCACTTCCTGGGGGTGCCCTACTCGCACGACCAGGTGAGCCGCGATTTGGGGGCTGCGCCGGGAGCAGCGCGGGGCCGGCGCGGGTTTGGGGTGGGCAAAACCCCTGGGCTGCTGGGACAGTGGGGATGGGGCCTGCAGAGGGCTGAGCTAGAACAGAGGCGGATAAATAAATTTTTAAAATTTAGTATTGATAAATTGAAAATTTCTAGCTTTTATAAATATGTTTTTAATTTATTTATTTTGTTTATTATATCTTAAATTTAGATGAATATTAAATATTTATTATTTAAATACATGAATAAAATGTTATTGAAAATATAAATAAATATAAATATTATCAGTATTATTAAAATATATCTATTACATATATGTTAGATATAATATCTATTATATATCTATATATTATATATGTTATAAAATTCATTAGATATATATAGTACATATAATATATATATTTTATATATATTATATGCTATTAAATATTGCTAAAATATATTATCAATAAAATGTATTAAATGAATAAATTTAATACTTAAATTTACTTATAAAATACTAAATAAGTAAATTTAATAATATAATATAATATAATGTAATATAATATAATATAATATAATATAATATAATATAATATAATATATAGTGTACTTCTATATTATATTATATTATATTATATTATATTATATTAGTATATACTTATATATAAATATACTTATATATACTTGTATATATTATATAGTCATATAATATTAAATAAGTAAATTTAATAGTTAATATTAAATAATATTTAATATTTATTTAATAAATATAGTAGGGATTTATGGAAAGCATCTCCTCCATGGCTGCACCTTGGGCAGCACCGGAGCCCAGCCAGGGCTGCACCCAAGATGAACCAAAACGGCCCCAAAATGCACGAGCGCTCCCGGGGTCTCTCCCTGGGATCAGTTCTGCTCCATTTGCACCTTGCAGTTCATTGTCCCATCCCAGCTTCAGCCCAGGCAGTCCCACCCTGCTTGTTTTTCTCTCTGCAGCCCACGGGGTTTGTGCTCCTGGGCTGAGATTTGGCTCATTTGTCCTTGGTGCCCAGCTGGAGCAGGAATTGTTTTGTCTCCCTGCTCTGTGCACAGAGCTCAGCATCCCATAACGTGAAGCTAAGGGGTGGGAATAGAAAAATAAAAAAAAATTAAAATCTCAGAATTAAAAATGTTAAATTAACGAACCCAAGCCGCTGTGCCAGAGCCGGACTCGCAGCCCCGCCGTGTTTTGTTTTGCAGGGTCCCTGCCAGAACCTGACGTGCTTTCCCCCGGACACCAAGTGCTTCGGGACGTGTGACCAGGGCGTGGTTGCGGTGCCGCTGCTGTGGAACCAGAGCATCGTGCAGCAGCCCGTGTCCTTCCCCGAGCTGGTGCCGCTCTACGGCCGCTTCTGCCGCGAGTTCATCGCCCGCTGCGCCCGGGAGCGCCGGCCCTTCCTGCTCTACTACGCGTCACACGTGGGGAACGGGCAGGGCCGGGAGCCGGGAGGGGGGAAAGGGGAAAGGGGAAAAGGGAAGGGAAAAGACAAATGGAGAAGGGAAGGGAAAAGGGAAAGGGAAAGGAAAGGAGAAGTGAGAAGAGGAAAGGGGAAGGGAAGGGAAGGGGAAAAGGAAAACAAAAGAAGGGAAGGGAAAGTGGTAGGGAAAAGGGAAAGGGAGGGGAAGGGAGAAGGGAAGGGAAAGGAAAAAAGAAAAAAGAAGGGAAGGGAGAAGGGAAAAGGGAAGGGAAAAGAGGGAAGGGAAAAGCAAAAACAAAAAAGAAGGGAAGGGAAGGGAAAAGGGAAGGAGAGGAAAAAGGGAAGGAGAAGGAAAAGGGAAAACAAAAAAGGGGAAGGGAAAATGGTAGGGAAAAGGGAAAGGGAGGGGAAGGGAAGGGAAAAGGGAAGGGAAAGGAAAAAGGAAAAAAGAAGGGAAGGGAAGGGAAGGGAAGGGAAGGGAAGGGAAGGGAAGGGAAGGGAAGGGAAGGGAAGGGAGAAGAGAAAAGGGAAAAGAGATAGGAAAAAGGGAAGGGAAAGGAAAAAAGAGAAAAGAAGGGAAGGGAGAAGGGAAAAGGGAAGGAGAGGGAAAACGGGGAAGGGAAAAGGGAAAAGAGATGGGAAAAGGGGAAGGGAAAAGGGAGAAGGGAAGGAAAAATGGGGAAGGGAAAAGGGGAAAGGGGAAGGGAAGAGGGAAGGGAAAAGGGAAAAGAGATGAGAAAAAAGGGAAGGGAAAAGGGAAAACAGAAGGGAAGGGAAAACGGTAGGGAAAAGGGAAAGGGAGAGAAAGGGAGAAGGGAAGGGGAGGGAAAGGGAAATGGGAAAAGGGAAGGGAGCCCAAATCCCATGGGGAGAACAGGGCAGCATCTCCCCTCCTGCCACCCCAAAATCTGCTCCTGGATGACCTGGGCTTGCTCTTCCCAATCCTATTGGGATGGTGCTTTTAGGCTGCTGCTTCCTGCAGCTTTCCCCTTATCCCCAGGGAAACCTTCCCACCCCGGAGCTCCCCGTTGTGCCACCGCTGAGACTGGGGGACAAACCTTCTCTGGGCTGTGGCTTTTGTCACCTCCCCGTGGTGGGCTGGCTGTCCCTGGCTGTCCCCGCAGGGGGTTGATCCCGGTGCCCTCTCCCCCCCAGCACACGCACTACCCGCAGTTTGCCAGCCGGGAGTTCGCGGGCACCACGCGCCGGGGACCCTTCGGGGACGCCCTGGCCGAGTTCGATGGCTCCGTGGGACAGCTGCTGCAGGCCCTGCAGGACAACGGCCTGGAGAACAACACCCTGCTGTTCGTCACCTCTGACAACGGGTGAGGGGCTGGCACGGCCGGCCACGGCTGGCACAGCTGGCACTGCCAGGTGGCACCTCGGGTCATGCTGTGGAGGGGACACCGGGTGTGAGCTCGGTGTTCTGTGACAGAAACATCCCAGGGGTTGGGCGAATCGTGTGGCACCCCTAAATGTCACCCAGGAGTTGGGCCAGGTGTATGACACCCCCAAATGTCCCCCGGGGGTTGGGTGAGCAATGTGACATCCCCAAATGTCGCCCAGGGGTTGGGCCAGGGTGTGTGACACCCCCAAATGTCCCCAGAGGTTTGGGTCAGCAACGTGACACCCCCAAATGTCACCTAGGGGTTGGGACAGCAATGTGACACCCCCAAATGTCCCCCAAGGGTTGTGCCAGGGATGTGACACCTCCAAATGTCCCCAGAGATTTGGTTCAGCAGTGTGACGCCCCCAGATGTCCCTCAGGTTTTGGGACAGCAGTGTGAAATCCGCAATGTCCCCCAGGGTCTGGGACAGCAGTGTGACACCCCCAAATGTCCCTTAAAGGATTGTGCCAGGGATGTTTCACACCCAAACGTCTTCCAGGGGTTGCACCAGGCATGTGACACCCCCAAAGTCGCCCAGCTCCCTCTGTGTGGTGACACCGCTGTGGTGTGCCCCTCTCGGGTGTGTCTCAGCCCTTGGCCGCCCCCAGGGGTGGCAGAGCCCCTCTGGCCCCTGGTGACAGCGTGTCCTTGTCCCCAGCCCCTCCACCCTGCGCATGGCACGCGGGGGCAGCGCCGGGCACCTCAAGTGCGGCAAGGGCACGACCTACGAGGGCGGCATGAGGGAGCCGGCCCTGGCGTACTGGCCGGGCAGGATCGCGCCAGGTGAGCCGGGACAAACCGGGACAGACCCGGGACAGACCGGGACAGAGCCGGGCCAGCCGGGTGACGCTGTCCTCACGCAGGGGTGACCCACGAGCTGGCCAGCACGCTGGACATCCTGCCCACGCTGGCCGCCCTGGCTGGCGCCGCCCTGCCCAAGGTGGCCCTGGACGGCTTCGACCTGAGCCCGCTGCTCTTCGGGTCCGGGCAGGTGAGGCCTGCTGAGGAGGAGAGGGGGTTGGTGGTTTGTTTGGAGTTATTTAGGATAATTCATATTCATTTATTTGAATTTGAAATAATAATAATAATAATAATAATAATAGTAATAATAATAATAACAATAGTAGTAATAATAATAATAATAGTAACAACCTGGCGTTTTCATGCAGAAAAGCTGCTTTTTATTAGTTTATTTAAAATCAATTATAATAATTATAGTCGGTCATAATTATAATTGATTACCAATTAACAATTATAATAATGTTGTATCTAATACTATTTTATGAATATTTTAAAATGTATTTTATTATATATTTTATTATATTCTTATAATATCTTCTATTGTTTCTTTTATAGTATATTTTATAATGAAAATATAATATAATGTCATATAATGGAATAGAATAGAATAATATGTTGTTATTATTATAGTAACCCAGATTTTTCATGCAGAAAAGCTGCTTTTTATTAATTTATTTAATATCAATTCTAATAATTATAATTTACTATAATTATTATATCATATATATAATTGATTATCAATTAGCAATTATAGTAATTTTATAATAGTTAATACTTCTTAATGTATTTAAAATATAATATAATATAATATAATATAATATAATATAATATAATATAATATAATATAATATAATATAATATACATCATGCTGTGTTATTATTATAATAATACAGATTTTCATGCAGAAAAGCTGCTATTTATTAATTTATTTAAGATCAAGTATAATAATAATTCATTATAATTGTTATATTATAATTGTAATTGATTATCAATTAACAATTATAATAATTCTATAATATGTAATACTATTTTAATACTATTTTATAATCTTTTAAAATGTATTTATGATATATTTTATTATATTTTATAATATTTTTATAATTTCTTTTATAGTATATTTTGCAATGTATATTATATTATATTATATTATAGTATAGTATAATATAGTATAATATAGTATAATATAGTATAATATAGTATATTATATTGTAGTATAGTATATAATATTGTAGTATAGTATATTATATTAGTACATAATAATATAATATCATTATATATTATATTATATTATATTATATTATATTATATTATATTATATTATACCATATTGTATTGTATTATATTATATTATATTATATTATATTATATTACATTATATTACATTATATTACATTATATTACATTATATTACATTATATATAATACAGTATATAGCATAACATAACCTGGAGGAGCAGGAGCAGCCGTGCCCGGGGCAGACCCATGGCTGGCAGCTGCTCCCTGCTGCGAGCCGTGCCCAGGCTGCCCGGTGGGCTCCGTGCCCGCTGTGGGGCCGGGGGTCCCGGTGGTACCGGAGGCTCCGGTTCCGCGCTGACCGCGCTCTCCGCAGAGCCCCCGCCGGGCCGTGTTCTTCTTCCCGCCGGCCCCCGACCCCCTGCACGGCCCCTTCGCCATCCGCCTGGGCAAGTACAAGGCGCACTACTTCACTCAAGGTCAGCGCTTGCATCCGGGGGGTTTTGGGGATTTTTGGGGTGAGCTCCACCCGCGCGGAGCTCCGGGAGCAGCAGGGTGTGAGCTCAGCCGGGGGCTGCTCAGGTTCCTTCCACAGCGACACCACCCCGGACCAGGCGTGCCGCGGGCTCACCCCGCTCACCCCGCACCTGCCCCCGCTGCTCTTCGACCTGGAGGCGGATCCGGCCGAGAACTACGACCTGCTGCACGGCCAGCCGGGCCCCGAGGCGCTGCAGGCGCTCAAGGACATCGCCGTGCAGAAGGTGCTGCTGGAGCAGCGCCTGCAGTTTGGGGAGAGCCAGATCGGGAAGGGCCGGGACCCCTCGCTGCAGCCCTGCTGCAACCCCGGCTGCAGCCCCAAACCCTCCTGCTGCCGCTGCTCCCCGCGGCTGAGACACCCCAAAGGCGCCTGGCCCCGTCTCCAGTAACCCAGCTCAGCCTCGGGGCTGCCCCACGGCTCGGCGACCCCTTGGACTTGTGGGGAAATGGGGTGGAACGGGGTCAGGGCGACCCCAAACGAGCAGGGCCCTGTGCTCCGTGTGGGATGTTCCAGGGGAGGACTTGGACAGGATCCTGACCCGTTCCAGGGTCCTGACCCGTTCCAGACACTCCAGAACCTTCCCCAGAACCAGGACAGCTCCTGAGAGTCACTGGAGCAGAGGGAATGTTCCAGATCCAGTGATCCCAACTGAGACCGAGGGCACAGCAGGAGCATGGGATGGGTCCCAGCAGCCTCAGAGACACGAGCTGGTGACAGAGGGCGCAGCCCTGGGTGGCAGCAGCAGCAGCTCAGGATGGCACTTCCAGCACCTCCACAGGACCCTGGGATGGCAGCTCCAGCTGTCCCCATTGCTGTCCCTCTCCAGGACTTTTCCAGGGAATGGCACACCTGAGGCTCTGCTGGGGAGCCTGGGCTGGAGCAGTTTCTCCCTCTCTCCATCCTCTCCTCCCTGGCTCCCCTTTGTCTCCCCCAAGCCAGTCCCAACCCTGCCCTTTCCCCCCAAATTGTCCCATCCTTGGTTTTCCCAGGAGGCTGAACTGGGTTGAAAATGTGGATAATGGGTGTGTGATTTTGGGAATAATTTTTTGGGAGTGGGGCATGGCCAGGACCCCAGGGCAGTGACACTGGCACTGTGTCCCCCCTCACTCCCATGGACAAGGGCATTACTTCCAGGATAAAACGTGGTAGGGTATTGCCACAGGATTTCCATGTAAATCACTGCTTTGTCTTACACCTTTTCTAATTAATATTGCTGCAAATAATTGTGTGATTCCTTATCTCATGGCTGTTTGCAGTAAATTGTTTTTAACCCCTTATCTTTGCCTTTTGTGGAAGGGGAAGGAGCATGGGTTTGCTTTTAGGATCACTACACTGGACAATTCCATCCCTAAACCCCCACCAGGGGCAACACAACTTTAAAACTTTAATCCAAGGATTAAATCAGTAGGAGGATCCATGGGGCAGGCTCAGGGCAGGAACATGGGCAGGGCACGGCAGCCCTGGGCACCGCAGCTGGCTTGGCCCCACAGCCACGGCCCCAGCTGGGGCTGCTGGAAATCCTCTGCAGCCAGAACTGGACCTGCTGCGCCTCCCCTCACCCTGTCCTGTGCTTCAGGAGCTCCAGCAGCTCCTGCAGCTTCTTGAGGAATCGTTTCAGGGTGCGTTTTGGGAAGGAAATGTCCTGCTCCGGTTCTGGCTCCGGTTCTGGTTCCGGTTCTGGCTCTGGTTCAGGCTCAGGTTCCGGTTCCGGTTCTGGTTCTGGCTCCGGTATTCGTGGCCTTGGTTGTGTTGGTATTGGTTCTGGTGGCCTGGGTTCTGGTGTCCTGGGTTCTGGTGGCCTGGGTTCTGGTGTCCTGGGTTCTGGTGGCCTGGGTTCTGGTGGCTGCAGTCCTAGTGGGTCCGGCGCGTTCAGCGTGGCCCTTGGTGCCGGTACCGGCCCTGTCGGGCTGGGGCCGGCGTGGGCTTGGATCCAGGAGTGGAAGTGCTGGGTGGAGGTGAAGATGCCAGGCCTACTGGCCCTGGCACAGCCCCTGCCCCAGCTGGCCAGGCCCACCAGCCAGAAGTAGTCACCGGTGTTGTCCTTGCACACCAGGGGACCCCCGATGTCCCCCTGCCACAGGAGAGAGGGGTCAGGGGCTGCTCCAGGGTGGGACCCTCTCTCCCAGCCCCTGCCTGACCCATGTTCCAGGGCCAGGTTGGATCCTCTCTCCCAGCCCCTGCCTGACCCACATTCCCAGCTCTGCTGGAGCCCCCAGACCCTCACTGGGAACAGGATGGGGCTGGCTCAGGGCGGGCTCTGCCCCTGCCCTGCACAGGGGACAGGGACGGGCAGGGAATGGCAGCTCTGGGATATCCACACCTGGGGCTGCCAGGAGCACTGGGTAGGTTCTGAGGGCACAGTGCCAGCCTTGGGGACCAAGGGACATGGGGCAGAGACATTGGGATGGGCAAGGGACACCTGTCAGTGGTGGGGACACGGGTCCGGAATGGCACCAGGCCAGGCCCAGACGGGGCCCCGCCATACTTGAGGCCTGGCTGGCTCTGAGGGGATCCATGGGCCCTGTGCTGGCTCTGGGGGTTCCATGGGGCCCAGGTTGGGGCTCAGGGTCCCTGTGCTGGCTCTGGGGGTTCCATGGGGCCCAGGTTGGCTCAGGGTCCCTGTGCTGGCTCTGGGGGTTCCATGGGGCCCAGGTTGGGGCTCAGGGTCCCTGTGCTGGCTCTGGGGGTTCCATGGGGCCCAGGTTGGCTCAGGGTCCCTGTGCTGGCTCTGGGGGTTCCATGGGGCCCAGGTTGGGGCTCAGGGTCCCTGTGCTGGCTCTGGGGGTTCCATGGGGCCATGTTGGGGCTCAGGGTCCCTGTGCTGGCTCTGGGGGTTCCATGGGGCCATGTTGGGGCTCAGGGTCCCTGTGCTGGCTCTGGGGGTTCCATGGGGCCCAGGTTGGCTCAGGGTCCCTGTGCTGGCTCTGGGGGTTCCATGGGGCCCAGGTTGGGGCTCAGGGTCCCTGTGCTGGCTCTGGGGGTTCCATGGGGCCCAGGTTGGGGCTCAGGGTCCCTGTGCTGGCTCTGGGGGTTCCATGGGGCCCAGGTTGGCTCAGGGTCCCTGTGCTGGCTCTGGGGGTTCCATGGGGCCCAGGTTGGCTCAGGGTCCCTGTGCTGGCTCTGGGGGTTCCATGGGGCCCAGGTTGGGGCTCAGGGTCCCTGTGCTGGCTCTGGGGGTTCCATGGGGCCCAGGTTGGCTCAGGGTCCCTGTGCCCAGCCCGGGCCCAGCCCCACCTGGCAGGTGTCGATGCCGCCCCGCGGGTACCCCGCACACAGGTCCTGGCGGTGCACGGCCCCCCCGTACCAGCGGCTGCTGTTGCACAGCTGGACGTCGATGAGCCGCACCTTGGCCTCCTGTAGCACCAGGCGTGGGTTGGGGGCTGCGGGCACAGAGGGCACTGAGCGGCGGCCCCTGGGCAGAGTCCCCAGCCCAAGGCCGTGTCCCTGCCCAGGGCCTTGTGCCCACAGCTCAGCCCGGCCCTGCCCTGGCTGGGCACTGACCACTGTCTGGGGTGGCTCTCCAGCCCGCGATGTAGCACATTTTCAGCTCGGACACTGCCAGGGAGCTGTCGGGCACACAGCCCAGCTGGATGTAGTCGCTGCACTCCACGGGCTGGTCCAGCTCCAGCAGGGCAATGTTGTTCCGAGCTGTGACTGGGTCGTAGTTCCGGTGCTTCAGGAGCTGCTTGATCGGGAACGCCTCGGCTGCAGGGCCTGGGTTGGCCAGATCTGTGGCCCCGACCACCACCTTCCAGTTGAGGACATTCCTGGAGGCCATGGAGTGACAGGGAGCAGTGACAGGGAGCAGTGACAGGAGCAGTGACAGGGTTGGCACAGCCCAGCAGCTCCCAGCCTTCTGCTTCCCACAGCAGAGAACAGAGACAGCAATGGAGCAGCACATGGTGGTGCAGCCTGGGCACCTGGCCCTTCTGTGGGGACATCCCTGACATTGCTGGGGGACATCTCTGCAATTGCTAAGGGAGCATCCCTGACCCTTCCAAGGGGACATCCATGCTGTGGGGACATCGCTGTAACCCTGCTCTGGGCGCATCCTTGTCCCTGCTGTGGGGACACCTGTAACCCTGCTGTGGGGACATCCCTGTCCCTGCTGAGGGAACATCTCTGTTCCTGCTGGGGTCACATCCCTGTCCCTGCTCCCCCTTACCCGGCCCCGACGAAGCAGCTGGCAGCTGTGAGGACCCAGCTGTGGCCGATGAGTGCCCCTGAGCACATGTGCCACGTGCCATTGTCCAGGGTCACCTGGATGCTGGCGATGCCAGGCCAGGCCCCTGGGTTGACATTGAGGGTTGTGTCCTTGGCAGAGTGTGAGGTTCCATACTCAGGAATCACCAAAGTCTCGTTCAAAACCATGGGCGAGAGCCCGCAGGTGCCCCTGGAAGCGCAAAGCCATCAGTGCCCTGCTCGGGGACAGCAGGGCCAGGGACCCCCAGGGGCTCCTCTGCGCCCAGGCTGTGCCAGGGCAGCCCCGAGTGTCCCCGAGCCTCCAAGGCCACTGACCTGCAAGTGTCCCAGTTGCCCCTCACGGGCCCAACCAGGGCCAGCAGGACGAGCAGCCACAGCAAAGCCATCAGTGCCAACACTGGAGGTGGCAGAGCCAGAGCAGAGCTGTCACCTCTAGTGACACCCAACGCTCTTTGGGTGTCCTTGGTGCCACCAGGCTGGGGTGACGTCACAGAGGGGACGGTTCCATGTGTGGAGCACGGTGGCCTCGGGTGGGGGGAGGGCAGCTCAGAGCTGTGCACCCGGGCATGGCTTGGGCTGGAGGGACCCTTGGGATCCCTCTGGAGCAGAGGGAATGTCCCAGATCCAGGGATCCCAATGGGGACCAAGGGCACAGCAGGAGCATGGGATGGGTCCCAGCAGCCTCAGAGACACGAGCTGGTGACAGAGGGCGCTGCCCTGGGTGGCAGCAGCAGCAGCAGCTCAGGATGGCACTTCCAGCACCTCCACAGGACCCTGGGATGGCAGCTCCAGCTGTCCCCATTGCTGTCCCTCTCCAGGACTTTCCTGGGAATGGCACACCTGAGGCTCTGCTGAGAAACCTGGGCTGAAGGAGTTTCTCCCTCTCTCCACCTCCAGGCTGGAGGAATTCACTCCACACAAACTCTACACACACCAGACACAGAGTTTGGAAGTCCGAGTTGAAACTGGAAGGGAAGGATACAATAAATGCAGGGAATGCAGAAAAATTTGCTATAAACCTCAAAGTCAGAGCACAACTGACACCCCATGGGTGGCACAGTCAGGACCAGCAGTGGCGGCAGCGCTGTTGAAGTGGCCCTGCTGGTCTGGTCCTCCTCCAGATGTCCAGTGGTGGTGGTTGTGTCCCAGATCCCCAAACCTTGGGATGACATCCCCTAAAATCCAGACAAGAATGTCCAGTAGTGGTTGTGTCCCAGATCCCCCATAACTTGGGATGACATCCCCTAAAATCCAGACAAGGATGTCCAGTAGTGCTTGTGCCCCAGATCCCCAAACCTTGGGATGACACCCATTAAAATCCAGACAAGAATGTCCAGTGGTGGTGGTTGTGTCTCAAATCCCCCAAACCTTGGGATGACATCCCCCAAAGTCCAGACAGGAATGTCCAGTGGTGGTGGTTGTGTCCCAAATCCCCAAACCTTGGGATGAGATTTCCTAAAGTGCAGGCCGGCATGTCTAGTGGTGGTGGTTGTGTCCCAAATCCCCAAAACTTGGAATGACATCCCCCAAAGTCCAGGCAGGAAATGTCCAGTGGTGGTGGTTGTGTCCCAAACCCCCAAACCTTGGGAGGACATCCCCTAAAATCCAGGCGGGAATGTCCACTAGTGGTGGCCGTGCCCCAGATCCCCAAACCTCGGGATAACACCCATTAAAATCCAGGCAGGAATGTCCACTGGTGGTGGCCGTGCCCCAAATCCCCAAACCTCGGGATGACACCCATTAAAATCCAGGCAGGAATGTCCAGCGCTGATGGTTGTATCCCAGATCCAGAACCCTTGGGATGACATCCCCTAAAGTCCAGGCAGGAATTTCCAGTACCTCCCCCTGGGTGAGGAGTTACAAACAGGGTGATGGAACCCTGTGATTTATAGGGGATTTCTGGGATCCCTGAAGGTTGTTCTGCTGCACCCTCGAGTTCCTGCTGGGCCATGAGCAGGGATGACCCCTCAGGGTGGGAGTTTTGACCCTGTCCCAGCCATCCTAAGAGCTCCTCAGAGGATGCTGGAGGTGGTGAAGAACCAGGCTCATCCTCCCCTCCCTCCCTCCCTCCCTGGCTGCCCCTCATCCCCCCCAAACCAGGAGCCAACCCCACTCTTTTTTCCCCTGATTGTCCCATCCTTGTCGTGAGCAGATTGAACTGGATTGAAAATGAGGATAATTGGGAACAACTGTATTTCAAAAACAAACCAAAGATTATCGCTGGGGTGGTTGGGTGGAGGGGGGATAAGGAGGGATAACGAGAGGTGGGTGGAGGGGGGGATAACAAGGGATAACGAGAGGTGGGTGGAGGGGGGGGGATAACGAGGGATAAGGAGAGGTGGGTGGAGGGGGGATAACGAGATCTGGGCCCCGGGGGTGGCTTTGGCACAGCCGTTGCTCCAGCAGGGAATGGCTGGGATCCCCCACAGCCAGAACTGGACCTGCTCCCAAGTCTTGCTTAATCCAGTTTGTCCCGCAGGAACTCCAGGAACTCCTGCAGGTTTGTGAAGAACCTCAGCAGGACGTCCCTTGGGAATGTAACCGTTATAAACTGAGGCGGTGGTGGTGGTGGTGGTGGTGGTGGTGGTGGTGGTTCTGGTTCTTCTTCCTCCTCTTCTTCTGGTTCTGGTATGGGTTCCGGTTCTGGTATCGGTACTGGTATCGGTACTGGTTGCGGTTCTGGTTCTGGTACAGGTTCTGGTTCTGGTTCCAGTTCTGGTGGCTCTATCTCAATGGTGGGCGTGGGTGGCTCGGGGGGAGGAGGCTCCGTTTTGGGTGGGACCGTTCCCATCTGCGTCTGGATCCAGTCGTGGAAGTGCTGGGTGGACGTGAACACCCCGGGCCGCTTGGCCCCGGCGCAGCCCTTGCCCCAGCTGGTCAGGCCCACCAGCCAGAAGAAGTCACCGGTGTTGTCCTTGCACACCAGGGGACCCCCTGTGTCCCCCTGTGACAGGAGACAGGGGTCAGGGGCTGCTCCAGGGTCACAGCCACACCTCGGGGTTATGGGGACACTGGATGGGATTTGGGGACAGGGGGACACTGGGACAGGGGCCTAGGGATGGGGAGTGGCAGCCCTGGGACACGGGACAGGGATCTATGGATGGGAAAGGGAACAGGAACCCCTGGACAGGGACATGGAGATGGGGACGGGGATGGGGACAGGGATGAGAAAGGGAACAGAAGCCCCTAGATAGGGACAAGGAGAGGGACACAGGGATAGGGACAGACAGGGAGCAGTGACAGCAGTAGGACTGGGGATGGCCTGGCCTGGGCTGGGCCTGAGGGGATTCAATGGTGGAAGGGGGAGGGAAGGGCAGCACTGAGGCACAGGAGAGGGATCTGGGGATTGGGGGAGGGCAGGACAGCCCTGGGACATGGGACAGGACAGGGACATGGGGATGGGCAAGGGACACCCATCAGTGGTGGAGACACGGGGCTGGGAGGGCACCAGGCCAGGCCCAGACAGGGCCACGCCATGTTTGAGGCCTGGCTGGCTCTGAGGGGATACATGGGCCTGTGCTGGCTCTGGGGGTTCCATCGGGCCATGTTGGGGCTCAGGGTCCCTGTGCTGGCTCTGGGGGTTCCATGGGGCCCAGGTTGGGGCTCAGGGTCCCTGTGCTGGCTCTGGGGGTTCCATGGGGCCCAGGTTGGCTCAGGGTCCCTGTGCCAGCCCGGGCCCAGCCCCACCTGGCAGGTGTCGATGCCGCCCCGCGGGTATCCCGCACACAATTCCTGGGGGTGCACGGCCCCCCCGTACCAGCGGCTGCTGTTGCACAGCTGGACGTCGATGAGCCGCACCTTGGCCTCCTGCAGCACCAGGCCTGGTGCTGGGGTCGGGGCTGTGGGCACAGAGGGCACTTGAGCACCTGGCACCTTCCCGGTCTGTGCCCCACTCCCTCCATGTCCCCACTCAGGGGTCCGGGCACAGAGGGCCCGGCTCCCGCAGCCTTGGTCTCTGCCCTCGGCCTGCCCAGCCACATCCTGTGGTCCCCAACTTGTCCCCTGCCCCGGGCGGGCACTGACCTGTCTCCGGGGTGGCTCTCCAGCCTGCCACATAGCAGGTTTTGAGGTCGGACACTGCCAGGGAGCTGTCGGGCACACAGCCCAGCTGGATGTAGTCACTGCACTCCACGGGCTGGTCCAGCTCCACCAGGGCAATGTTGTTGCCCGGCGCTTCATCGCAGTAGTCCTGGTGCTTCAGGACGTTCCTGATGTGGCGATTCTGGGCCTCGGGGCCTGGCTGGGCCAGATCTGTGGCCCCAATCATCACCTTCCAATTAGAAGTGTCCCTGGGGAGCAGGAAATGGAGGAGGAACTGATGGAACAGAGCCAGGGACTGCAGCAGCACAATTCCCTTCCTGCTCAGGACACCTCCCTGTGCTGGGGGGACATCCCTGACACTGCTGTGGGGACATCCCTGATCCTCCTCTGGGGAGCTCCCCGTCCCTCCTGTGGGGACACCTCTGTCCCTGCTCCTCCTTACTTAGTGTCCATGAAGCAGCGTGCGACCGTGAGCACCCACTGGGGGTGGATGAGGACCCCTGAGCACATGTGCCACGTGCCGTTGTCCCAGGTGGCCTGGATGCTGACGATGCCAGGCCAGGTCCCTGAGGGGACACCGGGGCTGGCTACATCCACGGCAGTGCCATCAGAAGATGACAAAGTTGTGTAGTCATAGTCTGTAGGGTCGTAGTCCCGAACCAGCGAACTGTGGTCAAATGCCAAAGGCCGGAGCCCACAGGTGCCCCTGGAAGCACAAAGCCATCAGTGCCCTGCTTGGGGACAGCAGGGCCAGGGAACCCCAGGGGCTCCTCTGCGCCCAGGCTGTGCCAGGGACCCCCTGAGTGGCCACTGACTTGCAAGTGTCCCAGTTGCCCCTCACGGGCCCAACCAGGGCCAGCAGGACGAGCAGCCACAGCAAAGCCATCAGTGCCAACACTGCAGGTGGCAGAGCCAGAGCAGAGCTGTCACCTCTAGTGACACCCAACGCTCTTTGGGTGTCCTTGGTGCCACCAGGCCGGGGTGACGTCACAGAGGGGACGGTTCCATGTGTGGAGCACGGTGGCCTCGGGTGGGGGGAGGGCAGCTCAGAGCTGTGCACCCGGGCATGGCTTGGGCTGGAGGGACCCTTGGGATCCCTCTGGAGCAGAGGGAATGTCCCAGATCCAGGGATCCCAATGGGGACCAAGGACACAGTAGGAGCATGGGATGGGTCCCAGCAGCCTCAGAGACACGAGCTGGTGACAGAGGGCGCTGCCCTGGGTGGCAGCAGCAGCAGCAGCTCAGGATGGCACTTCCAGCACCTCCACAGGACCCTGGGATGGCAGCTCCAGCTGTCCCCATTGCTGCCCCTATCAAGGACTTTTCCAGGGACAGGTGCACCTGAGGCTCTGCTGGGGAGCCTGGGCTGGAGCAGTTTGTCCCTCTCACCACCTCCAGGCCCATCCTCCCCTCCCCTCCCTCCTTCCATCCCTGGCTCCCCCTCATGTCCCCCAAACCAGACGCAACCACAACTCCACCCTTTCCCCCCAAATTGTCCCATCCTTGTTTTCCCCAGAACACCAAACAGGACACATTGGCTTAGTGGAACTGGAACAACTCTAATTGAAGAACAAACAGGATTCACCATCGGGGTGGGCGCAGGGGTCAGCGTGGGCAGGGCACAGCAGCCCTGGGCACCGGGGCTGGGTTGGCCCCACAGCCACGGCCCCGGCTGGGGCTGCTGGAGATCCTCTGCAGCCAGAACTGGATCTGCTGCCCCTCCTGATCAACGCAGTTTGTCCCTTAGGAACTCCAGGAACTTCTGCAGACTCCCGATGAATCTCAGCAGGATGGATTTTGGGAATGAAACTGTTATGAAGGTCTCAGATTCCGGCGTCGGTGTCGTCTCGATGAGAGTCAGGCTCAGGGTTGGGGACAGCATGAGGGCCGGGGCTTGGGTCAGGGGTGGCGGTGTTGGTGCGGGGCTTGGGTCTGATGGGACCGTTCCCATCTGGACTTGGATCCATTCTCGGAAGTGCTGGGTGGAGGCGAACACTCCGGGGCGTTTCTCTCCAACACAGCCCTTGCCCCAGCTGGCCAGGCCCACCAGCCAGAAGTAGTCACCAACGTGGTCCTTGCACACCAGGGGACCCCCGATGTCCCCCTGCCACAGGAGAGAGGGGTCAGGGGCTGCTCCAGGGTCACAGCCACACCTCGGGGTTATGGGGACACTGGATGGGATTTGGGGACAGGGGGACACTGGGACAAGGGCCTAGGGATGGGGATTTGCAACCCTGGGACACGGGACAGGGATCCATGGATGGGAAAGGGAACAGGAACCCCTGGACAGGGACACGGGGATGGGGACGGGGATGGGGACAGGGATGGGAAAGGGAACATCAGCCCCTGGATAGGGACAGGGACACGGGGACAGGGATCCATGGATGTGAAAGGGAACAGGACCCCCTGGATAGGGACAGGTGATGGGAACATGGGGACAGGGATGGGAAAGAGAACAGGAGCCCCTAGACAGGCACAGGGGATGAGGACATGGGGATGGGGACAGGGATGGGAAAGGGAACAGCCCCTGGACAGGAACAGGGACACGGGCATGCGGACAGGGATGGGAAAGGGAACAGGAACCCCTGGACAGGGACAAGGACACGGAGATGGGGACAGAGATTGGAAAGGGAACAGAAGCCCCTGGGCAGGGACAGGGGATGGGGACATGGGGATGGGGACAGGGATGAGAAAGGAAACAGGAGCCCCTGGACAAGGACAAGGAGAGGGACACAGGGATAGGGACAGACAGGGAGCAGTGACAGCAGTGGGACAGGGGCGGGCCTGGCCTGGGCTGGGCCTGAGGGGATTCAATGGTGGAAGGGGGAGGGAAGGGCAGCACTGAGGCACAGGAGAGGGATCTGGGGATTGGGGGAGGGCAGGACAGCCCTGGGACATGGGACAGGACAGGGACATGGGGATGGGCAAGGGACACCCATCAGTGGTGGAGACACGGGGCTGGGAGGGCACCAGGCCAGGCCCAGACAGGGCCACGCCATGTTTGAGGCCTGGCTGGCTCTGAGGGGATACATGGGCCTGTGCTGGCTCTGGGGGTTCCATGGGGCCCAGGTTGGGGCTCAGGGTCCCTGTGCTGGCTCTGGGGGTTCCATGGGGCCCAGGTTGGGGCTCAGGGTCCCTGTGCTGGCTCTGGGGGTTCCATGGGGCCCAGGTTGGCTCAGGGTCCCTGTGCTGGCTCTGGGGGTTCCATGGGGCCATGTTGGGCTCAGGGTCCCTGTGCTGGCTCTGGGGGTTCCATGGGGCCCAGGTTGGCTCAGGGTCCCTGTGCCAGCCCGGGCCCAGCCCCACCTGGCAGGTGTCGATGCCGCCCCGCGGGTACCCCGCACACAGGTCCTGGGGGTGCACGGCCCCCCCGTACCAGCGGCTGCTGTTGCACAGCTGGACGTCGATGAGCCGCACCTTGGCCTCCTGCAGCACCAGGCGTGGGTTGGGGGCTGCGGGCACAGAGGGCACTGAGTGGCGGCCCCCGGGCAGAGCCCCTAGCCCAAGGCTGTGTCCCTGCCCTGGGCCATGTCCCTGCCCAGGGCCGTGTGCCCGCCCTCGGCCTGGCCCTGCCCCGGGTGGGCACTCACCGCTCTCCGGGGTGGCTCTCCAGCCCGCGATGTAGCAGGTTTTGAGGTCAGACACTGCCAGGGAGCTGTCGGGCACACAGCCCAGCTGGATGTAGTCGCTGCACTCCACGGGCTGGTCCAGCTCCAGCAGGGCGATGTTGTTCATGGCTGTGGCAGCCACGTAGTTCTGGTGCTTCACGAGCCTCTGGACGCGTCTCACTGCAGCCTCGGGGCCTGGCTGGGCCACGTCCGTGGTCCCCATCACCACTTTGTAAATGGAGATGTCCCTGGGGGGCAGGAGATGGACAGAGGGGTGACAGGGAGCAGGGCCATGGGATGTGGCAGCCCAACAGCTGACCCTGCTGTGGGGACATCCCTGTCCCTACTGTGGAGACACTCCTGTCCCTGCTCCTCCTTACCCAGACCTGAAGAAGCACTGGGCCACCGTGAGCACCCACTGGGGGCTGATGAGTGCCCCGGAGCACATGTGCCACGTGCCGTTCTCCAGGGTGGCCTGGACGCTGACGATGCCAGGCCAGGCCCCTGAGGGGACACCGGGGCTGTCGAAGTCCAGGGAGGTGCCATCAGAGGAACCCAAGGTTGCATAGTCACCGTTGGACTGGTCGTAGTTGGCAGACACGGAGCTGTGGTCAAAATCCAAGGGCCGGAGCCCGCAGGTGCCCCTGCAAGCACAAAGCCATCAGTGCCCTGCTCGGGGACAGCAGGGACAGGGAACCCCAGGGGCTCCTCTGTGCCAGGGACCCCCCCAGTGTCCCCAAGCCCCCCGGGGCCACTGACTTGCAGGTGTCCCAGCTGCCCCCCACGGGACCAGCCAGGGCCAGCAGCACAAGCAGCTGCAGCAAAGCCATCGGCGCCATCGCAGGTGCCAGTACAGCAGGTGGCAGAGCCAGAGCAGAGCTGTCACCTCTGGTGCCAGCAGGCCAGAGTGACATCACAGAGCTGCGGAACCTTGGAACGGTGCGGGTGGCAGGGACTGTAACGACAGCACGGTGCCACCCGTGCCAGGGCAGGGCCACCTCCTGTGCTGTGCCCAGGGAGCCCAGCGGGCCCTGGGCTGGTGGCGCCTCAAAATGGAGCTCAGAGATCGATGCTCCCATAAATAATTAATCATTATTGCTCTCGGTGCTTCATTAGATGTAATTTATAATGACTAATGGTAGTTCAAATTTGTGTACCTTGGTGGTATCCTCGCTGTAGCATCATGGTGTTAGTTACTACTAACACCATGTTACTACACATTTTTATTAATACATAAAATAATGCTTATTTATAATGCCATGATATTAATATATACAATTTAAAATAATTTGTTAATTATATAATGTAAACGTATTTTAACATATTGTTACATTAATTATATATTAATACATTATTACATATCAATACATTAATATATTATTATACACAAATACATTAGTTATATATTAATACATTAGTATATATAAATAAATTAATATATTAGTATACACAAATACATTAGTTATATATTAATACATTAGTATATTACTATATCAGTATATTATTACATCAATAATGTATATTTACAGAAACAAAGGCACCAATCCTTGTAGTATGTGGAAAGAGATTTAATAGTGTTTTGTTCTATTTTAACACTATATTATATTAATTATATATTATATTATATTATGTTATATATTATATTATATTATATTATATTATATTATATTATATTAATGTTCCCATTTCTATTCTATTCTATTCTATTCCTATTATTTTATTTTATTTTATTTTATTTTATTTTATTCTTTATTATAATTCCATATTATGTTAAGATCCATTTTCTACATAACATCAATAGCCTTTAATATAAAATGTGTAATTTCCCTATATCCTCTATACAATACAAATTTATTTGCTTGTATGATAAAATCCTACACACACTTTTAATCCATCAATATATAAACTTTAAAAAACTTTAATATAAGAAAAGTTAATACTTTATACTTTTATACTTTAAAAATTTGTATAAATGCATACTTTAATATGAAATTATATGGATACCTTTTGTGGTATATATTATTAAAAATGGGATCAGATCTTTTCCTTTGTTTCTCTTCCGGGCAGGGATGGGCACAGCTGAGTGGGCAGGGGGAACATCTGGATGGGGCACAGCCGGGCAGGACACATCTGGGCTTGGCAGGGGCACAGCTGGCAGGGGCACATGGGGGTGAGGGGGACACATCTGGATGACCAAGGCACATCTGGCGGGGCCGGGGCGGGGCCGGGCGGTGGCGCCGGGGCGGGGCCGGGGCTGAGCGCGGCTCGGGCGGGCGGCAGCGGAGCCACGGTGAGGGGCCGGGGCCGGGGCCGGGGCCGGGGCCGGGGGTGTCCCCTCTGCCCGGGAGGGGCCGGGGCGGGCCGGGGGCCGCCGGGGCTCCGAGCATCCCGGGGGCCGGGGGCTGCTGCCCACCGCGCTGCCCCACACCCACCCCCGCCCCCAGCCCCATAATCCCCTCGCCCGTGCTCTATAACTGCCCAGACCCCAGCCCCACAAATCCCCACCCCCTGCCCTACAACTGCCCAGACCCCAGCCCCATAGTCCCCTCGCCCCCCGCCCTACAGCTGCCCCGGCCCCCTGTCCCATAAACCCCCGCCCCCTGCCCAGCCCCCAGCCCCATAATCCCCTCGCCCGTGCTCTGTAAGTGCCCAGCCCCCAGCCTCATTATGTCCCCTCTCCCGGCCCCCTGGCCTATAACTGTCCAGCCCCCAGCCCCATAACTCCCACTGCTCACACCGGCTGTGGGGGGTTGGATACCCCCGGGGTCCCTCCCTCGCCATGGGGGGCCGTGTTTGGGGTGCCCCCATGGTTTTGGGGTGCCCCCGGGGTTTTGGGGTGCCCGCTGTTGAGGCTGCCGTGCCCCAGGCGCTGCCCGCTCCGGGTGCCGGCAGGATGGCGCTGCTCCCCGTCGTGGCGCTCTTGGCTCTGTGCCCCCTCCTCGCCCGGACAGGTACCCACGGGCAGCGGGGTGGGGGGTCCGGGCAGAGTCCCCGCTCCCCGGGACCCCCTTCCCAGCCCCCGTTTCCCTCCCCTGCGCGGACACGGCGGCGGGGACCCCGAGGGGAGGGCGGGGAGCCGTTCTCGGCAGGGCGGTGACTCACGGGGCGGCTGCTCGGCACCAGCGAGCCCTCGGTGCTGGCACCGGGACCTGGCAACACCGAACACCCGGTCCTGGCTCCACTGAGCCCTCGGTGCTGGCACCGGGACCTGGCAACACCGAACACCCGGTCCTGGTTCGTCCGAGCTCTCAGTTCTGGCTCCACCGAGCCCCCGGTCGTGGCATCACCGAGCCCCCGGTCCTGGCTCCTCTGAGCCCCCTGTCCTGGCACCACCTGCCGTGTCCCCACAAATGTCCCCTGTCCCCTTCAGAGCCCCCTTGTCCCCCATTCCTGGTGTCCCCACGCGCTGACCCCGCCGTGTCCCCTCCCAGACCAGCCTCCTGTCACCGTGACGGTGACAGCGGCCATCGGCGAGGACGCCTGCCTGCCCTGCGGCTCGCAGCCCTGGGGTGACCTGCGCGGGGTCACCCTCAGCTGCACCCACCAGGCCGGCGGCCACCTCGCTGTCCCCGTGCTCAGCCACCGCCTGGGCTGGCACCCGCCGCCCCCCGAGCCGGGCTGGCAGCCCCCCGTGCAGCCCGACAGCCGCTTCAGGGGCAGGGTGGCCTTCTGCGCCGCGGGGACAGGGGACAGCGGCGTGTCCCTGCTGCTGAGGAACCTCAGCGATCCCGATTTCGGGAATTATTCCTGCTACGCCGTCAGTGCCGCCGCCCCGCAGCTCCTCTGCTCCCTGGTGCTGCAGCCCGCGGTGGAAGGTGAGCGGGGCAGGGGTGGCACTGTCCCTTTTGGGGTCCCTCTGCTCCCTGGTGTGTCCAGTTCTGTGTGCTGCCACAATTTGGGGGCGCCCCATTCCCTGCTGTATCTGTCACCTGCCTTGTCCCCTGGTCCATCCCTGTCCCCGTCTGGGTGGTTCCTCACACTCTTCACCTCAATGGGGTCCCCCCATTCCCTGACTCATCTGTCACTTCCTCCATCCCTGTCCCCATCTGGATGGTGCCAGAATTTGGGGGTGCCCCCAGTTGCCTGATGCATCTGTCACCTCCTCCAGCTCTGTCCCCATCTGGGTGATGCCAGGTGTCCCTGCTCTGTTCCCCTGTCCTGTTTGACGTTCCCACAAGGTGTGTGTCCCTTGTCCCACCTTGGCAGTGCTAGGTGTCCCTGCTCTGTCCCCCTGCCATGTTTGGGGTCCCCACATGCCCTGTCATGTCCCTTGTCCCACCTTGGCAGTCCCAGGTGTCCCTGCCCTGTCCTCCTGCCGGATTTGGGGTCCCCACGTGCCCTGACATGTCCCTTGTCCCTGGTGTGTCTGTCCCTTGTCCCTGGTGTGTCTGTCTGTCCCCGGCTGCTCCCCCAGGACAGTTTGGGGTTCCCCCAGCCTGGCACGGCACAGGGAGGGTGGGGTGGCCCGGCTGGTGTCCCCACGTGCCGGTGTCACCCCGCAGAGGTCCCCAAGGCCGCGGAGCCGGACATGTTCATGGTGATCTGTGTCCTCACGGCCGCCTTCACCGCGGTGGCCATCGGGGTGCTGGTGTGTGCCCGCTGCCAGGGCCACTGCTGGGGGCGCCCAGGTGGGTGCGGGGGGCACAGGGAGGTGTTGAGGGGGCACAAAGGGGGTGCTGGGGGGCACAGGGGGTGTTGTGGCATGGGGGCAGCTGGAGACCCCCATGTCCACTGGGGATGGGATTCTGTGTGGGGAGAGGATTTCCAGCTCCCATGTGGGGATGGGATGGGATAGGATGGGATGGGGTGGCATGGGATGGGATCCATGGGGTGGGAAGGGATGGGATGGGATGGGATGGGATCCATGGGGTGGGAAGGGATGGGATCCATGGGACAGGATCCATGGGATGGGATGGGATGGGATGGGATCCATGGGGTGGGAAGGGATGGGATCCATGGGACAGGATCCATGGGATGGGATGGGATCCATGGGATGGGATGGGATGGGATGGGATGGGGTGGGATGGGATGGGATCCATGGGGTGGGATGAGGTGGGATCTCTGGGATGGGATGAGGGTGAGGAGGGAATGGGATGGGGATGATGGCAGGGTTGAAGAGAGGGCAGGGATGAGGACAAGGGTGCAGATGGTGACGGGACAAGGATGGGGACAGGGACAGGGATGGGGACAGCGCTGTGTGGGGCCAGGCTTGTCCCGTGTCCCCACTGTCTGTCCCCTCAGCACGGGGCCCAGCCCAGGAGCCCGCAGCCGTGGCTGCAGGGGAAGAAGGAGAGGTGGCCTTGGGTGACATCAAGAGTGCCAGCGCCTGAGGCCACCCCAGCTGGACAGGTCCTCGTGTGACATCGGGGCAGGACATGGTCCCGCCTGCCTCAGTGGAGGGACGGGGGGGGGGGCGATGCTCTTGGGTGGGGGTGCAGGATGGGTTTGGGGGTGCAGGATGGGTTTGGGGGGGTGCACGATGGTTTGGGGTGGGGGGCTCTGCTCGGACCCCCGGGGATGGGGAGGGGACGGCTTAGGGGACCCTCCAGGGGACACCCAAACCCCGGGGTCCCATGGCTGGGGGGGGGGGGCAAACCCGGAGACCCCAAATAAAGAGCATTGCTCCAGAGTGGGGGTGATCCCTCCTTCCACCCATCAGGGGGCTTGGGGGGGGATGTTGGGTATGGGGGGACCCTTTTAGGGTTGGAGTGTGGGGCCACAGGGTGTCCCCGTTTAGGGACAGGTTGTGGGGTCACAGGGTGTCCCCGTTTAGGGACAGGTTGTGGGGTCATGGGGCGTCCCCATTTAGGGAGAGGCTGTGGGGTCTCAGGATGTCCCCGTTTAGGGGTGGCTATGGGGTCACAGGTGTGTTCCCATTTCGGCACAAGCTATGGGGGTCACGAGGTGTCCCCATTTAGGGACAGGCTATGGGGTCACGGGGGTGTCCCCATTTAGGGACAGGCTGTGGGGTCTCGGGGTCCCCATTTAGGGGTGTCTGTGGGGTCATAGGGTGTCCCTTTTTGGGGACAGGCTGTGGGGTCCCGGAATGTCCCCAAGCGCGCTCGTTCCCTCACGGCCGCTGGGCGGCGCTGTTGGCAGCGGGGCAGGACTGGCCCCGCCCATTGCCCCGCCCACGACTCCGCCCTTCAAACCACGGACAGGTGCTGCAGGGCGGGGCGGGGCCCGCGGGACTGAGTGACGGGCTGCTAATCCAATAGGAAGGCAGAATGAGGGAGATCCAGCCAATGAGCGGGCGGGAAGGGGAACGGGCCCGGGGGCGGGGCTCGGTGGCGCTCGCCGCGGGGCGAAGCGGGGACCGGTCCGGTTCGGCTCCGCTCGGCTCCGTTCGGCCCCGCTCGACCCCGCTCGGCCATGGCGAAGCGGGCGGCGCTCCCCGCCGCGCCCCTCGGGGACGATTTCTCCTTCGTGAGCCCGGTGGCCAAGTACGTGCTGTTCTTCTTCAACCTGCTCTTCTGGGTGAGTGCGAGGACACCGGGACACCGCGCTCCCGAAGGACGTCCGCACCCGGGGGCTGGCCCCATCCCTGGGACACCGCCGTCCCCGGGACCCCTCATCCCTTGGGAATGTCTCCATCCCTGATCCCTATTGGGACTCCCCATCCCTGAGATCCCACGGGGACCCCCCAGCCCTTGAAATGTCTCCATCCCCGAACCCTTTTGGGACACCCCAGCTCCAGGGACCCCCAGCCCTTGGCAATGTCTCCATCCATGAACCCTTTTGGGACCCCCCATCTTCGGGACCCCCACCCCCTGGGAATATCTCAATCCCTCAACCCTATTAGGACCCCCCATCCCTGAGATCCCATTGAGAACCCCAGCCCTTGGAATGTCTCCATCCCTGAACTTTTTTGGGATCCCTCATCCTCAGGGACCCCCGGCCCTCTCTCCAGCCCGGGACCTATTTTGGGACCCTGCATTCCCCCAGCCCACCTCCATCCCCACGATCCTACCGGGATCCCTCTTGTCACCAGCCCTCCCCAGGGACATCTCCTGCAGGGAAGCCACAGTTTTCCACGTTTGGGGGCATTTTTAATGATTTTTTTAATGTTTTGAGGGATTTTTATGTTTTCGTAAAGTTTTATATTTTGAGTATTATTTTATGTTTCAGGGATTTTTTAAAAACGTTTTGGAGATTTTTGTACTGCTTGGGAGGTTTGGGGTTTTATGTTTGGGGGTTTTTTCTTTATGTTTGGGGCTTTTGTGGGGGTTTTTTTGCAGGACTTTTTGTGGGTTATTTCCGTGTTTGCAATCCTATTTTTGAGGAAGTTTCTCACTTCCCATAAACCACATTGCTGTGTCCAGCCACCCGTAGAGGAACAGCACTGGCTGGCGAGTGACCTCCCGGGAGGTGGGGACAGACGTGACCTCCCAGTGGGAGGGGACACGGTGGACACCGTGCGACTGGGGAAACTGAGGCACAGCGGCTGCAGCTCGGGTGCATCCCTGGCTTTGGGGGGCTGCAGGTGGGGCCGTGGGTGTGGCACAGGGGTGGTGACAGCTGCGGGGTCCCCGTGTCCCTCTGCAGATGATCTCCATGGTGATGGTGGCCGTGGGGGTGTACGCCCGGCTGCTGAAGCACGCAGGTGAGCTCGGGGGTTCCCGGCTGGTTCCGAGCCGCCAGCACGGCTGGGGTGGCACGTGGGGTCCTGGGCGTGCCGGCAGTGTGGTGACAGCTCGCCTGTGGTGACAGAGGCGGCCGTGGCGTGCCTGGCAGTGGACCCTGCCATCCTGCTCATCGTGGTGGGCGTCCTCACCTTCCTCATCACCTTCTGCGGCTGCGTGGGCTCCCTGCGGGAGAACATCTGCCTGCTGCAGGTGGTGAGTCCTGCCAGGGCTGGCTGGGGACCCTGCTGGGGACCCTGTGGCATCTCGGCGCTCCCCTCACCGTCACCTTCCTCTTCCCCTCACCGTCACCTTCCTCTTCCCGCAGTTCTCCGTCTGCCTGACCATCATCTTCCTCCTGCAGCTGGCGGCCGGCGCGCTGGGCTTTGTGTTCTCTGATAAGGTACTGATAAGGGAGGGCACTGGGGGTGCTGGGTGGCCCCAGCCCTGTCCTGCTGGGTGACAGCCTCGCTGCTGTCCCTGTTTGTCCCCCAGGCCCGCGGGAAGGTCAGCGAGATCATCAACGGCGCCATCGTGCATTACCGGGACGACCTGGACCTGCAGAACCTCATCGATTTCGGGCAGAAGGAGGTGACAGGGGGGGCCTGCAGGGTCGGGGTGTCCCCATTTCCATGTCAGGCTTTAATCTGTGGGGTGGCACAGGCTGGGGATGTTGGAGGGCTCTTCCAAGATGTTCACAGTGATGTCCTGCCTGGCAGGGGGAGATTGGGGAGGGCTGGGGGCAGAAAGCCCCGAGTGTCCTGTCCCCCTGCCTGGGCTGGGGTCCCCTCCCCGCTGAGCTCCGTGTCCTGCCCGCAGTTCAGCTGCTGTGGGGGTGTCTCCTACAAGGACTGGTCCCAGAACATGTACTTCAACTGCACGGCCACCAACCCCAGCCGCGAGCGCTGCTCCGTGCCCTTCTCCTGCTGCCTGCACGATGCTGACCAGGTCTGTGCTGGGGTGGCCTTGGGGACCCTGCCCTGTGCCTGTGCTCCCTGCCCCGGGGGCTGGGCTGGGCCTGGAGCCCTGCCCAAGGGCAGGGAACACATATGGACCCCATCTCAACCTCTGGGTTGGGTTCCCCCATCCCACTTTCCAGGTTTTGGTTCCCCATCCCACCTTCTGGATTTGTGTCCCCAGTTCCACCCTCTGGGTTTGGGCTCCCCCATCCCAACCCTTGGGTGTGGGGACTCCTGTGTGGAAATGCTGTGGTGAAGTGGGGGAGAATTCTCCCTCTCCAGAGCTGGAATTGGCTCTTTGGGGGCAGGTGGCTCTGGAGGGACAGCGTGGGGACACCAACAAAGGGACACCCCACCAAGGCACGGGCCAGAGCTCCCGGTCACTGCACAGCTGCCCCCCAAGAGCAGGGAGCCCAGTGTGTTCTGTCCCCAGCCCCTCTGTGCTCTGTCCCCTGTCCCAGGCTGTCATCAACACCATGTGTGGCCACGGGATGCAGGCCAGGAGCTACCTGGAGGCCAGTGCCTTCATCCACACCAACGGCTGCATCGACAAGCTGGTCAACTGGACCCACAGCAACCTCTTCCTGCTGGGGGGCGTCGCCCTGGGACTGGCCCTGCCCCAGGTACGGGACTGGGGGACCAAGGGCTGCCCCAAAGCTCTGCTTTGTGGGGTTTTCTTGGGGAGCTGCCTTAATGGGGGCTGGTTGTGAGATGGGGGAGTTGGGATGGGATTTGGGGTGGGGGAGTGACACAAATGTCCGGCACAGGGGGCATGGGGTGACACTGCCTGGTGTGGCTCAGTACCTCCCTCTGCCCTTCCTCTTCCTCCCTCTCCCCCATCCCTCTTGCTCTTTCTCTCCCTTTCTCTTGCTTTTCTCTCTTTCCTCTTCCTCTCCTACTTCCCTCTTCCCCTTCCCTCCCTCTCCCTTTCTCTCACCTCTTCCTCTTCCCTTTCCCCTTCCTCTCTTATTTCCTTCCCTGTTCCCCTTTCTCTTCCCTTCTCCCCCCTCTTCCTCTTCCCTTCTCCTTCTCCTTTGCCTTCCCGTTATCTCACTTCCCCTTTCCCTCTCCTCCATGTCCCCTTCCTCCTCTGCCCTCCCTCTCCTTATCTATCCCCCTTTCCCCTCCCCATCCCTTTCCTCTCCCCATCCCTCTCCCTTTCCCACTCCCTTCCTCTCTCGTTTCCCTCCCCGTCCCTCTCCCCTCCAGCTGGTGGGCATCGTCCTGGCGCGGCTCCTCATCAACCAGATCCGCGACCAGATCAAGCTGCAGCTCTACAACCAGCAGCACCGGGCAGACCCCTGGTCCTGAGCCCGCACCCTCCCCGCGGCACGGCGGCGCTCCGGGGCCATTCCCGAGCCCCGGATCCGCGGGGACAGCCCGAGGGGCTCCGCTGGACGAGAGGGAATGCAGATCTGGGGTGGCTGCACAGGAGACTCCGTGCCTTTGGCCGCCGGTGCTGAGCTCGGCCTGGAGGCGCTGAGCTGAAGCAGCGCCGGGGAATCGCTGTCTGTCTGTCCGTCCTGCTGGCGCACAAAGCTTCGCACTGGGATGTTCTTCCCCTCCCCGCCTGCGCTGGAGAAGGACGTTTGTCTGTCTGTCTGTCTGCCTGTCCGTGCAACCGAGCTGCCTTCGCCCAGGCCGGGCTGCGGGGCCGGGGATGTCCCCCCCGTGTCCGGGCGTCCGTCTCGGTGTCGCTGGCCTCGGGGACAGCCGAGGGGACCGAGGGGTGCCGGGCTGTGCCCGTTCCTTGCCTTTCCCGGACAATAAAGACACGAGGCCGCACGCTGCGGGCTGTGCCGGGCTGCAGAGGCCGCGGGGGACACCGCGGTGGCTCTGGGGACACAGAGGCCGCGCCAGGCCCTGTGCTGCTGTGAGACCCCAAAACGAGAGGAGAACGCGGCTGAAGGGCCTGGCCCGGCCCCTCGGAGCTGTCGCAAACCGTGGGTGGAGTTTTTGCGGTTGGGTGTTTAGTTTTGTTTTTTTTTTCCTTTTAATGTTCCCTTCGGCGCGGGCTGGGTGGTCCCTCCCGCGGAGGGAGCCGGGATGCGGCCCAGCGCCCCGCTCTTTGTGTGCGGCCGGGACGCTTCTCTCCCATAAAAAAACCCTTTTTTTTGGCTTTTTTCCTCCTCAAAATCCGCCTCATCCCCCCGCCGAAATGGGATTTCTTCCCCAAAAGCGATTGCTTCTCCGAGCAATGGCACCTCCCAGCAAAAAAAGTGATATTTCCCCCTCCAAAACTCACCTTTTTTTCCCAAAACTTCCCCTCGGAAGAGCTACTTCTTGCCCAAAAATGCAAGTTTACTCTAAGTAGTAGCTGCTCTCCAAAAAAATTTACTTTTCCCCCTCAAAATCTCGATCTTTTCTCCCCAAAATCAACTTTTCTTCCCCCAAAAGGGACTTGTCCCCAAAAGCAACTTTTCTTTTGTGCCCCCCCAAACTGATTTTCTCTCCCCCAAAAAAGTAACTTAGCCCTAACAAAGGAACTTTCCTCCACAAAAATCAAGTTCTCTCCCCCAAAATTGCCTTTTCTCCCCTAAAATTGATTTTTTTCCCCAAAAAGAGTATCCCCAAAAAAGATGTACCTTTTTCCCCCAGAAAAAGTATATTTTGTCCCAGAAAAGTACCTTTTGCTCTCCAAAAAGTAACTTTTCCCTTAAAAAAGTAACTTTTTTTCTCCCAAAAGTGGCTTCTTTTCCCCCAAAGGAAACTTTTCACCTCCAAAAAGGAACTTTTTACTCACAAAGGCCTTTTCACCAGAAGGACATTTTATTTCACAGCAAAAAAGGGATCTTTTCCTCACAAGAAGGAACTTTCCCCTCACAAAATTGATATTTTCCTCATATAAAGTGATGGTTTTGTCACAAAAGTGACTTTTTCCTTCGAAAATTTGACCTTTTTGTCATAAATATGAACTTTCCCCTCACAAATAGTGACTTTTTCCTCACAACAAGAGACTTTTTCTTCAAAACCAGGAACTTTTCCCTCACTATAGGTGACTGTCTCCTGACAAGTGAATTTTGCCTCATGAAAAGGGAACTTTTTCCTCCCAAAAGGGACATTTTCTTCACAAAAAGGGACTTCTTCCTCACAGGAGTGACTTTTTCCTTCCAAAAAGCAACTTTTTCTTTAGTAAAAAGAGCCTTTCTCTCACAAAAAGTGACTTTTTTCCTCACGCTAGTGTTTTTCTGCACAAATAGGAACTTTTCCCCTCAGAAAAAGGAATATTTTCTCACAAAAAGCCACTTTTTCTTCACTAAAGGAACTTTTTCCTCACAAAGGCCTTTTGTGAGGGGGACTTTTTCCTCCCAAAGAAACTTTTCCCTCACTTTTTAGCGACTTTTTCTCTCACTTTTTAGCGACTTTTTCCTCACAAAAAGGAACTTTTCCTAACCAAAAGTGACTCTTTCGTCACGAGAGGAACTTTATCCTCACAAAAGTAGATCCTTTCCTTCCAAAAAAAAAGCATTTTCCCTCACTTTTTAGCGACTTTTTCCTCATAAAAAGGAACTTTTCCTGACCAAAAGTCACTCTTTCGTCACGAGAGGAATTTTTTCCTCACAAGAAACTCTTTCCTCCCCCAAAAAAATCACTTCACCTCACTTTTTAGCTACTTTTTCCTCATAAAAGGAACTTTTCCTCAGAAAAAGGAAACTTCCCTCAGAAAAGGAGACTCTTTCCTTCCAAAAAAAAGCATTTTCCCTCACTTTTTAGCGACTTTTTCCTCATAAAAACGAACTTTTCCTCACAAAAAGGAGCTTTCCCTCCGAAAAAGGGAACTTTTCCTCAGAAAAAGTAAACTTTTCCTCACCAAAAGTGACTCCTTCCTCACGAAAGGAACTATTTCCTCACAGAAGGGGACTCTTTCCTCCCCCAAAAACGCCTTTTCCCTCACTTTCCAGCGACTTTTCCCCTCACAAATCGCGTCTCTCACCCTCCGCAGCGCTTCCCCCGCGGTCCCTCCCTCAGCCCGCCCCGGCGGGGGGCGCGGGCCGGGCCGGGCCGCGGGCGGCGGCGGCGGCGGAGGAGGAGGAGCAGCAGCAGCAGCGGGGCCGCTCCGCTCGCTCCCGGCGAGCCCAACAAAGGCGGCGGGGCCATGGCGGGCCCCTCGCCCCGCTGCGAGCCGCCCTAAGCCCGCCGAGCGCCGCCGCGATGTGGCCGGGCCGCGGCGGGCGGCGCTGGGCGCTGGCGCTGGCCCTGGCGCTGGCCCTGGGCGGGCGCTGCCCCGCCGCCCCCAACGCCTCGGCCGGGCCCCCGCGCTGCCGCCGCCCCGCGCCCTGCGAGCGGCTCCGCTTCGGCGCCTGCCTGGGCTCCGCGCTGCCCTACGCCGCCACCTCCACGCTGCTGGCCACCGACTCCGCCTCGCAGGAGGAGGCGCACGGGAAGCTGCTGCTCTGGTCCGGTACGGACGGGACGGCGCCGGGAGCGGGGAGAGTGCGGGAGAGGCCCGGCGTGGGGCTGGAGGGGGATGGGGAGCGGGGAAGGCGGAGAGAGCTTGGATGGGGGGTTTGGGTGTAGTGTGGGGGGGGCTGGGGATGGGTAAAGTATAGAAAACTTTGTAGAGGGGGTTTGGGGATGGGAAAAGTGTAGAAAACTTCATAGAGTGGGGCTGCGGATGGGTACAGTATAGAAAACTTTATAGAGGGGGCTGGGGATGAGTAAAGTATAGAAAACTTAATAGAGTGGAGCTGCGGATCGGTAGAGTATAGAAAAGTGCCTAGCAGGGGGCTGGGGATGGGTAGAGTATAGAAAACTTTGTAGAGGGGGTTTGGGGATGGGTACAGTATAAAAAGCTTTATAGAAGGGGTTTGGGGATGGGTACAGTATAGAAAACTTCATAGAGGGGGGCTGGAGATGGGTACGGTATAGAAAACTTCATAGAGGGGGGCTGGAGATGGGTACAGTATAGAAAACTTTATAGAGGAGGGCTGGGGATGGGTAAAGTACAAAAAACCGTATAGGAAAGTGCTGGGGATGGATAGAATATAGAAAACTGTAGAGGGGGTTTGGGGATGGGTATAGTATAGAAAAGTGCCTAGCAGGATGCTGGAGATGGGTACAGTATAGAAAACTGTATAGCAAAGGGCTGGAGATGGGAAGAGTATAGAAAACTGCATCCAGGGGGCCTGAGAATGAGTACAGTCTAGAAAGCTGTATAGAGGGGGGGATGAGGATGGGTACAGTATAGAAAAGTGCCTAGCAGGGGGCTGGGCATGGGTACAGTATACAAAACTTTATAGAGGGGGGCTGGGGATGGGTAAAGTACAAAAAACTGTATAGCACAGGGCTGGGGATGGGTACAGTATAGAAAACTGTGTAGCACAGGGCTGGGGATGGGTACATTATACAAAACTGTGCAGAGGTTGAGTGAGGATAGGTGAAGTATAGAAAACTGTGTAGCACTAGCCTGAGAATGAGTACAGTATAGAAAACTGTTCAGAGTGGGGCTGGGGATGGGTGCAGTACAGAAAACTGTTTCAAAACATTGTAGATGGGCACAATACAGAGGGCAGCAGTAGATTGGGGTACAGGGGGTGGATATGGGATAGCACAGGCCCAGGGGTGGGTGCAATATAGAAAAACCCATAGTGGGTGCAGAGGATGGGTACAGTGTACAGAGGAGCAGTAGGTTGGGTACAGTGTGGAAAACTGGTTAAAAAGGGACAGGAGATGGGTACAGTATAGAAAACTGAAGAAAAAAGGACTGGAGATGGGTACAGTATAGAAAACTGGTTTAAAAGGGACTGGAGATGGGTACAGTATAGAAAACTGATTGAAAAGGGATTGGAGATGGGTGCAGTGTAGAAAACTGATTGAAAAGGGGCTGGAGATGAGTACAGTGTAGAAAACTGATTTAAAAGGGACTGGAGGTGGGTACAGCATGGAGGGGAGCAGTACAGTGAGTGTCTGGGGATGGGCACAGCACAGAAACTGTACAGCACAGGAGTGGAGATCGTGTAATGTGGAGGGGAGCAGGAGATTGGGGTACAGGGAGGGTTTGGTGTAGAGGGGGAACGGGATGGAATGGCCTCAGAGATGGGTACAGCAGGAGGCTGGGGATGGGTGCAAAAATGGTTTATCAGGGGCTGGGGGTGGGCACAGTGTGCTCAAGAGCAGTATGGGGGTACAGTATGGAGGGGCAGTCCTGGCGATGGGTACAGTGACTCCACAGAAGCGTCCCAGTGCTGTGGGGACGGCAGGAGGGTCCCACACAGGGGTCCCAGCGCTGTGTGGGTGCTGTGGGGGCAGCAGGACGTGGCCGTGCCGGGGGTGGTGACGGTGCTGTCCCCTCCCCGCAGGCCTGCGCAATGCCCCGCGCTGCTGGGACGTCATCCAGCCCCTGCTGTGCGCCGTGTACATGCCCAAGTGCGAGGATGGGCAGGTGGAGCTGCCCAGCCAGACCCTGTGCCAGGCCACGCGGGCACCCTGCACCATCGTGGAGCGCGAGCGCGGCTGGCCCGACTTCCTCAAGTGCACCACGGACCGATTCCCCGAGGGCTGCCCGGTACGGCACGGGCACGGGGAATGGGGGGAAAGGCACTCTCTGCAGGAGAGAAGGGCTGGTGCCTCAGCCTGGGGAAGGGAAGGGTCCAGGGAGAGCTTCCAGCACATTCCAGGGGGCTCCAGGAGAGCTGCAGAGGGACTGGGGACAAGGCCTGCAGGGACAGCACCCAGGGAATGGCTCCCACTGCCACAGGGCAGCCATGGGTGGCATCTTGGCAATGAGCAATTCCTGCCTGGGCTGGCATTGCCAGAGCAGCTGGGGCTGCCCCTGATCCCTGCAGTGCCCAAGGCCAGGCTGGGCACTGGGGCTGGAGCAGCCTGGCACAGTGGGAGCTGTCCCTGTCATGGCAGGGGGGGCACTGGAGGGGCTCTGGGGTCCCTTCCCCCCAACCATTCCAGGATTCCCTGGTGATTCTATGGAACCCAGCTGTCCCCTGCCCTCCACAGGGCATCGTGTCCATCTTGGCCATGGGGGTGTCTTCTCCTCCTCCTCCTCCTCACGGCCTGGTTTCCCCTGTGGCAGAACGAGGTGCAGAACATCAAGTTCAACAGCTCGGGGCAGTGCGAGGCGCCGCTGGTGAGGACGGACAACCCCAAGAGCTGGTACGAGGACGTGGAGGGCTGCGGCATCCAGTGCCAGAACCCGCTGTTCACTGAGAAGGAGCACCGTGAGATGCACGTCTACATCGCCGCCTTCAGCTCCGTCACCATCTTCTGCACCTTCTTCACCCTGGTGAGACCCAGGCTCCTTTTGGGGAGCTGTCCCCAGAACGGGATGGACACTGAGCTGTCCCCAGAACGGGATGGGCACTGAGCTGTCCCCAGAACGGGATGGGCACCGAGCTGTCGCTTTCTCCACCCCTCCAGGCCACGTTTGTTGCTGACTGGAGGAACTCCAACCGCTACCCCGCCGTCATCCTGTTCTATGTCAATGCCTGCTTCTTTGTGGGCAGCATTGGTTGGCTGGCACAGTTCATGGACGGCGCCCGCGACGAGATCGTGTGCCGGGCCGATGGCACCATGCGGCTGGGCGAGCCCACGTAGGTGTCATCTCTGTCCCCAGGGCTGTCCCCAACACCAAGGAGGGCTCTCGGGGTTCGCTGGCCTCCTGAGAGCACAGAGGATGAGACCCCCGTGCTCCTGCGAGTCCCCTCACAGGGGTGGGTGACACTCTCACCTCTCCGCAGCTCCAACGAGACGCTGTCCTGCGTCATCATCTTTGTCATCGTGTACTACTCGCTGATGTCAGGTGTCATCTGGTTTGTCATGCTCACCTACGCCTGGCACACGTCCTTCAAGGCCCTGGGCACCACCTACCAGCCGCTGCTGGGCAAGACCTCCTACTTCCACCTCATCACTTGGTCCGTCCCCTTCGTGCTCACCGTGGCCATCCTGGCCGTGGCGCAGGTAACGGGGTGAGCACCATCAGGGGATGGTGTCTCAGGGTGACACCGCAGCCAGCTGACCCTCCTGTCCCTGTCCCTGTCCCTGTCGCTGCCAGGTGGACGGTGACTCTGTCAGTGGCATCTGCTTCGTGGGCTACAAGAACTACCGCTACCGAGCCGGCTTCGTGCTGGCCCCCATCGGGCTCGTGCTCATCGTGGGGGGCTATTTCCTCATCCGGGGTAGGTGTGCCTCTGCTCTGGGAGGGGACAGGGTCACCGTGGGTGTCCCCACACCCTGACCCCCTCGTCCTCCCCACAGGGGTCATGACTCTCTTCTCCATCAAGAGCAACCACCCCGGGCTGCTGAGCGAGAAAGCGGCCAGCAAGATCAACGAGACCATGCTGCGCCTGGGTGAGGGCTGCACCGACACTTCCCCAGGGAATCCGGGTGGGAACGGGGACATTGTGTCCCCTGAAGTCACACAGCCCCTTCCTGGGGTGGCAGCAGCAGGGGACAAAGCTGTGGTGGTTGTGGTGGTGGTGGCACAGCCCCTGTGCGGTGTCTTTGTCTCAGTGTCACTGGAGCTTGGCTGGAGTTTGTCCCTCTTCTCTTCCAGGCATTTTTGGCTTTTTGGCCTTTGGCTTCGTCTTCATCACCTTTGGCTGCCACTTCTATGACTTCTTCAACCAGGCCGAGTGGGAGCGCAGCTTCCGGGAATACGTCCTGTGAGTGGGACAGGGACAGGGGGACAGGGACACGGTGGCGCTGCAGGGGACAGCCCCATGTCCCCCATGAGCGGTGCCACCACATCTCCACCCTGCAGGGCTGTGGGGGCCGTGGGCTGTCCCTGCTCCTTAAGGCCACTGTCCCCCCCACAGGTGTGAGGCCAACGTGACCATCGCCACGCAGACCAACAAGCCCATCCCCGACTGCGAGATCAAGAACCGGCCGAGCCTGCTGGTGGAGAAGATCAACCTCTTCGCCATGTTCGGCACCGGCGTCTCCATGAGCACCTGGGTCTGGACCAAGGCCACCCTGCTCATCTGGAAGCGCACCTGGTGCAGGTGGGACCCGAGGGTGTCACCCCAGCTCCCTGGAGCCCTTCCTGCCCCATCCAGTGGGATGGTGGAGGACATTCCCAGATGTTTGTCCCTCAGCTCGATGGGTTGTGGGCTCACAGCAGCGCAGGAACGGGGTGGCCTCTCCCATGTGGCGTTTGTGGGACACCTCCATCCCCAAGCCCATTCCCCGGTCTGGTGTCCCCATGTGCAGGAGGGGGAGCTGGGGAGGGTCCCTGTTGCCCAGCTGTGACAGCTGTGCCCCCTGTCCCCTCCGTGTCCCCAGGCTGACGGGGCAGAGCGACGACCAGCCCAAGAGGATCAAGAAGAGCAAGATGATCGCCAAGGCCTTCTCCAAGCGCAAGGAGCTGCTGCGCGACCCGGGCCAGGAGCTGTCCTTCAGCATGCACACCGTGTCCCACGACGGCCCCGTGGGTACGTGCCCGGGGCGGGGATGTCCCCAACAGCCCCCCAGAGTCCCCAAAGCCCCCCTTGACCAGATCCCCGTGTCCCCACAGCCGGATTGGCGTTCAACATCAATGAGCCATCGGCCGACGTGTCCTCGGCGTGGGCCCGGCACGTCACCAAGATGGTGGCCAGGAGAGGGGCCATCCTGCCCCAGGACATCTCCGTGACACCCGTGGCGACACCTGGCAAGTCCTTGGGGATCTCGTGAGGAATGTCTGGGGGATGAGCCGGGCTGGGGGTGTGCAGGGAGGGTGTACTCAGGTTGATGGAATGTTTGGGATGGATCCCTGTGGGGTCAGGTGGGTGGCAGGGGTTGCTGGGGGGGTGGTGGAGGGCACAGGCGGGACGTGGCCACTCACAGCCACCTCACCCACGTCCCCCAGTGCCACCAGAGGAGAGGGCCAACCTGTGGGTGGTGGAGGCCGACGTGTCCCCGGAGCTGCAGAAGCGCAGCGGCCGCAAGAAGAAGCGGAGGAAGAAGAAGAAGGAGGTGACCCCCGACCCCGAGCGCTGCCCGGGGCACCCCGCCGTGCCCAGCTCCGTCCCTCGCCTGCCCCGCCTGCCCGCCCAGCCCTGCCTGGTGGCCTTCGCCCCCGATGCGCTGCCGGCCGTCCAGCCCGGTGCCACCTTCCCCGGGGGCGCGTGGGACGGGCGCGGGCGCGGGGCCAACGTGCTGCACGTCATCAGCAACCCCTTCTGCCCCGAGAGCGGCGCCGCCGAGCCCGAGGGCTGGCACCAGCGCCGGCACCGTGGGGGCGCCCTGTGGCCCCCCCAGGCCGGCCCTCTGGCCCCCAGGACTCAGGGCTGCCGGGCAGGGCTGGCCCCCATCCACTCCCGGACCAACCTGGTGGACGCGGAGCTGCTGGAGCCCGACTCGGACTTCTGATCCCAGAGGGACGTGGGGGCACCAAACCCACCCGATCCCACGGGGATCATCCCAAATGTCCCACCCACCTGAGCACGTCCCGTTTCTCCCCTTGGAGGATTTGTCTCCGTGCACTTCCCAGCCTGGAGAGGTTTTGGGATTCCCTCCAGCGTCACCCGGAGAAAGGAGCTGGCAGTGGGACAAGCCCCGGCTCCCACAGGGATTTAGGGACCAGGGGGACACCTGGGGACAGCCTAGATCAGGGTAGATTTGGGGCAGCCCTGCCCCACCCACGGCTAGAGGTACGTAGAGCTCACCCCCACTTGTGCCAATAGCAAATTTTTAAAAATTTCTGATTTTTTTAATGTTTGTATCGTGGTGCCTCCGCTCGGGGTGAGCCCAGTCAGGGGCAGCAGCAGCAGCATCCCTGGTGTGCACCCCTGTTTTGGGTTCACCCCAATCCCTTCTGAGACCCCAAAGTGCCTTCCAGCTCCCCAGAGAGCTGAGCCAGACCCAGATCAGGATTAGTGGGGTGGCAGCACCAGGGAGATGGCACGGGGAGCATCTTGGGCTGCCTGGGTGCTCCTGAGCAAAAAAATAACCCCAGAAACCTCGGGGTGCTCGAGGTGAATCAGGGTCAGCAACCCCTACAGCAAAGCTTTTTTTAATTATTTTTTTTAGGATAAAAAAAATAAAAATAAAAATCAAGTCACAGCAAAGCCAGCGGAGCCCTGGGGCAGGAGGGCTCCAGTCCCTGCTGGTGTTTGGATTTTCCCTATTTTTATTAAGTCCTGGTAGGCTCCTGGCTTTTTTATTTTTCTTTTTTTTTTTTGCTATCCCAGTGACCTCCACGGGTTCATTTTTGCTGTGTAAAGGAAAAACCCTCCTGTATCAGTATTAAATTTACAGATTTTCAATCCCAGTGGCTGCTCTGGGCTCTTTTGGGGAGGGATCCACGCGGGAAAACATTTTGGGGGGGGGGGGGGGATTGTCCTTTCTCCTAAAAACCCTCTTGCTTTAAAGTGTTTCAAATGGCTTTAAAGCTCCTTAAAAATGTTTCAAATGGCTTTAAAGCACATTAAAAACTGCTTTAAAGTGCTTTGGAGCCCCTGTTCCACCTGCAGGAGGGAGCTCTGAGGTGCTGGAAATGCCCTTGGGGACTGTGGGGACACTTTTGGGGAGAACTGGGCAATTTTGGGGACAAATGGGGCCTTTGCCAGCAGGTGGCACCACGGGCTAAAATATCCCCCAAACCCCCAAAATTTGAGTAGCCCCAAATTTTGTGGTTTTCCTGGGTGGGGTCCCACTGAGGCATCTGAAGCTTCCCACGGTGCTGGTGCTTTTTGGGGGGGAAAAATGCTGCTTTTGGAAAAGATCCTTTTTTTATTTTGCTTGAGAGCCATGCAGCTGCAGGGTTTGGTTATCCTGCAAACCAGACCCTGAAATTTAGCTGGAATTGGTCAGTGAAAATTGCATTTTTCCAGGGTTTGTTATTTTTTTTTTTGGGCTGACTGTGTTACAGAGTCAAAACTAGATTGTCCGGCATGAAACAAAATATTTCTCGTATCTCCCTTTTCTGGTTTTTTTCTTTTTATATATTTTATTTTGTGGCTTTCTTAGTTAAAAACCCCAGTTCTAACAAAACTATTTGCCATTTTGAAACAGAAAAACTCACATTATTTTAACTTCGGAAGCAGCAGGAGATGTGCTGACAACCTCACATCCCCTCCCAAAAAACCCCACCTTGATTTGGTGCAGGGGGAGAAAATTTTGAAGGAAGAAAACAGCCCCAGTTTGCCAAAATGCAGCAAATTCCCCTGAAATATCCTTGGGGAAAAGCTCCAGCATTCCCATGGGAGGTGCAGGAGGGCGAAGCACAGAGGGTCACACATCTCCCAGCACCCGCAGAGGTTTCTCTGAGGAAAAACGGGGGAATTTCAGGAAATTTGGGTGATACTCCCTGTGGATTCACTGAACCACTGATCCCCAGGGAGAAATTGGCATTTTCCACCCATCTGGTGGAATTTAAAGGATGGAATCTCAGTTGGAACAGAAAACAACCTGGAAAATGCAGGGTTTTCCTCCTGTTTGTGGGAAAACCCAAACTCTGCTGTGGATCTGCGCCAGCCACGGCTCTCAAGGAGAGGAATTTTGCTTTTCCAAAATTTTGTTTTCTCCCAGATTTCCCGGCAAAGTCAATCCAAGCTGGTGTCAGGAGCAGGGGAAGGAGCCAACCCCGAGCTGCCTGCATCTCACAGAGCCCCAATTGTTGGAGCCTCCCTGCCCAAACAGCCTCTCCCTCCTCTCCTGATACCCGTTGTTTTCCCAGATAAACCACCAGGCACGGCCTGGATCCCTGGGATAACCTCTCTGTGCTCTCCCTGCTGCCTCAGGGTTTGGCTTTTCTGTTTTTCCCATTCTGAGCTGCTTTAGTGTGTGGGTCTGGGTTCACATTCAGGGATGGTGAGCTCTGTGCACAGAGCAGGGAGACAAAACAATTCCTGCTCCAGCTGGGCACCAAGGACAAATGAGCCAAATCTCAGCCCAGGAGCACAAACCCCGTGGGCTGCAGAGAGAAAAACAAGCAGGGTGGGAGTGCCTGGGCTGAAGCTGGGATGGGACAATGAACTGCAAGGTGCAAATGGAGCAGAACTGATCCCAGGGAGAGACCCTGGGAGCGCTCGTGCATTTTGGGGCCGTTTTGGGTCATCTTGGGTGCAGCCCTGGCTGGGCTCTGGTGCTGCCCAAGGTGCAGCCATGGATCCTTTCCATAAATCCCTGCTTCATTCTGGGACTCTGCCCAGCCTCTGTCCTAGGGCAGATTCTCAAGGGATCAGCCCTGGGATTTATGGACATTCAGCACCAGGAATTTCGGGGGGCTGGCAGCAGCACAGGGCGTTTTTCAAAGGAAAACACCATCCCTGCCAGTCTCCTGATTTTGGGAATATCCTTTGAAAGGTGAGGAAGATCCCACAATGAGCCAGGTGGGCTCAGGGTCAGGATTTTGCGCTGGTGAAGGGCATGCAAAACAACCTGGGATCTTTTTGTGGGGTCTGTGGGATCTGAGATGATGAATTCTGGAGGATTTCTCTATTTCCAGGGCAGCACAAGCTCCTCTCCTCAGCAGAGGAGAACTCAGGCTCTGGATTTTGCCTTGGCCCAAACACCCTGGTGGGGGTTTTTTTGTGGCATCTGTGATGATAAATTCTGGAGGATTTCTTCATTCCAGGGCAGCACAAGCTCCTCTCCTCAGCAGACGAGGATCAGGGTCGGGATTTCGGATTTGTGAGGGGTTTGCAAAACAACCTGCTGGGTTTTTGTGGTATCTGTGGCACCAGGAAATGATAAATTGTAAAGGATTTCTCCATCTCCAGGGCAGCACAAGTTCCTCTTAGTAGAAGAGGATCAGGGTCAGGATTTTGTCTTGGTCAAAACAACCTGGTGGGTTTTTTCTGGGACCTGTGGCACTAGGAAATTATAAATTCTGGAGGATTTCTGTATTTCCAAGGCAGCACAAGCTCCTCTCCTCAGCAGAGGAGGATCAGGGTCAGGATTTTGCCTTGGCCCAAACAACCTGATGGGGTTTTTGTGGGATATGTGGCACTGGGAATTGATAAATTCTGGAGGGTTTCTGTATTTCCAAGGCAGCACAAACTCCTCTCCTCAATAGACAAAGATTAGGATCAGGATTTTGCACGGTTTGCAAAACAACCTGGTGGGGTTTTTGGTGCAATCTGTGGCACCAAGAAATGACAAATTTTGGAGGGTTTCTCTATTTCCAAAGCAGCACAAGCTCTTCTCCTCAGCAGAGGAGAACTCAGGGTCGGGATTTTGCCTTGGCCAAAAAAAACCGGTGGGTTTTTTGTGGGATCTGTGGCACCAGGAAATGACAAATTCTGGAGGGTTTCTCTATTTCCAAGGCAGCACAAGCTCCTCTCCTCAAGAGAAGAGAACTGAGGATTTTGCCTTGGCCAAAACAACCTGGTGGGTTTTTTGTGGAATCTGTGGCACCAGGAAATGACAAATTCTGGAGGGTTTCTCTATTTCCAAGGCAGCACAAGCTCCTCTCCTCAATAGAGGAAGATCAGGGCCGGGATTTTACACAATGTCAGGGGTTTGCAGGACACCCTGGTGGGTTTTTGGTGCGATCTGAGATGACAAATCCCGCAGGATTTCCGCCCCTCAGGTCAGCACCGCCTCCCCTGCTCAGCAGAACCGCGGCGCTGCAGCGGCCCCGACCTTTCCTGCTCTCCATGGAAGGGGAGGGGTTTTCCTCCAGCCTCAAATCCCTCCCAGACCAAAGAGTTCCCGTTCCAGAGGGCGGTGCTGAGCCGGGACCAGCCCCCAGCCGGGGTTCTGGGATCGCGGAGAGAGGCAGGGATGAGCTGCAGGCTCAGATCCCGTTCAGCAGGAATTTATCTCGGGAATTGTGCTCGCCACACTGCTGGCACACAGGGATGCGCTGCTTCTCCTTTAGCTGCGATCCTCTCTGGAATTCCTGCCCCTCTCCCATCCCTCTTTCCTCCCCGAAATCCTCCCTCAGCTTCTCCATCAGCTGCTTCCAGCTCTCCCCTCCGTCCTGGGTTTTGGGGAGGTCTCTGTGGATTCCTTCCCTCCCTCCTCTCCCTCAGCTCATCCCAAACACTGAGCTCACCTGGGATTTGAGTTTCCTCTCCTCCATCTCATCCCAAACACCGAGCTCACCTGGGGTTTGAGAGTTTCCTCCATCTCATCCCAATCACTGAGCTCACCTGGGATTTGAGAATTTCCTCCATCTCATCCCAAACACTGAGCTCACCTGGGGTTTGAGAGTTTCCTCCATCTCATCCCAAACACCGAGCTCACCTGGGATTTGAGAGTTTCCTCCATCTCATCCCAAACACTGAGCTCACCTGGGATTTGAGTTTCCTCTCCTCCATCTCATCCCAAGCACTGAGCTCACCTGGGGTTTGAGAGTTTCCTCCATCTCATCCCAATCACTGAGCTGACCTGGGGTTTGAGAGTTTCCTCCATCTCATCCCAATCACTGAGCTCACCTGGGGTTTGAGAGTTTCCTCCATCTCATCCCAATCACTGAGCTCACCTGGGATTTGAGAATTTCCTCCATCTCATCCCAATCACTGAGCTCACCTGGGGTTTGAGAGTTTCCTCCATCTCATCCCAAGCACTGAGCTCACCTGGGGTTTGAGAGTTTCCTCCATCTCATCCCAATCACTGAGCTCACCTGGGGTTTGAGAGTTTCCTCCATCTCATCCCAAACACCGAGCTCACCTGGGATTTGAGAGTTTCCTCTTCAGCTCATCCCAAACACCGAGCTCACCTGGGATTTGAGAATTTCCTCTTCAGCTCATCCCAAACACTGAGCTCGCCTGGGATTTGAGAGTTTCCTCTCCTCCATCTCATCCCAAACACCGAGCTCACCTGGGGTTTGAGAGTTTCCTCTCCTCCATCTCATCCCAAACACTGAGCTCACCTGGGGTTTGAGTTTCCTCTCCTCCATCTCATCCCAAACACTGAGCTCACCTGGGATTTGAGTTTCCTCTCCTCCATCTCATCCCAAACACCGAGCTCACCTGGGGTTTGAGAGTTTCCTCCATCTCATCCCAATCACTGAGCTCACCTGGGATTTGAGAGTTTCCTCTCCTCCATCTCATCCCAAACACCGAGCTCACCTGGGATTTGAGTTTCCTCCATCTCATCCCAAACACCGAGCTCGCCTGGGATTTGAGAGTTTCCTCTCCTCCATCTCATCCCAAGCACTGAGCTCACCTGGGGTTTGGGAATTGGGCACTTGAGGATTGGAATTGGCACTTGAGAATTGAGAATTAATTAAGCTCTCGCCCACCAACAGCTCCAAATTCTTCTCTCAGAGCTGATCTCAATAAATACCAATAATAAAAGGATGGGTTTGTACTCCAGGAGAGGCACATTCCCAGAGAACCGGATTTAGAAAAGGTGGTAAAACTGAAATCATTAATTGTAAACAAAGAATGTGGTGGTTTATTAGTGATTTGTGCCTGCAGGCTGAGCTCAGTGCCTGGCAGCACAGCAAGATCCAGGATTTTGGATGGCACATTCCCCATGCCAGGATGTTGTGGCTCCTCATTCCCATGGGTTTTCCTGGCATTGATTGGGATTGATGGTCCAGGCTCGGAAATTCCACAGTTTTGACCCAATTTTCCCATTGAGATGGCCTCAGTGGGACATCCATCCTTGCTGCTGGCATTTGGGGACACGAATCTGTGGTGACCTTGCAATGGTTAGATTTCATTGTCTGGGAGGGCTTTTCCAACCCCTTTGGCTCTGAGATTCCATAATTTTGGCCATTGGGATGGCCTTGGTGGGACATCCATCCTTGCTGGTGGCACTTGGGGGCACGGATCAGTGGTCACCTTGCAGTGGTTGGATTTTCTTGTCTGAGAGGGTTTTTCCAAAAAGCCTTTGGCTCCAGGCCTGGGCAGCTGCCTGGCCAGGCCATGGCACCATGGGATCACCAAGGCCTGTGACAGATTGAGTCCAGAGAAGGGACAAAGGGGCTGGGGAAGGGTCTGGAGCCCCAGCAGGGCTGGGGGAGCTGGGCAGGGGCTGAGCCTGGAGCAGAGGAGGCTCAGGGGCCCTTGTGGCTCTGCACAAGTCCCTGCCAGGAGGGCACAGCCGAGGGGTCGGGGAACAGGGACAGGAGGAGAGGGAACGGCCTCAGGCTGGGACAGGGCAGGGGCTGGGTGGGCACAGCAGGAATTTCCCCATGGAAAGGGTGGGCAGGCCTTGGCAGGGGCTGCCGAGGGAGGTTCGGATTTCCCATCCCTGGAGGTGTCCAAGGAATCCCTGGATGTGGCACTCAGAGCTCCGGGCTGGTAACATAAGGTGGTGATCAGGCACACCTTGGTCTTGAAGGTCTTGTGCAACCTCAGTGCTCCTGCGTTTCCGTGCCCGGCGGCTGAAACACGGAAAATTCACCAAAACGTGAAAAAAGAACCAAACGCCTTCACGATGCGAGTGGCCCCGCGAGGACTACAACTCCCAGCAACCCCCGCGCGGCCCCGCAGGGGGTGCCGGGAGCTGTAGTCGCGACGGGGCGGAGCCGGGGCGGGAGGACTCCATGTCCCAGCGCGCAGTGCGGCAGCGAGGGCGGTGGGGCGGGGCGAGGCGGGGCCGGCGGCCCTGAGGGAGCCGGAGCGGACCGGGAGCGGAGCCGGAGCAGTCGGCGGCGATGTCGGTGCAGGTGGCGGTGGCCGCGCCCGCCGTGGAGCTGAAGGAGCTCGGCGGCCCCATGGACAAGGCGGCGGGGCCGCCGTGCGAGCCTGTGGGCGCTCACGCAGCGGGGCACGGCGTGGCGGCGGCGGCGCCCGCCTGCCCCGTGCCGGGCGCCGAGCGTGAGGCGGCCCCGGCCCCCTCCGCCGAGCGGCCTCCGGGGGGCGGCTGCCCCGGGCTGTCCTCGGCCTCCGGGCTGTCCTCGGCCGCCGGCAAGGTGCCGCAGGCTTCGGCCATGAAGAGGAGCGACCCGCACCACCCCCAGCAGCCCCGGCACCGCGACGGCAGCGACAGCAGCGGCAGCGCGGCCGAGGCGCTCGTGAGCCCCGACGGCACCGTCACCGAGGCGCCGCGCACCGTCAAGAAGGTAACGGGGGCGGCGGCGGCAGGGAGCGCTCCCGGCGGGGCCGTGCCAGGGACGGCCCCGCTCCGGGCACCGGGGCTCGGGACGCGGCGCTGCCTCGGCCGGGCAGGGCCGGCCCGCTGCGGGGTCCCCGGTCCGCGGCGGTGTCGGTGACCCCGAGCGGCTGCCGGGGCCGCGGGGGCGCTCCAGGACTGGGGCTGCATTCTGGGGACGTGTTCTGCCGTGCCTGGGGTCTGACTGTGCATTGTACCCTGCCCCCGTGTCTGTGCAGCGGGGACGTGTGGGGGGACACTGAGTGCATTTACACCCCACACCTGCACCCCCAGGTGACACTGGGTGCCTTTACACCCCACTCCTGCACCCCCAGGTGACACCGGCTGCATTTACACCCTACACCTGCACCCCCAGGTGACACCGGGTGCCTTTGCACCCCACTCCTGCACCCCCAGGTGACACCGGGTGCCTTTACACCCTACACCTGCACCCCCAGGTGACACCGGGTGCCTTTACACCCTACACCTGCACCCCCAGGTGACATCGGGTGCATTTACGCCCCTGTGTTCCCACACCCCCAAGTGTCCCCAGGTGCCTTTACACCCCGTTCCCTGCACCCCAGGTGTCCCTGGTTGCCTTTACACCCCATTTCTGCACCTCTAGATGGGCCTGGGTACCTTTACACCCCAATTCTGCACCCCCAGGTGTCATTTCGTGCCTTTACCCCCCATTTCTGCACCCCCAGGTGTCCCTGGCTGCCTTTCCCCCCTATTTCTCTACCTGCAGGTATCACTGGGTGCCTTTACACCCAAATTCTGCACCCCCAGGTGTCCCTGGGTGCCTTTGCACCCCAATTCTGCACCCCCAGGTCTCCTTGGGTGCCTTTACACCCCAGTTCTGCACCCCCAGGTGACACCGGGTGCATTTACACCCCTGTGTTCCCACACCCCCAAGTGTCCCTGGGTGCCTCTACACCCTATTCCCTGCACCCCTGGTTGCCTTTACACCCCTCACCTGCACCCCCAGGTGCTCCTGGTTGCCTTTACACTCCAATTCTGCACCCCCAGGTGTCCCTGGGTGCCTTTACACCCCAATTCTGCACCCCCAGGTGTCATTTCGTGCCTTTACCCCCCATTTCTGCACCCCCAGGTGTCCCTGGGTGCCTTTACACCCCATTTCTGCACCTCTAGATGTCCCTGGGTGCCTTTACCCCCCATTTCTGCACCCCCAGGTGTCCCTGGGTGCCTTTACACCCCAATTCTGCACCCCCAGGTGTCATTTCGTGCCTTTCCCCCCCATTTCTGCCCCCCCAGGTGTGCCTGGGTGCATTTACAGCGCACTCCCTCACCCCAGGTGTGTGAGCTGCAGGGTGTGCGGGTTCACATCGGGTTCACGTTCCCAGGGCTATCTGGGGAATGTGGATAAGATAAAAACGTCCCGGGCGTCGCTGGTGACGTTGGCACCTGGGGCAGGGCCAGGTGTGCCCGTGGCTGCGTGTGGGGTGTGGCAGGGGGGGTTTGGGGGTGCCCCTCTCTCAGGGGTGCTGTGAGCTGGCACCCCAGGAATGTGTGTGGAGCTGGGAGTCCTGGTGAGTCCAGTCCTGGTGGGTCCATCCGTGTGTCTCCAGCTCCTCAGGTGGGCTCAGCTGCTCCCTGGAGTAGGGGTTGTGTGTACCCTGCTGTGCCTGGAGGGAAATGCACATTTTCCTTGGTTTTTGGCATCATTCCTGTTGGAAATCCCAGTGGAGGAGTTGTCCCCTGTGAATCTTTATGGGGGTGTAGGGAAAGAAGTGTCCCTGTCCTAAGGGAGCCTCTCACCTCATGAAACTTGGGGTTTCACCTCCCCTTCTATGGACTTCCAGCCTCTTTTGGGGCTGCTCTAAAATTTCCTCTCCCTTTGGAGGGCCCAGGGTGAGGGGGATTGTCCCCATAACTGCGATTTCCTCCTGGGTGGCTTCCGTGAAATTCCAGTTCCTCCTTGGAGGGAGCACATCCCACAGGGCAAGGTCTGGATCTTGGTTCCTTCCTCCCCCCAAAATCCCTTCTTTGGGGTTAGGAGGGCGTTCAGCTGCTCGGCAAAGGACATTTTCCCTCTGGGATCTGACTCCCAGCCCAGTGTTTGGAGTTTGAGATCCTAATCCCATCTCTATTTTTAGAGACCCTCAGGGCACCCATAATTCTCCTTAAACTCTTCATCCCCCCCCCCCCTCCATTCTTTCCTGGGTTAAACCACAAAAAGAGATTTTATTTCAGAGGGTGGCTGGGAACCTGAAGCAGCTTCAAACCTGCATCACTCCCAATCCCAGGAGCAGAGCCACAGATGCAGGAGGAACCTGGAATTCCCAGCTGGCTCTGCTTGGGATGTGCTGCTGGAGAGGACCTGGGAGCACAAACTGTTCAAGACAATCAGGTCTTCATTGAATGGTTGTGAGGTGACAACTCTGTGAAGAATGGTGGAATCACAGGATGGGTTGGGTTGGAAGGGACCTTAAAGCCCATCCAGACCCCTGCAACAAGAAAACAAGAAGAAATGTTAATTTAATCCGATTCAGATTGATTTAATGGTTGTGAAGTGACAGCTCTGTGCCACTTTCTTCAGCTGGGAGAAGAATCACAGAGTGGGTTGCAAGGGACCTTAAATCCCACCCAGTTCAGACCCCTACCACAAGAAAAAATTCAATTTAATCAGATTCAGGTCTTGATTTAATGATTGTGAAGTAACAACTCTGTGCCCCTTTTTTCAGCTGAGAGAAGAATCACAGAGTGGGACGGGGTAGGTTGGGTTGGATTTGAAGGGACCTTAAAGCCCATCCAGTTCTGACCCTGCTACAAGAAAAGCTTAAATTTAATCAGATTCAGGTCTTGATTTAATGCTCGTGAAGTGACAGCTCTGTGAATGGTGGAATCATGGGATGGGTTGGTTTTGAAGGGACCTTAAAGCCCATCCAGTTCTGACCCTCAGCCACAAGAAAAACTTAAATTTAATCAGATTCAGGTCTTGATGTAATGGTTGTGAGGTGACAACTCTGTGAAGAATGGTGGAATCACAGGATGGGTTGGGTTGGGAGGGGCCTTAAAGCCCATCCAGACCCCTGCAACAAGAAAACTTAAATTTTATCAGATTAAGGTGTTGATTTAATGGTTGTGAAGTGACAGCTCTGTGCCACTTTCTTCAGCTGGGAGAAGAACCACAGAGTGGGTTGCAAAGGGCCTTAAAGCCCATCCAGTTCTGACCCCTGCTACAAGAAAAACTTAAATTTAACCAGATTCAGGTCTTGATTTAATGATTGTGAAGTGACCACTCCATGCCTCTTTCTTCAGCTGAGAGAGGAATCATGGGGTGTGATGGGCTGGGTTGGTTTTGAAGGGACCTTAAAGCCCATCCAGTTCTGACCCCTACCACAAGAAAAACTTGGATTTAAACAGATTAATTTCTTAATTTAATGCTCATGAGGTGCTCGGGGCTCTGGGGGTTCCTGCCCCCGCACTGGGAAGGTCCCAGACACCTGGGAGCACAAACTGCTCCTTCTCCTCCTTTTCTCAGCCACTTCAGCCGGTGCCAGCCTCTCAGACCAGGCTCTCCATTCATCCAGGTCCTCTCCTCCTCAGGAGAAATAAATAATATTCAATATCCTAGTGTTACTAGAATAAAACCAGATTTGGGAGCCATCAAATTGTCCCCAGGCCCGTGGCTGTAAAATTGGGCACGTGGAACTGAAGCATCTGCTGAAAGGAGGTTTGGAACAAAAATAAGATAAATTTTTTGTTTAGAACAAAAATAAGATAATTTTTTTTACTCAGATCCAGCAGAACTTTGCTGATATAGAGGTAAAAGTCTAATTAAAATAGATGAAATTGAGGTAAAAGTCTACTTAAAATAGATGAAATTTGTAGTGGAACTCTGATTCTTAAGAGTGATAGAAACAAAATCTCAGTATTTTTTTCTTGGCTGGTTTATAGAAATATATTTTTCTTGGTTTTTTATTCCCTTCCCTTGGAATCCTAACACCCATCCTTGAGATGCCACTCCACAAAATTGTGGTTTTGCAATTCTGAGACAAAAAGAGTTCCCAGAAAATTTCAGTGGCTTTCTTCCTCTTTTCACTCTCATTTTAAATCTTCTTTTCTGTCAGTCCAGCGTTTTATTGATCTGTCTGCCTTTAGATGTTCTGATTTGTATTTTACCTCAATAGGGTGTAAACAGGAAGGAATAGATGGAATAGATTATATCGTTATATATATTTTAGATTATATTGTTATATACATTTATATGCAGACATTATAGATGGTGCTGGGCTTTTCTCTGCCAGCTTTAGAGATCAAATCTTGGGGAACATCCCTGGAATTGTTGTTCCCTTTGGGTTCTTGCTGGAAATGCTGGAATTCCTCATTCCTGAGGGGAAATTTTGCAGGTGAATGCCCATCCAGTTCTGACTCCTGCCACAAGAAAAACTTGAATTTAAGCAGATTCAGTCCTTGATTTAATGGTTGTGAGGTGACATCTCCATGTCCCTTTCTTCAGCTGGGAGAAGAATGGTGCAATCACAGGTTGAATTAAGTTTGAAGGGACCTTAAAGCCCATCCAGTTCTGACCCTCAGCCACAAGAAAAACTAAATTTACTCAGATTCAGGTCCTGTTTGAATGGTTGTGAGGTGCTTGGGGCTCTGGGAGTTCCTGCACCCCGCACTGGGAAGGGTGGGATGGAGGTTCCAGACCCTCTCCGTGCTCTCCTCCCGTGGCTCCAGGCTGAGGGTGCAATTCCTCACTTTAGGCCGGGTGAATTTCCTGTGGGATGAATCTTTCCCAAATGTGGGGTCCAGGAGGAGCTGGGAATGGAGAGGGAGCTGGGAGAGCCCCTCAGGATCCGCTGGGTGCTGCCTGGCTGTGCTGTGGGGTGCATTTGGGGTCACTTCAGCCCCACTCCCGCTGCCAGGTGAGCCCAGGGGCTGGGCAACAGCTCCAGATGTTCCCAGCTGTGAGTCGGCCCTGAGTCACCTGCACTGGCTCCATTTTGGGGTTCTGGTGCTGTTTTGGTGATGAGGTGATCGCTCAGCAGCTTTAGGGGGTGGTGGATGCTGGTTTTGGGGTTTTAGGGCTGTTTTGATGATGGGGTGATTGCTCAGCAGCTTTAGGGGGTGGTGGATGCTGGTTTTGGGGTTCTGGTGCTGTTTTGGTGATGAGGTGATCGCTCAGCAGCTCTGGGGGGTGGTGGATGCTGGTTTTGGGGTTTTAGGGCTGTTTTGATGATGGGGTGATCGCTCAGCAGCTCTGGGGGGTGGTGGATGCTGGTTTTGGGGTTTTAGGGCTGTTTTGGTGATGAGGTGATCGCTCAGCAGCTTTAGGGGGTGGTGGATGCTGGTTTTGGGGTTTTGGTGATGAGGTGATCGCTCAGCAGCTCTGGGGGGTGGTGGATGCTGGTTTTGGGGTTTTGGTGATGGGGTGATCGCTCAGCAGCTCTGGGGGGTGGTGGATGCTGGTTTTGGGGTTTTAGGGCTGTTTTGATGATGAGGTGATCGCTCAGCAGCTCTGGGGGGTGGTGGATGCTGGTTTTGGGGTTTTAGGGCTCTTTTGGTGATGAGGTGATTGCTCAGCAGCCCTGGGAATGCTGGTGTTGTGGGAATTCTTAAAGCACTCCCAAATCCAAGCAGCTGAGAGCCACAGAACCTCTGGGAATTCTGTTATTAGTGACCAGGGAGCCTTAATTAGGACTCCCAAACTGATTAACTGGGCAGTCCCAGCCTTGTCATGACCACTCCGTGCCCCTTTCTTCAGCTGGGGGAAGAATGGTGGAATCACGGGATGGGTTGGGTTGGAAGGAGCCTTAGAGCCCATCCAATTCTGACCCTTGCCACAGGAAAAAATATTAATTTAATCCAATTCAGATTGATTTAATGGTTGTGAAGTGACAGCTCTGTGCCACTTTCTTCAGCTGGGAGAAGAATCACAGAGTGGGTTGCAAGGGACCTTAAATCCCACCCAGTTCAGACCCCTACCACAAGAAAAAATTCAATTTAATCAGATTCAGGTCTTGATTTAATGATTGTGAAGTAACAACTCTGTGCCCCTTTTTTCAGCTGAGAGAAGAATCACAGAGCGGGACGGGGTAGGTTGGGTTGGATTTGAAGGGACCTTAAAGCCCATCCAGTTCTGACCCTGCTACAAGAAAAGCTTAAATTTAATCAGATTCAGGTCTTGATTTAATGCTCGTGAAGTGACAGCTCTGTGAATGGTGGAATCATGGGATGGGTTGGTTTTGAAGGGACCTTAAAGCCCATCCAGTTCTGACCCTCAGCCACAAGAAAAACTTAAATTTAATCAGATTCAGGTCTTGATGTAATGGTTGTGAGGTGACAACTCCGTGAAGAATGGTGGAATCACAGGATGGGTTGGGTTGGGAGGGGCCTTAAAGCCCATCCAGACCCCTGCAACAAGAAAACTTAAATTTTATCAGATTAAGGTGTTGATTTAATGGCTGTGAAGTGACAGCTCTGTGCCACTTTCTTCAGCTGGGAGAAGAACCACAGAGTGGGTTGCAAAGGGCCTTAAAGCCCATCCAGTTCTGACCCCTGCTACAAGAAAAACTTAAATTTAACCAGATTCAGGTCTTGATTTAATGATTGTGAAGTGACCACTCCATGCCTCTTTCTTCAGCTGAGAGAGGAATCATGGGGTGTGATGGGCTGGGTTGGTTTTGAAGGGACCTTAAAGCCCATCCAGTTCTGACCCCTACCACAAGAAAAACTTGGATTTAAACAGATTAATTTCTTAATTTAATGCTCGTGAGGTGCTCGGGGCTCTGGGGGTTCCTGCCCCCGCACTGGGAAGGTCAAACCTCAGCAAGAGGCGAGTTTTACACCAAGCCAACCCCAAGCTCCAAAGCAGATGGTACTTATTATTATTTTTTTTTCTTTTTTTTTTCTTATTTTTTTCTTATTTTTTCTTTTTTCTTTTTTTTTCTTTTTTCTTTCTTATTTATTTTTTTCTTATTTTTTTTCTTATTTTTTTTCCTTTTTTTTCTTTTTTTTTTCTTATTTTTTTTCCTTTTTTTTCTTTTTTTTTTCTTATTTTTTTTCTTTTTTCTTTTTTTTTCTTTTTTTTTCTTTTTTTTTCTTTTTTTTTCTTTTTTTTTCTTTTTTTTTCTTTTTTTTCTTTTTTTTTCTTTTTTTTCTTTTTTTTTTCATGATTTTTTTCATGATTTTTTTCTTATTTTTTCTTATTATTTTTCTTATTATTTTATTATTATTACTTTATTATTTTATTATGTTATTATTTTTATTATTACATTATTATATTATTAATTTTATTATTATTATTATTATTAATATTATTATTGTTGTTGTTGTTATTATTATTTTATTATTATTTTATTGTTATTTCCCCTGCCCCAGCCCCGTGCAGCAAGCCCAGCTGCCTGCTGCCGTTCCCAGCTGTGCTGTGGAGCTCGGAGCGCTGATTGCAGCCGGGTTTGTGCTGCCGAGGCCGGCATTGATTCACGCCGTGGGCTCCGCTCTCGCTGTGCCGCCGCCTCCGCAGCGCCGGGGGCTGCGGTGTCACCGCGTGTCGCTAACGAGGTGCCACAGCCCCCGGCACGTCCCTGCTCGGGTCTGGGAAGGGAAGCCAGGATCGCAGAAATTCCTGCTGCTCGCTGGGCTGGCACAGCACTGAGGCCGCTGGGAATGCCTCTCATGAGGCTCCCTCGGCGCTGCCTCTGACCTTGCTCCCAGCGCCATCCCAGCCGCCCGTTCCCGTGGAAATTCCCGCTTTGTTTTCAGGCACACCGGTGCGGGTTTGCGGCTCCATTAAAATTAAGGATCAGCATATCAAGCTACGCCCTCACATTATTGACATCAGCTGCACATCACAAATATAACTTTGACATACCTCAGTTTAAACTTCTGGAGGCACCTACCTCTGCCCATTGATTGTAAATTCATAGAACTATAGAACTGTTTATGCTGGAAAAAACCTTTAGATCATCAGGTTGAACCATTAACCCTGCAATGACACAGCCACCATAAAAACGTCCTGAAATGCCATTGCTGCTTGTTTCTTGAATACCTCCAGGAATGAGGATGCAACCGCTTCCCTGGGCAGCCTACACCAATGCTTGACAACTGTGTCAGTGAAGAAATTTTTCCTAATATCCAACCTAAACCTCTCCTAGCACAAATGAAGGCCACTTCCTCTTGTTGATCACTTCATACTTGGGAAAAGAAACTGACCCCCACCTCACTACAATCTCCTTTCAGGTAGTTGTAAAGAGCAGTAAGGTTTAAAAAATTAAAAGGTTTAAAAAAGTAAGGTTTAAAAAATTAAATTAAAAAAATTAAGGATTTTTTTCCTCTGCTGTTTTTCCCTTCAAACCCCCAGCCAGGTGATAAATGCTTCTTCCCTCAGGGCTGAATTCCCAGGAAATGCAGGCAATGAGGGGCTGGAATGCTCTTTAGGAAAACCTTTAGGGTTTTTTGTATCCAATTCTTGAATTTGGTGTGATAATCTGCACGAATCCGGGTTCATTGGAGCAGGTGCCTGCGTGGAACTGAGTGCAAGGATCAACCCATGGGGCTGAGGAGCGGGGAGATGAAAAGGAGAGGGAAGTAAAAACGGGATGAGGAGGGAACCTTGGAACTGGGAATGGCCAAGCCGCCCTTTGCCAGGGGCTGTGGCACCGGGATCTGCTCCTGTGCTGGGTCAGAATTCCACAATCACACCAAGATATCTGCTGGAGCTTTCCTTATTCTCTGTTTTTACTTCTTGGGGTACACTCAACAAAGCAAAATCTTGTAAAAAATGTTGGCAAGTGTAGTGGTTTTGGTTTGTTAATTTAGGATTTTTTTTTTTTTTAATTTCAAGATTTTTTTTGGCTAATGTATTAAAGAGTGTGGTAGGTTTTGGTGTTGGTTAATTATTAATGTATTTATTTTTTGTTGTAAGATAGGATTAGGAGAAAGTTAAAATAGGTTTAAAATTTTAAAAGAGTATGAAGAAAATTTTATTAATAGTTTCCAGGTTTGTTTTGTCTTTTAACATGTGCTTTTCACAGCAGCATGTTGTCCTGGTTCAGGGACATGTCCAGCTTTTTAATGGTTGGAAGCTTTGTATCGCATTTTTTAACATTTCTCATGTAAAACTATGACAGCAAGTGTGATTGATTGTTTCTCCTGTGAGTGCAGAAGTCAAAGCTGTGCTCGAAAAACTATCTACAGACACATTAATATTTTAAAATTTTCCAAAACGTGGGTATTTGGTAATACCTGTTTGCCGTAGCTGTAAACTTTGCAACCCTCAAGGGCTGACAGCTCCTGTGGAAACAGGAGGTTGTACAGGCTGGCAGGGTGAGCGCCGATGATGGCTTTTGTCTGACCTGCGCAGGGTTCAGAGTCACCAGGATGGGAGAGCCCTGCAAGGCCCTGGAGCCCAGCCCAGCCCCTGGCACCCAGTGCCACCTCCAGGCTGGTTAAACACACCCAGGGATGGTGACTGCACCCCCTCCCCGGGCAGCCATTGCAGAACTTTCTCCCCCTTGCTGGAAAAGCTTTTTGCTGCTCTCCAAGCTGCATTTCCCTTGGCACAGCTCAGGCCGTGTGCTCTGGCTGTGCCAGCGCTGCTGGAGACAGAGCCCAAGGGCAGCTGGGCACAGGCACCTTCCAGGAGCTGTGAGAGTGCTGGGGGCACCCTGAGCCTCCTTTCCTGCAGGCTGAGCACCCCCAGCTCCCTCAGGGCTCCCTCAGCGTTTGTGTCCCAGCCCCTCTCCAGCCCCGCTGCCCCTCTGGCCCTGCTCAGTGTGCCAAGGTCCTGCCCAGGCTGAGGGGGCAGAGCTGGCACAGCCCTGGAGCTGAGCCCTCCCTGTGCCAGGGCGGGGCAGTGCCCTCCCTGCTGCTGTGCCCTCCATTGTGGCACAGCCAGGTGGCACCGGGTCCTTGGCCACCAGGGCACAGTGACCTCCCTGCTGCTGTGCCCTGCATTGTGGCACAGCCAGGTGGCACCGGGTCCTTGGCCACCAGGGCACAGTGCCCTCCCTGCTGCTGTGCCCTCCATTGTGGCACAGCCAGGTGGCACCGGGTCCTTGGCCACCAGGGCACAGTGCCCTCCCTGCTGCTGTGCCCTCCATTGTGGCACAGCCAGGTGGCACTGGGTCCTTGGCCACCAGGGCACAGTGACCTCCATTGTGGCACAGCCAGGTGGCACCGGGTCCTTGGCCACCAGGGCACACTGGGGCTCCTGTCCTGCTGCCCACCAGGTCCCTCTGTGCCTGGCACTGCCCAGCCACACCAGTTCCTGCTGCTGCCCACCCTGAGCCGCCCCTGGCCCAGCCTGAGCTGCTCCCTCTCCTCCCGTCGCTGAATTCCTGTAAAACCAAACTGAGAGAGCTTTAACATCCCTCTCAACCCAAGCCATTCCCGGATTTGATAATGATTCTGTGATTCACAGAGGAATAATGGGGGAGAAATCCTTAAATGTCACAGCTGGGTGGGAAAATTTGTCATGCAAATTTTGAGGAAAACCTTGGGAGTATCAAAGCTCTTGTCGTGCTGTGGGGCACTTTTAAAACCCAAAGCTTTTTTCCTATTTTAGTTTTAATTTAACCTATTGTGTATGTGCATCTTGTGTTATTTTTGAGTGAAAAATACCTGATTTCATGCGTTCAGCAGTTCTGTTTTTAACTGCTCATTCTTCCTTTTTTTTTGACTGAGATTCTTGGCAGGTGAATTTTGAAATGTCCTTCCATGTGTGGAACAGCTGCTTTGCAGATGATTTATCAAAGAAATCAATTGTTTTGCTCAACATCTGGAGGAAAAGAAAAAAGGGAGAGAAAAGAGAGAAGGGAAAAATAATTGGGTTTTATTTTTTGTTTCCAATTGTCAAATAGGTTTGTGTGTTTCTCTTGGAGTTTCTGTTCCTGGGGACACAAAGAATCCATAAGGACACAGTAACAAAACCTCCACCCTGGGAAAGGCTTCACACCCTTTATTTTGTAAATACCTTTCCTACAGACCGCAGCCCAGAATGTTTAAGCTGAACCTGGTCCAAGCTGATACAGAGTAGGAGGAAAAAGAAAAGGAGAGAAAAAATGTAAAAATCAGAACTGGTTTCATGCCTGGGGTGAAATTCTGATGTTGAGGTCCACAGGAGGCAGAGGGGGGTTCAGGGAGGCCATCTGGGAAGGCAAGGCTGTCCCAGGGTGGTTTGGGGTTGTGAGATGGGGAAAGGGATTGGGCTGGAGCCCTCAGCAGCGAGGATTGCAACAGAACACTCAGGGTCTTTGGGATGGATGAGTTTGTTTTGTACACCCGTGGGGTGGTTTGGGCTGGAAGGGACCTTAAGGATCTCTGATTACAACCCCTGCTGTGGGCAGGGGTGCCACCCGTGGTGCCAGGCTGTGTCACTGGGGATGCCACCAGGGGTGCCAGGCTTTGTCACTGGGGATGCCACCAGGGGTGCCACTCGTGGTGCCAGGCTGTGTCACTGGGGATGCCACCAGGGGTGCCACCCGTGGTGCCAGGCTGTGTCGCTGGGGTGCCACCCGTGGTGCCAGGCTGTGTCACTGGGGATGCCACCAGGGGTGCCAGGCTGTGTCACTGGGGATGCCACCAGGGGTGCCACCCGTGGTGCCAGGCTTTGTCCCGCTGTCAGTGTCAGTGGTGCCAGCAGAGCTCAGTCCCAGGGGTTAAATCAGCAGAATTCTCCCTGCAGCCATTCCCAGCGTTTCCCATGGAAGTGTGACACCGAGTGGCCTCTGGCCAGCACTTCCTGGCACACAGGGTGAGCTGTGCCCGGGTGGCACCAGAGAGGGGCTGGGCAGCTCTGCCCTCGGAGCAGGAGCCAGGAGAAGGGTCTGCAGAGAGAGGGGAGCACAGCCCTCACTGCAGCAGCCGCCCAGGGGAGCCAAAAGGCTCCTTGGAAATGCAAACACAGCCCGGAGCTCCGGGGCTGATGGCACTGCTGGGGCTGGGGGATGCCTGGAGGGGCTGCCTGGAACTGGGGCTGGACAGAAGTAAAGGAGTGAAATAGGGATTTATTAAAGGCCTTCAATGGCTACAGAGGCTGGACAGAAGTAAAGGAATAAAATAGGGATTTATTAAAGGCCTTCAATGGCTACAGAGGCTGGACAGAAGTAAAGGAATAAAATAGGGATTTATTCAAGGCCTTCAGTAGGTACAGAGGCTACCCAGAACAGAGGCTGGACAGAAATAAAGGAGTAAAATAGGGATTTATTAAAGGTCTTCAATAGGTACACCTTATGTCTTGAGATGCTCCCTAGAACAGAGGCTGGGCAGTGTTAAAGCAATAAAATAGGGATTTATTAAAGGTCTTCACAGGATACACCTTGGGCAGTGCAAGAGCCCAGCCAGGGCTACGCCCAAGATGGACCCAAGATTAAATCAGATTCAGGTCTTGATTTAGTGATTGTGAGGTTACAACTCTGTGAAGAATGGTGGAATCACAGGATGGGTTGAGTTGGAAGGGAACTTGAAGCCCATCCTGTTCTACCCCTGCCACAAGAAAAAGGTTTAATGGATGGACTCTGAGTCATGAGTTCTCACACTTTTACAAGTTTTGGTCCATTTCCATATTGGGTTCATTGGCCAATTCCAGCTCCAGGTTCTGCAGTCCCATCCTCCCAGATTGCTCTCCTCCATTCCCTGCTGTTTGCACTTTTGGGGCCTGAAGCTGCCCAAAACCCAAGGGGCTGGAAAAGGATTGCTCTGTCTGACTGGGCTGTGAGGAGAGCTTGCTGGCACTTTATAGGAAGTTCAGAGTTACACATAATGCAGCGCAGAATCTGGAAAACATGAAATATAAAACTTAAGGCATCATGGAGAGCTGTGTCTGGTTCTGGGTTTGGTGAGCTGTGTGTGCTCCTGGGGTTTGGGGAGCCATGCTGGGTTTGGGGAGCTGTGTCTGCTCTGGGGTTTTGGGGAGCTGTGTGTGCTGTGGGATTTGGGGAGCTGTGTGTGCTGTGGGATTTGGGGGAGCTGTGTCTGTTCCTGGGTTTTGGGGAGCTGTGTCTGCTCCGAGGTTTTGGGGAGCTGTGTGTGCTGTGGGATTTGGGGGAGCTGTGTCTGTTCCTGGGTTTTGGGGAGCTGTGTCTGCTCCGAGGTTTTGGGGAGCTGTGTGTGCTGTGGGATTTGGGGGAGCTGTGTCTGTTCCTGGGTTTTGGGGAGCTGTGTGTGCTCCGAGGTTTTGGGGAGCTGTGTGTGCTGTGGGATTTGGGGGAGCTGTGTCTGTTCCTGGGTTTTAGGGAGCTGTGTCTGTTCCGAGGTTTTGGGGAGCTGTGTCTGCTCCGAGGTTTTGGGGAGCTGCTCCTGTGGGTACAGAACAAGCAGGAGCAGACAAAGGCAGGACACTGAAGGGAGCCCTGAGGCGTTCTGGGGAGAAGGCCCAGCTGCAGATCAGGGCTTGCACGGGTTTGGAGAGCTCCAGGGCCCTCCAGATGGGCAGATAGGGAAGAGCTGGGAGCTGGAGCTGGGAGCTGATCCCAGGAGAAGAAGCAAAGCAGAGCTGGTTGGTGCCTGTGTGAAGGGAGGTGTCTGGGATGGTTCATTCTTCAGCAGCAGGCACAGAAGGGCTGCATGTCAGTTCCTGACAGAAGGAGGAAAACACTTCAGTTCCTGCTTCCCTGGCCTCAAACACAGCACTGAAGGGTTTTGTTGCTGGAGCTGTTGTGGTCTGGGCTTCACCGTGGATGTCCCAGCCCAAATCACCCAAACAGCAGAGGGAGAACCAGGAGACACCAGCTCTGATTGTTCAGAGGGTCTTGGATGCACTCCTCAGCACAGAAACCTGCCGCAGCCCGGGTGGGCTCCCAGAGGGTTCTGGGCTCTGCATCCCTGGCAGTGCCAGGGCCAGGCTGGGCACTGGGGCTGGAGCAGCCTGGCACAGTGGGAGGCGTCCCTGCCTTGGCAGGGTGGCACTGCAGGGGCTCTGGGCTCCCTTCCAGCACAGGGATCCACTCACCCGTGGGGTGGAAGGGGCGTTGGAAGCAGGGAAATGAGGAACAGCAAATCCTCCTGTGCCTGGCTGGGGCTGGGTGTGGTTTTGGGGTGATCAGGGCAAATCCCCCCTGCTCTGCCTGTGCCTCCCTCATGGCCAAGGGCAGGCAGTGCTTGTGCTGTGCTGTTTGAAGATCACTGCAATTCCAGCAGAGATGAAATCACCATCCTCTCCGTGTTCCAGGAGAGCTTTTTGTCTGGCATCTCCCTCTGAACTCCCAAACGCTCCCTGCTGGATCAGTCCCTGCTCCAGATTTGTTTCCTGCCTGGTTTCTGTGCCTGGGCCCCAGCCAGCCATTCCCACCCCGAACTCTTGCAGCATCCCCTGGAAGCCCTGCCCCAGTGCAATCCCGGGGATTCATTTCCGCACATCTGAAGGGGGATGGATCCTGAGAGGATGGGAAGCAGCACTTGGGGGCGGAGGGAGTTTGCTCCCAGCTGTGCTCACGCTGTTCCAGGATATCTTTTGAGCTTTTCAAAGGGAGCAGCAGCCCCCAGATGAAAAAAGGGTTTTTAGTTGGTTCTGAACCAGTTATTTTTTTGTCTCACATAAAATCGGCGATGACTCAAGCACCCATAAAAGTGTCTGGCAGAATTCTCGGGCTCTGAAGTTCCGCAGTGCATTGCTTGTAAATGTCATTTTTGTGGGAGCTCTTCAAGTGCAGTCGGGTTCTTTGAGACAGGGCAGAGCCTCTGGGATCCACTGTGCAGCACTGACCGAGGAATTATTTTGGCTGATTTCAGGAAGGGATGCTGCAATCCTGCACGAGGCTTGGGTTATCTGCTCACCACAGCACAGAAGTTGTTGGGTAACTCCGAGTGCCAAGAACTTTCTGTGCTTTGCTTTTCATTCTTTTTTTTTTTTTTAATTTTTAATATAAATAAGCTGAAACATTTTCTGGTTTCTCTGCAGCAGAATGACCACAGATGAGTCACGGGGCTGCCTGAACATGTAAAGCATTTTCAGTGCTCCTTGTGATACATTTTTGGGTGTGCTGAGACAGTGATTCCCGAGCGTGAGGGAGCCGTGCTTGGGTCAGGCGTCGTGAAAAGCCCAACCAAAAGCTGCTTTGGAGCTGGAGTTGGGATTGTGATGCTCTGCCTGATTCATGAGGGATTTTGGGTGGGATTTTTCGATTCCCTAGCTTGGGTTGCTTGAGGAGAGCTGAGTAGGTGTGTGCAGAGACCTGCGGAGCTTCCTGGCCCATTCCCAGCCCAGACAAAGCTCTCCTTGTTCCTGGGGCCTCCGAGCTGCCTTTTCCGTGTGTGTTTGTTCTCTGTGTCCTGCCCTCTGTTGTGTCTGTGCAGCAGCGGGGAGGCAGCAGTGGGGGCCGTGGTTAAAGGGACACCTCAGCCCTGGGGCTGGGCTGCAGCTCTGCCCAGCCTCCAGGATCTGCAGTTCTGCTGCTCCCCAGCGAGGTGGAAAGCCCACAACCCTTGGAAACATCGGGAATTCTGAATTTATCCAGCACATGGGAGGTGTTGGGGGTGCATCCACCACAGAATGGGTTGGGTGGGAAGGACCCCAAAGCCCCTCCAGTGCCACCCCTGCCATGGCAGGGACACTCCCACTGTCCCAGGTGCTCCAGCCTCACCTTGGGCATTGCAGGGATGCAGGGGCAGCCCCAGCTGCTCTGGGAATTCCATCCCAGCCCTCCCAGCCAGGAATTCCTCCCCAAAATCCCACCCAAATCTCCCCTTTCCTCCAATCTGCCCCCATTCCCTGTGTCCTGTCCCTCCATCCCTTCTCCCAGCTCCCTCCCCTGGAATTTTCCTGACCCAGTGCAGCTCTCCTAGAACAATTTGGCTTGGCTTTAATTTCACCTTAATTAAAAAATCTGCTGAATTTTTGGGTTTATTTGGAGTCTGTGGCATGAGGCAGAAGCAGTTGGATGGAGAATTCCTCAATAATTGACTTAATGCTGGTATTTTTGTCTTGTCCCTGCTTGTTCCATCCATAATTCCCATTATTTTATGGTGAAACACTAAGGAAAACGTGGATGGAATTTTGGGATCCTGGACTCTGGATCCCCCCCAGCCTCCATTTCCCATTAATAATAATAATAATAATAATAATAATAATAATAATAATAATAATAATATCTCTCCACATCCAAATTCTGTGAGAAATCTCATTCCTCGCTCAGTAATTCATGTGTGGCTGAGGTTTTTTTCCTTGTTTTTTTTTGATTCCTGGCCAATTTATGGCAAATATCAACCAAATCATTCTCCAGCAAATTAATCACCCTCGTCAAGCGTGTCCTCGTTTTCCCTCGGTGAGCACAGAGCAACACAAGAGTCGGTTTTGCTTTTTAATTACTTTTCTTTTCTCTGCTTGGCCTCTTTTGTTTTGGCCTTGTCAGGGAGGGCCACAGAAGTGGAAGGTGGAAATTTGTGGTAGGAAATGGAATTTTGTCAGGGAGGATGGGATTTTGTGGTGGAAAATGGAATTTGGTGGTGGAAAAAGAAATTTTGGTGTGGAAGATGTGATTTTTGTGGTGGAAGATGTAGGTCTGTGGTGGAAAATGGAATTTTGTGGTGAGAGACGGAATTTCATTGTGGAAGGTGGAAATCTGTCGTGAGAAATGGAATTTTGTGGTGGAAGATAGAATTTTGTCATGGAAAATGGAATTTTGCCGTGGAAGGTGGAAATTTGTCATGAAAGGTGGAATTTTGTCATGGGAAATGAAATTTCCTGGTGGAAGATGGAATTTCATTGTGGAAAATGGAAATCTGTCATGAAAAATGGAACTTTGTCATGGAAGGTGGAATTTTGTCACGGGAAATGAAGTTTTGTGGTAAAAGATGGAATTTCATTGTGGAAAATAAAGTTTTATCGTGGGAGATGGAGTTTTGTCATGGATAATTGAATTTTGATGTGGAAGACGGAATTTCATCATGGAAAATGGAAACCTTTCGTGACAAAATGGAATTTTGTGGTTGAAGATGGAAATTTGTGATGGAAGACGGAATTTCATTGTGGAAGATGGAAATTTCTCATGAGAAATGGAATTTTACCGTGGAAGGTGGAACTTTGTCATGGCAGGTGAAACGTTGTTGTGGGATATGGAATTTTGTGGTGGAAGATGGAAATTTGTGGTGGGAAATGAAATTTTGCTGCGAAAGATGGGATTTTTGTGGTGGAAGATGCAGTTTTGTGGTGGGAAATTGAATTTTATCACGGAAGATGGAATTTCATTATGGAAAATGGAATTTTGCCGTGAAAGATGGAAATTTGTCGTGGAAGGTGAACCTTTGTTGTAGGATATGGAATTTTGTGGTGGAAGATGGAAATTTGTGGGAAATTGAATTTTGCTGTAGAAGATGGAATTTTATGGTGGGAAATTGAATTTTGTCATGGAAGATGGAATTTCATCATGGAAAATGGAGTTTTATCACGAGAGATGGAACTTTGTCATGGAAGGTGAAACTTTGTCGTGGGATATGGAATTTTGTGGTGGAAGATGGAAATTTGTGGTGGGAAATTGAATTTTGTGGTGGAAGATGGAATTTCATCATGGAAAATGGAGTTTTATCACGAGAGATGGAATTTTGTCATGGAAAGTGGAATTTTGTTGTGAAAAATGGAGTTTTGTCTTGGAAGATGAAGTTTTGCAGTGGGCAATGGAATTGTGCAGTGGACAATGGTGTTCTGCAGTGGGAATTGGAATTCTGCAATGGGAAATGGAATTGTGCAGTGAGCAATGGAATTGTGCCGTGGGCAATGGAATTGTGCAGTGAGCAATGGAATTGTGCAGTGGAAAATGGAATTTTTCAGTGGAAAATGGAATTTTTTTCAGTGGGCAATAGAATTCTGCAGTGGGCAATGGAATTCTGCCATGGGAAATGGAATTGTGCAGTGAGAAATGGAATTGTGCCGTGGGCAATGGAATTCTGGAGTGGGAAATGGAATTGTGGAGTGGAAAAGGGAATTCTGCAGTGGGCAATGGAATTGTGGAATGGAAAAGGGAATTCTGCAGTGGGAAATGGAATTGTGCAGTGAGAAATGGAATTGTACAGTGGAAAATGGAATTTTTTCAGTGGGCAATGGAATTCTGCAGTGGGCAATGGAATTCTGCCATGGGAAATGGAATTCTGCAGTGGACAATGGTGTTCTGCGGTGGGCAATGGAATTGTGCCGTGGGCAATGGCATTGTGCCGTGGGCAATGGAATCGTGGAGTGGAAAAGGGAATTCTGCAGTGGGAAATGGAATTGTGCACAGCTCCCTCATCCAAAGGCTCTGAATGGAACTTGCCACCAAACCCTGCTCAGAAGCAGCCCGTGATTTAAGCCCTGCAGGCTCTGCAATGCCCCATTTCCTGCCATTCCAGCACTGGTTTTTCCTGCCCCATCCGTCCATCCCCTGGATCTCCGAGCTCCTGCTCGGATTCATTTGCAATTCCGGGTGCTGCTCATCCATCGGCGCCGGCTTTGGCTGCAGGAGAGGCAGGAATGGCTCCGCTTCCCCTCCGAGGGGCCCTAAATCATTTTCCAATTAGGGAAGGAGCCTGCCCGTGCGTCCCACGGGATTTTCCCGGCTCAGGAACGCTCCCGCCGCTCTGCACTCGCAGCAGTTCCAGATAATAAACCACCAAAAACGCGCTTGCAGCAGGATTTTTGCACAATTGGATTTTTTTAGGCTTAAAAAAAATATATATAGAAAAAATGTGGCGTTGTGGTAATTGAAGCCATCAAAAGCTCCGGGGTAATTAAGATTTCATTAAGCAACGAGGAGGAGCAAAGGGAATGTTTCATTTGGAAGGTCACACAAAGTCTGCTGCCTCCTTTATTTATTGTGTGTTTATTCCAGTTTGGAGTGGTAAATCCTGGAAATTCCAATGTCTGGAAATACCCACATTTACCAAAAAAAACCCCAAAAAAACCAAACCACCTCAGGCCTGGTTTGTGCTCCTCGGGGAAGGGAAATGGGTTTTGCACAGCCAGATTTGGGATAAAATCATTGAGGGGATGGAGGGAATGATGGTGTTAGAGATGGACACAGAGAAGATGGGATTTGGGAAGGAATTCCTGGCTGGAATGGAATTGCCAGAGCAGCTGGAACCCCTGGGAGTGCCCAAGGAAAAGCTGGGAAGGACTTGGGGCAGCCTGGGATAGCGGAAGGTGCCCCTGGATGTGCTTTGAGGTCATTCCCACCCAAACCATTCCCAAATTTTCCCTCTGCCCTGAGCCTTCACACAAAGGTTGGGAACAGTCCCCTCAAACAGCCCATCCTGAGCTGGCAGTGAGGAAACCATGAAATCCATGGAGAATTCCCTCCCAGCAGGCTGGATCCATGAGAAAAGCAGGAATTCTGAGGAATTCTAGTATTTTTAGGTGATAAAATCCAAGCAGAACAAAGCCAGGCCCTGGATTTCAGATCTTTGAGCCTGGAGATTCCTTTTTTGCTTTTCCTTGCCTTTTCCTTTACCCCCTTTCCCCTTTCCCTCTTTCCCCTTTCCCTTTTCCCTTTTCCCTTTTCCCTTTTCCCTTTCCCTTTTCCCTTTTCCCTTTTCCCTTCCCACAACAAAGCTTTTAAACCAAATTTCTCCCTCAACAAATGCTGGGAAAGGTTTTGTGGGCACAAAAAATTGCACATGAAAGTTGTGGTTTGTGCTGGGCACCACGAGCAGAGTTAAACACTGAGATTCATCAAAGATGCAGCCCAACCCTTGGGTTAATTAGGCAGGAATCTTCTTTTTAATGTGATTTTGCCCTTTTCTTTTTTTTCTTTTTTTTCTTTTTTCCCTGAAACCATTGAAAGCCAAGATCTTTGGTCGTGCAGGGGAGTGAGGAATCATTGTGGGGTGAGACAGAAAGGTCAGCGAGGACTTTGGGTTTATTTTTTGTTTGTATCCATCCTTTGAGGGCCTGGTTCCCTCCAAGTCCATCTCATGTGGAGCTCTGGGTGGTTTTCAGGTGTTCTTTTCTCTCCCCTGCATTCCCAGGAACCTTTTTGCCCAGGGAATTTGTGGGTTCTCCATCCCTGGAAGTGTCCCAGGCCGGGTTGGAGCACCCTGGGATAGGGGAAGATGTCCCTGCCCATGGCAGAAATGGAAAAAACCCCAATTTTAAAGTCCCTTCCCACCCAAAGCATTCCATGATTCTCTGATGCAACAAAAATCTTGTCTTGGAATGGGGAAAACACAGAAAAAGACAGAAATTTGTTGTTCTTTGCAGAGTTATTTATCTGCAGAGGAATCACTGAACCCTGTGAGGACTCTGGGCTCTGCAAGGGAAGCTGCGGTGTGAGGGTCTTGCTGGAAGGGCTAAAAATGTCAAAGTTTTGCTGGAAAAGCTCAGGAATGGGGAGATTTGCCCTCCACAGCGCCCAAATTTCAGTTGGAGAAACCAGGGGAGGAAAGGCTTAAGCAGTGTGAGAAAAGCTGGTGTTTGGAATCCTTTAAATAAACAGAATAATCCCTAAACACACACTGGCACCGTGGGCAGGGCTCAGCCAGGCAGGAAATCCCACAGGGACTCGGGGTCACCCTGAGCTCTGCCCGGGGCTGTGGGTGCAGCTGGCCAGGGAAAACCTGCAGGAAGAGCTTAGATACTGATAAATTTGGGGTGTTTTGGGATTTTTGGTGTGTTTTAAAGGCTGTAATTTCACTATTTTAAAGGCAGAGCTGCCATGGGCAGGGGTGAGGGGTGAGGCTGCTTCAGGAGAAGGTTTGGGAATGGTCTGGGGTTCCCAAAATTTCCTGGGGAAGGAAATGTCTTCAGGGAGGTTGGGAAATTTGGGAAAGAGCCAGGGATGGAGACTGGGAGATGCTAACAGCAGGATCATCTGGAAATCCTGGAATTGTGGGGTTGGATTTTCCCTTGGAGCTCCCAGCCCTGCCAAGGCCAGCACTGCCCGTGTCCCCAAGTGCCACATCCAGGTGGCTCTGAAACCCCTGCAGGGATGGGGACTCCAGCCCTGCAGCTGTGCCAGGCCTTTCCATGGAAAATGGTCCCAAATCCCAGAGCTGGGCCTGGCCCAGGCTGAGGCCGCTCCCTCTGTTCCCAGGGCTCATTCCCTGGATAATCCCGGAATGCTCATGGGCTGTGAGCACAGAATTCCCACATTACTGAGGTTGGGAGAGCTTTGGGATGGACAGGGAGAGCTTTGGGATGGACAGGGAGAGCTTTGGGATGGAGAGAGAGCTTTGGGATGGAAGCAGAGCTTTGGGATGGAGGGAGAGCTTTGGGATGGACAGAGAGCTTTGGGATGGATGGAGAGCTTTGGGATGGACAGAGAGCTTTGGGATGCAGGGAGAGCTTTGGGATGGAGGGAGAGCTTTGGGATGGAGGGAGAGCTTTGGGATGGACAGGGAGAGCTTTGGGATGGACAGGGAGAGCTTTGGGATGCAGGGAGAGCTTTGGGATGGAGGGAGAGCTTTGGGATGGACAGAGAGCTTTGGGATGGACAGAGAGCTTTGGGATGGAGGGAGAGCTTTGGGATGGAGGGAGAGCTTTGGGATGGAGGGAGAGCTTTGGGATGGACAGAGAGCTTTGGGATGGAGGGAGAGCTTTGGGATGCAGGGAGAGCTTTGGGATGGAGGGAGAGCTTTGGGATGGACAGAGAGCTTTGGGATGGACAGGGAGAGCTTTGGGATGGAGGGAGAGCTTTGGGATGGACAGGGAGAGCTTTGGGATGGACAGGGAGAGCTTTGGGATGGAGGGAGAACTTTGGGATGGACAGAGAGCTTTGGGATGGACAGGGAGCTTTGGGATGCAGGGAGAGCTTTGGGATGGACAGAGAGCTTTGGGATGGAAGGAGAGCTTTGGGATGGAGGGAGAGCTTTGGGATGGACAGAGAGCTTTGGGATGGACAGGGAGAGCTTTGGGATGGAGGGAGAGCTTTGGGATGGACAGGGAGAGCTTTGGGATGGACAGGGAGAGCTTTGGGATGGAGGGAGAACTTTGGGATGGACAGAGAGCTTTGGGATGGACAGGGAGCTTTGGGATGCAGGGAGAGCTTTGGGATGGACAGAGAGCTTTGGGATGGAAGGAGAGCTTTGGGATGGAGAGAGAGCTTTGGGATGGAGAGAGAGCTTTGGGATGCTTTCCCTGTTTTCTGTGTCCTATTAAAAACATTTTGTTAAGTTCTCAATTCAATACCTGCACAGCCCGTGTTTCAGCAGTATAGCCAATTTCTCTCCCTCAAACCTCTTTGATTTTAACTTTGCTATTAACTTAATGAAATCCACAGCAGTGATTGGATTATTTCAGTGCCCCAAACACGTGGGGCCCATTCCGGCTCTCACTCGGATTGAGGGTGTTGGCAAAGGGGAGGAGCAGGAATGAGTTGGGGCTGCTCTAATCTCATTAGCTGAAATATTTTCTGACCTGCCAGTGACTCTCAGGGCACGAGGAAAGCAAAAATCAAAGGCTTGGATGGCTGAGAATGGAAAAATTGCCATTAATGTGATTTTGTTGCTTTGACCTTTCTCTCCTCCCCAAAATTAATTTGGGAGCTTGGATGCCAAGCCAACATCCTGCCTTTAAAACAGCTTCCCACTTTTTGCCCGGAGAAGCTGAGGAATCTCCTTTTTCCTTGGCTCCCACTCCTTTGTCAAAGGTTTGTTGGAATTTTATTCATTTCAGTTGTGCATTGTGCAAGGATGCCCTGAAGTGAGTGCCCAGGGAAATAACCATAATTCTATGTACACTTCTGTATTTTAGATGCATTTAACAGCAGAAAATCTACCTATAAAGGAAATAAAAATTGCTTTTAGTCCCCAGAACCAAAACTGCTGGGGAATTTTGACCAAGCTCAAAATTCTCATTTTCCCCTTCTTGGCAGAGATGTCCCAGCTGCTGCTGCTGCTCCCAGTGCCCAGCTGAGCCCCTGGGGTGAGGGATCCCTGTGCCAGAACAATTCCTGCTGCAGCTGGAGCAGCGTGCAGGGAGCCCTCAGTGCTGTTTGAGTGAGATTTCATCTGATATAAAACCTCAAAGTGTCCCTGGACAGGGCTTGGAGCAGCCTGGGGTGGTGGAGATGGTCCCTGTGTGTGGCACAGGGGTGGAACTGGATCCCTTTAGGATCCTTCTGACCCAAATTCCTGGCTGAGATTCCGTAAAAACTAATATTTACTGTTATTATTTGTGTGTCTGAAAAACCCTTCACCCTCTTTTTGCGCCTTGATGCAGCCTGCAGGGCTTTATTCAGATATCTGAGACAAGCAGATATCATCACTCAGAACAAACACCAGAGGTTTTCTCTTCCAGCTGGAACGCTGAGCTGAGATCCCACCTGGTTCAGCTTTTCCCTTGCTGTGCCTCTCTGCCCACTCCTCCACCAGCCTGGCCTCTCCACCCTGCGTTTTACAGCCCCCACACTTTGGGCTCCTCAGCCTTTTGCTGCCATTATCTCCGTGGGTTTCCTTGAAAAGCGAGGACATTCTTCATTAAATCTGCTGCTCCTTACAAATCCGTGCCTCTCAAATTGCTCCTTGCGGTTTTCCCTCCTGCCACACTCATTAAATCCCATTTTCTGAGCTCTTGGGAACGCTGTGAGGACAGGCCCAGCTCTGGGGTTCAGCTGCATGAAAAGGAGCTGCAGCACCTTTTGTGAAGGGCTCAGGTGCTGCTGCAAATTCCAAAGGCTTTTCACTTCCTTGGGAACGATTATTTTATTGCCTCTGCACGGGGATGCTGAAATGAGGAGAGGAGGGGACCTGGAGGAGGTGATGCTGCCTGTTGAGCCTTTGGGAGAATCCATTTGGATTTCTGAGGAGAAAATCCATTAGAATTGTTAAGAGGGAAGCTCTAAAAGTGCCATAAACACTGAATAAAAATGCACTCTTAGCTGGGGAGGGGGTCTGTGCAAAGCTGTGAGGATCAGCAAGGCCAGGGGCAAATCCTGCACCTGGGATGGGAAATTCCAGATCCAGATCCAGGTTGGGGATGGAGGGATGGGAACAGAAATGGGAGAGGGCCCTGGAGCAGCTGCAGGGCTGGAGCCAGGCTGGGAAAACTGGGAATGTTCCCCTGGAGCAGGGAGGGATCCAGGGAGAGCTGGGAATGTTCCCCTGGAGCAGGGAGGGATCCAGGCAGAGCTGGGAATGTTCCCTGGAGCAGGGAGGGATCCAGGGAGAGCTGGGAATGTTCCCTGGGGCAGGGAGGGATCCAGGGAGAGCTGGGAATGTTCCCCTGGAGCAGGGAGGGATCCAGGCAGAGCTGGGAATGTTCCCCTGGAGCAGGGAGGGATCCAGGGAGAGCTGGGAATGTTCCCTGGAGCAGGGAGGGATCCAGGGAGAGCTGGGAATGTTCCCCTGGAGCAGGGAGGGATCCAGGGAGAGCTGAGAGCCCCTGGCAGGGCCTGCAGAGGGACTGGGGACAAGGCCTGCAGGGACAGCACCCAGGGAATGGCTCCCACTGCCAGAGGGCAGCCATGGGTGGCATCTTGGCAATGAGCAATTCCTGCCTGGGCTGGCATTGCCAGAGCAGCTGGGGCTGCCCCTGATCCCTGCAGTGCCCAAGGCCGGGCTGGGCACTGGGGCTGGAGCACACAGGCACAGTGGGAGGTGTCCCTGCCATGGCAGGGGTGGCACTGGAGGGGCTCTGGGGTCCCTTCCCACCCAACCCATTCCAGGATCCCTCCCATCCCCATTTATCCCAAGCAGATCCTTTAAATTATTCTGCTGCTCCTGAGTCACCCATTTCATGGATGACAAATCCCTGACTTCCAAAATCCTGCAAATGAGGCAGGTTTGGGCAACGTGTAAGTCCAGAAAATCCTTTTATTTATAAAGACAAAACCCAGTCCATAAAACCCTTTTTGTTTTAACGACAGGACCCCAGAGGATTCCCAGGTAAAACAGCAGCTGGGATGGATTTTTCCAAGATATTCCCTCTCCCAGCCCCTTCTCCAGCAGAATGTGACTAATGCTGTGTTAATTAATGCGTGTTAATTATCCCTGTTCATACGTGCTGTTCCCAACCCCTGCTTTTTATAAACCCTGCACATTCCAGCGGGGGCTGGGGTTGTCTCCCAAAACTCCTCAGGGATCTCAGGATTCCTTCTGCCCCCACTGGGACCTGCCTGGTCAGCAAATAATGATTTCAGTTAATTTGGGCTAAATCAGGTTGGGAACACCCAAAAACCCTTCACTGGGCAGACTGGAGGGGCGGGGAACTTCCCCTGGAGGTGTTTCAGGTGGTGGCATCAGCACTTTGGGCTGTTTGCATCCCAAAAAATGGAGATTTGAGCATCTTTTCCATAAATCCAAGAGAATGATGATAAGTTCAGTGTGTTACAGTGAGAAAAATGCTGAATTTAGCTTTGAGCAGTGATTTTTTGGTGGAGAACTGAACGTGGAGCACCTGCTTGGTTTTTCAGAGTGATTTTTTTTTCCTTAATTATTGTCTGTTAGTACACAAAGGGGGGATGGGTGAGCAGAGAGAGCAGATGGGAGGAAACCAGATTGGAGTGGGACCACGGGATCTGGGAAAGCTGGAAAAGGACACCAAGTACTGCTGTAAACTCTGGGTGCACAGTCATTGTCATTGATCCCTGAAATTCCTGCTCCAGCCTTTCAGCAAGGCTGGGAGCAGATTCTGCCTGAAATAATTCCGATACAATTGACATAATTGACACAATCCATGCCTCCTTTGGAATCCTCAGTCCACAGAGAGGCGATTCCACGTGCTCCACGCTCCTGTCACCCCCGTGGATCCCATTCCCGGGCGTGGGAGGGAATAACTCAGCTTTTCCTTGGGAGCTGTCAGGCCTTCCAGGGGGAGGCTCGTTAGTAATCCCTCATTAGGCTCATTTTAAGGCTCTCTCACGGATTTTAACGTCCTCCTTGATCTTTTAATACTCATGAAAAAGCCTTAATTGATTCACCTGCCTCTCTCATTCCTTTTGGGTTTATCAGGCTGCGGTTATTAATCCCATTGGAGCCCTCCAGGATGGCTCCTGCATAATTCCAGGGATAATTTCCTTGGAATTTATCCTTTATCCTCGAGTTTCAGTGTGTCCCTGCTTGGGTTTGGTTAAATAAGTGTGGGTTGCTCTGTGTTTCCCCAGCTCAGCAGGAGAGGAGGTCGGAATGGGAACAAATCCCAGACTTTGCTGCCACAGGTGGGGAGGGGAGCAAGGGAATGGGATGGAAAATCCCCATAAATCCCTGTAAATGGGTGGGAATGTGCTGCAGGGTTCCTTTCCCAGAGCTGTCTCAGACAGGAGAGGGCTGGTGGATTTTCCATGCCTGGAAGTGCCCAAGGCCAGGCTGGAATGGGTTTGGGGCACCCTGGGATAGGGGAATTTCCCCACCCATGGCAGGGAAAATGGGATGAGCTTTGGTCCCTTCCCACCCAAACCATTTAAGGATTGAAATGGAAAATCTCTCCAAATTTGTGAGAAAGTTGGGGCAGATTTGTCCTCCAGAGCAATCCAGCTGTTTGAAAATAAATCTGAATAGGTAAATAATTCACTTTTCCCCAAAATCCTGTTTTGAGACAGTCGAGGAGACTCAGTTTTGGGTGGATTTGGGCATCACCAGTGCTCAGTGCCAGCACTGGGGATGAGGAGAGGAGGACACCAGGTGGAACATTCCTGACTTTGGGAATCCCTTGGAGCCCAGGAAAATGAACATTCACAGCTTTTCCAGGCTCTCTGTGCTCCCAGGAACATTTTGGGCTCTCCCAGCTCTGGGGTCTGGCACAGCCTCTGGGTGCTGAGTGATTAAACCCCCAAATTAACGGCTCTTAATTGTGCTTGTCAAACTCCATTCCACTCAGGAATTAACCTGGGGAAAACTCTGGATTTCCAGTCATTCCTCCCCTCCCTCTCTGTGCTTGGTTTTATTCCCCTCAATAATTCCAAATTAATAACTGAGTTTGTATTTCATATTTTATCCCTGCTCCGTCCTTTTCCTCTTGGTGCAGGGGAAAGTCGTGAGGATCTGTAAAATTCCATTATTCATTCCCAGGGCTGATTCCCATGCTGGAATATTTTGTCCTTAATGGCTGTTTTGTCCTTAATGGCAAAAAGACATTCCCAGTGTAAAAAACACCAGCCTAGGTCGGGTTTCAGCTTTGCTTCAGTGCAGGAAGGGGAGATAAATTGAATTATTTGTAATTTCTGCAAGCACTAAGTGATTTGGATCTTAAAAACAGAGATTTGTGTAAGTTACAAGGAATGGGAAGGATCCAATCTTGATTTAAATTGGTTTAAAATACAAAAATAAATTTTAAAACAGTGGATAAATTTCAGAGCAGTTCTGATTACAAGGCCTGCAGGGACAGCACCCAGGGAATGGCTCCCACTGCCAGAGGGCAGCCATGGGTGGCATCTTGGCAATGAGCAATTCCTGCCTGGGCTGGCATTGCCAGAGCAGCTGGGGCTGCCCCTGATCCCTGCAGTGCCCAAGGCCAGGTTGGAGCAGCCTGGAATCATGGCCTTCATATCAGGGGTGAAACTTTTGAAATTTGGGGTTTAAAACCCAAAATAAGCCAGGGGATGCCAGAACGGGGACTCACTGAGGGTAAAAAGGGTTGAGATTGTTCCAGTTTGGAGCTTTGGCCTTGGGAAAGAAATCCTCACATCCCTCAGCTGGGAACATCCATGGAAATCTCCGAGGGATTCAGGAAGTCCTTGAGGGATTGGGGAAGGAGCTGGGATGGGAGTTGGAGTAAAATCTATGAGGAATTTTTCCAGGATTTGATGGGAAAAGTGCTCTGAGAACTCCTGGAACCGCAGGGGCTGAACCCTCAGAGTAAACTGGAAGTGAACCCTTGGAATAAACTGGGGATGAACCCTTGGAATAAACTGGGGATGAACCCTTGGAATAAACTGGGGATGAACCCTCGGAATAAACTGGGGATGAACCCTTGGAATAAACTGGAGGTGAACCCTTGGAATTTTGGGTGGGTTTGTTTTTATCCACCATGCACTGGAGTTAAACCTGGCTTAACAAGGCCTGGCTTAGTGCACATTTGAGCAGTATTAATGAGAGAATGAGTTTCTTCTCCGTGTTCCAGCTGTTCTGATCCTTCCCTTGGATCTCCTCTGCTCCGGCGTTCCCGAATGGTGACAAACCCGAGGGAAAAGCTGGGTTTGTGTCCCCAGTCCTTAATCTGGGATTTGAAGGGTTTTTCCCTCCCCTCTGAGACCCCATAACTTCGTTCCCATGGGAAGGAGGCAGCTCAGGGAGCCTGGGCTGTCCTTCCCTGGTCCAGGGGCTCCGTTCCTCATTGCACCAAGCTCCACTGATTAAAGCTCTGCTCATTACCTCCATTTCCCTTTAACTGGGAGCTGGAGCCCCCCCTCCCCTCTGGCTGTGGGGACAGTCCCCGGTGTCACCAGGCTGCTCAGGGACAGGTTTGGTTTCCAGCAGGGACACCTGGAATCAGGAACTGGGAATTCATGAGGTAGCTCCGAGCATCTCAGGGAGGCTTTTCCATCCCAAACACCCAAATCTGGGTCGGTGCTGGAGCAGGGCAGGGTTTTCTCATCAGCTTTTGGGGTTTGGAGAGGTTCCCTGGGATGAGAGCTGTGGAGCCATGGAATGGTTTGGACCTTCAAGCCCATCCCATTCCAGCTCCTGGTGACACCTTCCAGCTCCTGGTGACACCTTCCAGCTTCCAAACCCCGTCCTTGCCGTGGCAGGGGTGGCACTGGGTGGGCTCTGAGGTCCCTTCCCACCCAAACCATTCCAGGATTCCGAGGGCTTCCAGCAGAAATTCCACCTCCCGCCAGACCAGGCTGCTCAGCCACGCTCGCTGGGCTCTGTGTGTCCGTTGTTTTTTCCCAAACATGGAATTCACCATTTCTGGCCACAACCTCCTCCTCCTTAGCCAGGGACACTTAAACCAAAGTCTTGATTTATAATTGGATTTCATTTTTTAGTTCTTCTCTTCCTCTTCCCAGCACACATCAAAGCCTGAAGAAAGCTCCCAGCTCTCTCCCAAACTTCCATCTCTGATTCTTGTCCCGGTGATCCAATTCCATGGCTCTCTCCAAAGTTCTCCAGACCCTTCTCCTGGTGCTCCAGCCCTGCTCCATTCCCTGCCCTGGGCACCCTCCGGGTCTTGTGAGGGCCCCAGGATTTGAGATGGGGCCTCCCCAGTGCTGGATTTTCTGGAATTCCAAGGGGAGGGGAGAGCTCCCAGGTGAGCTGTGGCTGGAACCCTTGGTGGGGACGCACAGCTCAGGAACACCAGGACACCAAACGGGGACAATCCCCCCACCTTCCATCCAGGGCCAGGCTCTGGATCCCTTCCCAATCTTCCATTCCCCAGCAGCCCATGGCATCTGCAGGTGGAAGAAATCCCTACAAATGCCCAGTCATGGATACTCCTCACAGCCTCTCTGGTTTTTGCTGTTTTCCTCCATCCTTGAAAAGGTTGGGAATTTCCCGCAGGCTCTCCCAATCGTGGCTGCTCCCTCTCTGGTTTCTGCTGTTTTCCTCCATCCATGCAAACGTTGGGATTTTCCACAGGTTCTCACTCCCAATCGTGGCTGCTCCCTCTCTGGTTTTTGCCGTTTTCCTCCATCCATGCAAACGTTGGGATTTTCCTGCAGGATCTCGCTCCCCCTCGTGCCTGCGTGGGGCTCCTGCAGCCTCTGGGCTGGAATTCCTCCCATCCCCTCCTTCTTCCAGCAGCCCGGCTTTGATCCCACCCTTCTGTCACGGCTTTCAGCACGGATGGCAGTCCCTGTATTTTTGAGGATTTGGGCAATAATTCCTAATTCTTGTTCTCCAGTCAGGGCTTTAATCCCGTTCAACCTCTGGATACCTGGAATTTTATATTTACTGAGGTTTTGAATTGCTGGGGAATTTTATATTTGCTGAGGTTTTGAATTGTTCTTTGCTCTGAAACTCAACCCTAATTGATTTATTAGTCAAAGTAGGTTTTAAAAGCTTTTCCTAATTGTTCTCCCTTTTCCTGGAACCGGGACTTGGAGCAGCTTTTCCGAGCAGATCACTGCTGGTATTTCCTGAATTTTCTTATCATAAACCTTGGTTTGAGTCAGGTAATTGGAAATCACCATCCACAGGGAGTTAAAGGTTGGGGAGCATCAGGATTCGGTGTTTTCAGGGATCGTGGTAGGGAAGGAGGAAAATCCTTATTTCCTCATTCTGACCTGAAGCCGCATCTCATCTAAAACTTTAAAGGAGCTTAAATACTCATCATCCACATTTTTTAGTTTGGTTTTTTTTTTCCCTAAAATGATGTTGTAGGACACAGATGGGAAGCAATGGGAACACACCACTAGTGCTGAAATTCCTGATCTGAAAGGTTTGCAGTGGAAAATGGAAACTGGAAAGGTTTGCAGTGGAAAATGGAAACAACTCGGGGTTTAATACATTGGAATGTTTTGTGGGATCAAACTTCCCCGGAAGGTCTCAGGGGATCAGGGCCAGCAGGGCCACCTGGGGCAGGTTGGCCAGGCCCAGATCCCATCAGCTGTTGGATTTCTCCAAGGATGGAGCCTCCATGGGATGTCCCTGTGCCTGAGCAGTGTCACCCTCCCAGGAAAACCGGGAATTTCTTGTGTCCCCGTTTGTCCCTGCTGGCTCTTGCCCACTGTGGGTCACCACTGAGGAGATCCTGGCTTTGTCCTCCCTCTCCTCAGGTGTTGGCACCATCCAGGTGCCCTTGTGCCGAGGTGTCCTCGCTCCAGGCTGAGCGTTCCCAGCTTCTCCAGGGATGCTCCTCTACCTTGGCCACCACCATGGCCCTGCCCTGGGCTTGCTCCAGGTTCCTCTCCTGTCCTGGAATGCCCAGCACTGGACACAGAGATGGGGACAGGGACAGGGGACAGGAGTGGCTTCTGTCCCCAGAAGCTCCACGTTGGACCCACCACTGGCTGGGGCTGGAACCAGCAGGGGTGGTGGGAGCAGTTCCTGAAGGACTGAGCCCATGGAAAGGGAGAAGATCCTGAAGGACTGAGCACGTGGTAAAAAGGGATCCAGGCTGGAGTTAATTCCTGAAGGACTGACCCCATGGATAAAGGGAGCAGCTCCTGAAGGACTGACCCCATGGATAAAAGGATCCAGGCTGGAGCAGTTTCTGGAGGACTGACCCCATGGATAAAGGGAGCAGTTCCTGAAGGACTGACCCCATGGACAAAGGGATCCAGGCTGGAGCAGTTCCTGGAGGACTGACCCCATGGAGAAGACACTGGAGAAGTTCCAGGGAAGGTTTAGGTTGGATATTGGGAAATTCCTTCCTGGAAAGGTTTGTCCATCCCTGGCACAGCTGCCCAGGGCAGGGCTGGAGTCCCCATCCCTGCAGGGATTTCAAAGCCACCTGGATGTGGCACTTGGGGACAGGGTCAGTGGTGGCCTTGGCAGTGCTGGGTTGGACTCCACGGTCTCCAAAGGCTTTTCCAACCTCAATGATTCCATGTTTTCCATGGAGGAAAGAATGCTCAGTGTGCAAGGACAGCGAGAGCTCTGGGAATCCTTTGGCTCCCTGGGAATATCCATGCTGGGCAAATCCCACATTTCCTTTTTCCTGGCACAAATCAAACTTGGTGTTCTTGGGGATGGGAATGGGATGGTCCCAAGGCAGCAGTGACTGGAAGCTTCTTCCCATCTGGAAGGGGGAGCTGCCAACAGCGGGACAATAACACCCCAAGTGTAACAAAATCCCAGATATTCCCACCCCAAAAATAACAAACTCCCACACATTCCCAACAGAAAACGGGAATTCCAAAGGAGAAGAAGAAGTGGAAGTACTCCCAGCCCCACACTCACCCTGGCACTGATGACAGTCCAAAGAGGGCTCATAAAGCTTTTCCATGGAAATGTGGAATTTTGAGTGAATTTCAGTTAGGATGAAACCTCAGCTCAAGCCTTCATCCCTCAGAGGGGCAGGATTGTGTTTGTATCCCGGTCTGGATGAGGAATTGGGCAGATCCCTTTCCCAATGTTCCTTCCTGTCCTGTCTGCTCAGCAGAGGGAGCTGCAGCCCTTCCAGCGGCTCCGTGTCCCTGCTCTTATCCTTTAAAAGCATTCACAGCGGAACGTGGAGCTCATTCCGAACGGGATCCATCCTTTAAGAATTCCTCTTGGAATGTGGAGCTCATTCTGAACGGGATCCATCCTTTAGAATAATTCCTCTTGGAATGTGGAGCTCATTCTGAACCGGATCGATTCTTTAAAAGCATTCCCCTTGGAATTCGGAGCTCATTCTGAACTGGATCCATCCTTTAGAAGAATCCCCCTTGGAATTCGGAGCTCATTCTGAACCAGATCCATCCTTTAGAAGAATCCCCCTTGGAATGTGGAGCTCATCAGAACCGGATGGAGCTGGAGCTGAGCTTTGCTCAGGATTTGAGGCATCCCTGCTCTCTTTGGGTTGAGGCTGCAGGAATTTTGGTGGTGCCCAGTGACATCCTCAGTGCTGGAAGCCTCCAGGTCTAAATCCCGGGGACATCACTGCCAGATTTATGTGAATGTTGGAATTTTGGGGACACCAGGCTGGGATCATCAGTGGGTGATGGATGGACACGTCCTCCACGCCACAGCCAGGCTGCTCCTGACTCAAACACTGAGCAGAGCCGGGCTCAGTGGGAAATCAGGGCTGTGAAAACGGGCTGTGAAAACGGGCTGGATCCGAGCCCTGCCAGGATTTGGGATTTGGAGCAGGAATGAGGAACCCGTCACTGCCCTGAGCGCGAGGCCGGATCCTGAGGGGACCTCTCTGTGGGACAGCTGTCCCTGAGGGCTGTGTGAGCTGTGGGGCTGGGCTGGTGCATCCCAGTGCATCCCAGTGCATCCCAGTGCATCCCAGCGCATCCCAGTGCATCCCAGATGTAAGCGTGGAGGGACTCGCCGTGGGAGATGTGGGACGGCGGCGCCGGCGCCTTCCAGCTGCCCGAGTGGATGGTGAGTGACTGACCTGCTGCCTTTAACCAGCTGAATTCCTGCTGAGAACTTCAGGAGGTTCATGTCCAGCATTTAGCTGGAATGAGGCTCGTTAAGGTGGGAGATTAACGAGCATCGTGCATGAATGAATTGCCTCGTTAATAACGGCCAAGATTATCCCCCCGGTCACCCCAAATCCATTGTATTCACAACCAATTTTTATAGGAATATGAGAAGGACTTGGAGAACCCACAGCATGTCCCAGAGATTTGGAATTTCATCTCAGATCCACCTTTTCAGCTTAATTTTTACCAGCAATTTACATTCTGCTGTCAGAATAAAACCTCTGAAACTTCCAGACACCCTCCAGGGCACCGAGCACTCCTTATTTGAGTGGTTAAAGAGTTTAGAATGGATCCCAAATATTAAATCCACTTTTCCCTTCTTCTCTGGTGGAAAGAATTCCCAAAGCAGCTGAAAATAAAATGACATAGCTCCAAAAGCCAGGCAGGGCTTTGTTACAGCGCCTGAGTGGGTCGCTGCTGGTGAGAGAGAGACGGTGAATCTTGTTTCTTGATCAGAAGGCTTGATTTATTGATATATGATATATAATACATTATAACTGTACTAAATAGAATAAAGAGAGAAGTTGCAGATGCTTGCTAAGCTAAGAATAGAAAAGAAAGAATCTAAAACAAAGTTGTGCCCAGGGACTCGGTCCCCTGGCTTGCTCTTGTGATTGGCCCTCAATTATAAACATGCACATGAGACCAATGACAGAGGCCCCTGTTGCATTCCACAGCAGCTGATAACAATTGTTTACATTCTTCTTCTGGGGCCCTCAGCTTCCCAGAAAATGCAGAAATCTGAAAGAAAGGATTTCTGTGAAAAAATGTCTGCGACATCTCACCTTTCTAAATTGTATAAAATAAAAGAAAAATGCTGATGTGGAATGAACAGGAAATTTCTTCACCTGTAAAATATACAATACTAACAAATCACTAAAAACAATCCTACAATCTAAGAAAATGCAAAAAACAATGCAAAGAGAATTCAAGTCCATGCAGCTGAGTTTCAGGAACAGTCCATCAGCTGAAGTTGTTTCTTTTGGACATCTGAGAGTCCTTTTCGGTCCTGATAACAAACTTGCTGCAAAAGGAATCCTATCAATAGTTATCAAAAAACCCATTGACAGTCCTACAACAATTTCAAACAATTTCAAACAATTTGAACAACTTTGGAACGTCCTTTTCTGACCCTTCAATGCTTCAGTGCTTCAGAGCTGCTGCCCGCTATTTTCAATCTTTTTTATTTAATTTAAAATTTTTTTTTTTTTTTTTTTTTTTTTTTTTTTTTTTCGAGAAGCAAAAGAGCAGAAGCCGAGCAGAGCAGTGCCAGAGAAGGAAAGGCCCTGGGGGCCCTGGCCCATGCTGGACCAGGAACCCCAAAACTGGCTCACAAAGGGGGACCAGGGCCTGTCGGATAGACCACAACCCCCAGAAACATCAGGAGGCCAAATGCTGGCCCTGGCCCAGAAACTTTCTCAGCCCAATGGCCCAGGCCAAACCCATGACAGAGGCTCTGCATTCCCGCAGGCCTGAACCCTGCTGCCAGCACAGTGGCAGCACGGGTAGTGAGATGCTTCCTTTCCCCAAAACCACTGAGGCATGCCAGCAGCAGGGAAATAGAAGCCTTCCCCAGCAATGCCATCTGGGGTCTGTCTTCCATCCGCTTCATGGCATCACCCCCACCCCCTCCGGGCTGGGGATCAGAGGCAGGGCTCTCGGGATGCACCTGCCCCCCCATGCCACTAGGACGCAGGAGAGGCGGCAGCCTCCATGGGACAGCAACCAAAACACCACCCCCCAAACCACCGAGCTTGAAAGCCGGCAGCCGGGCTGCCGCAAGAGTCAGCTGGCGGGCAGCCCCCGCTCCACCGAAGGAGAGACCCGCGGCCGGGGCAGCTGCTGGGGCGGCCGGTTCAGGACGGTCCGGGCTCGAACCAGCCGCCGGTGCCATGGCAGTCTCTGACGCCGACACGGAGGACAGAGCCTCCGACAACGCCAGAGCCGCTGGAGCGGCCAGTCCGAGCGGCGAGGGGGGGGCCGGAACTGGGGAGGGAACCGCGCTGAGAGTGGGATCAGCCGCGGGCTGCTCGGAGGGTCCCGCAGGTTCAGCGCCGTTTTCAGCCCCATCCTGAACAGGAACTGTCTCGCCTTGAGGCGGCGGGGATGCGCGGGAACACGCTGTTGCTGCGTCCCTTGGCTCTGAAAGCGGCGGCAGGCACGGCACAGGCAGCAGCGGAGCCGGGAGAAGCGGCGGAGCATCGCTGTTGCTTAGCAACAGCTCAAGCACAGGAAGTGCTGTCTCTTCTGCCTTCTCCGACGCTGAGCCGGAAGCTGGAGACGCATCCTCGTCGTTGCCTAGCAACAGCTCAGGGGGCGGGGAGGCCGGTGAAACCGCGGGCGGGACAGCCTGGAGAGGCGGAGACGGGATCTCCTGGAGAGGCGGAGCTGGCAGGACCGGAGAAACCTCAGAGACCGGTGCCGCCCCCATGTCTGAAGGCGGAGTCTGAGAGGCCGGCGCTGGCTTGAGCGGCCACTCCCATCCCCCCGGAGAGAGAGAAGGGGGGGAAGGAGAAAACTCCATCTGAGCATGCTCCGGAGCAAGAGTGAAAAAAACTTCTTCGCCCAGCGAAGTTTCAGCCCCCCCCGCCGCGAAGCAGGGCGGGGGGAAAAGCCCAAAGTCATCACCCACCGGGTCTTCTGCCAAGGAGGGGGGAAACGGTGCCTGGCCATAACAATTAGAAATCCATTGGAAACAAGCTGTTCTGCGTTTCAGAAGTGGGAAAAGCTGTATAAATGCTGGGTAGATAGAAGGCAGGACACGTCCCTGGCTCCAGACGAACTGGAAAATGGAGTCCATGCACTCCCAGACAAAAGCATCTAAAGCGTACAGGACATCAGTAAAGAACCCAAAAAGCTTTGCCCATCTAAAGAATTTATAGAGATCTGTTTCTGACAAAAAGCAACCATCTTCTCTAGACCAATGGTTCCAGAGGGCTATAAGTTTCTCCTCTGAAGGGGAGAATTGAATCTCTTCTGGCAAGGCATGTGTCTGCCATACAAACAGCCACAGACTACGAAGGGCTGGTTCATCAGGGATAGAAAAGCCCACAGTACCTTTTGAAAGAGTCCAGCTTGCTCTGGCCAGCTCCACAGGTCTGCTGCTCTTTTCCATCATCTTTCCTGAAGGTTTTCCAGAAGAAGGTTCTCTTTGTGGTCAGCCTTGGCTGTGAACTCTGTCCAAATCAGGATCTTCAGTTCAGCTCCTGGCTTGAGTCCACTTCTGTGGTCGCTTCAAAGCAACCATCAAATGCTACACATACAGGATTTTTACCCAGTGCAGCAATTTTGCTCCTCTGGTCTTATCAAATTAATTTTTGCTCTGACACGAGGGGTCACCAGATGTTACAGCGCCTGAGTGGGTCGCTGCTGGTGAGAGAGAGACGGTGAATCTTGTTTCTTGATCAGAAGGCTTGATTTATTGATATATGATATATAATACATTATAACTGTACTAAATAGAATAAAGAGAGAAGTTGCAGATGCTTGCTAAGCTAAGAATAGAAAAGAAAGAATCTAAAACAAAGTTGTGCCCAGGGACTCGGTCCCCTGGCTTGCTCTTGTGATTGGCCCTCAATTATAAACATGCACATGAGACCAATGACAGAGGCCCCTGTTGCATTCCACAGCAGCTGATAACAATTGTTTACATTCTTCTTCTGGGGCCCTCAGCTTCCCAGAAAATGCAGAAATCTGAAAGAAAGGATTTCTGTGAAAAAATGTCTGCGACAGGGCTTGGAAGGCAGAATTCCCTGTCTGTGTTCCCTGGGGTTTGTCAGTGTCCTGCGGCCCAAAAATGGACCAATATTTGTTATTTTTTTCTATATTTCTGCTCACATCTCCAGTTTCTGGATTTGAAGTTGTCCTTCCTGGTAGTTCTTCTAAAAATACTTGGACCAGTGCAATAAAAAGTTGGAATTCTGGTGCTCCTGCAAAGGAATTTGGTTTTATTTACAAATATTGTCCATGCATTGGATTCAGACATCATTATTCCTTTTTATATCCAGCTTTATGTTCCCTGCTATCCCTTTCTTAATGTTATGGATTTGATTGTAAAATTCCAAGTTTTTCTGCCTCTCACTCATTTTTTGTGATACAGTTCTTTCAGCCTTCCCCCAAATTTAACATATTTTTATCAACAGTCAGGAAAGAATTTTGCATTTTAGGGGTGTCAATGACAAACTTTGCATCATTCACAACTTCATTTATAGTCTCAAATGTGGATTTTTCTTTGTAAAAACTGGAGTTTTCCTTAAAAACAAAACCTCTCCCTGTGGGCTCTCTAATTTTTCCATTATGGATTCGGTGCTTCTGGGATCGGGGTCAGATGGCAAAAACTTTATTTAAATAGACTTTTTTAATTCTTATTGCTTTAATAATTCCCTTTTCCAACGCAGTTTTATGATTTCATGGATGGTTTAAAGCTGCTGTGGCATCAAATCCACATCTCCAAAGGGCTCCAAAGGGTCATGTCCTGCAGCGCCGTTTTTAATCAGGATTTTAACTCGGCTCATTTGCATTTTATGGGGTTCCTTGGGTCAGCGTGGGAGGGAGCAGCCACATTTCGAGAAATAATTAGCCCGAGCTCTAAATTGCTCATTATCTTTAAGGTCATTATTGCAAAGAGTCTTTTAGGTCTTAATGTTCTTGCTGAGTCCCTGTTTTTTATGTCCACTTCTTATTATTAACCAAATATTGGAAAGTTGTATTAGTAGTGAATAGTAACAACAACAACAATAATAATAGAATATATAATAATAATATAGTATAGAATAATATATAGAATAGAATAGAATAGAATAGAATAGAATAGAATAGAATAGAATAGAAATGATAATAGTAATAATAATAACAACAACAATAATAATTCCTTTGGATTGCTTCTTGGGAAAGCAGCTTAAAATATGAGTTCTCCCATATTTTGGGACTCTGATGGAATCACAGAATCCCAGAAGCTGGAAAATCCCCCTGAGCCCATGGAGTCCAAGCATTCCCAGCCCTGCCCAGGCCACCACTGCCCCACGTCCCCAAGTGCCACATCCACAGGGCTGTGAAATCCCTCCAGGGGTGGGGACTCAAACCTCCCTGGGCAGCCTTTTCCATGAAGGGATTTCCCCAGAATCCCAGCTGGACCCCCTGAACACCCCCAGCAGTCATGGAAGGACTCCGTGTGCAGCTGTGGGAGGAACTGTGGGATCCCTGAGGGTGGGGTGTCCTGGCAGGTGGTGACTCCACAGGGATTTTCCAGCTCCAGCTGCTGAGATCCCACATTTTAATGTGGAATTTCCAATTTCCTCTTTTTCCTGCTTTTTGTGGGATTGTGCCCAACAGAGCTGGGGTGGCCCAGGGGACCCATTCCGCTGCTGAGGGAGGAGATTTCTCTTTTCCTTGTCCTTCCTGTTGTCCCCACTGGAAGTGCCTGGGTTGGGGATTTCTGTTTTCTTCCTTGAAGGATTTCTCCTCCCTGCTCCCACCAGTTCCATGGGATTCTCTGTCAGGTGTCCCTGGATCCCTGGCAGTGCCCAAGGCCAGCCTGGATATTGGGGTCCGCTGGGACAGTGGGAGGTGTCCCTGCCATGGCAGGGGTGGCACTGCAGGGGCTCTGGGGTCCCTCCCAACCAGAATTCCACCATTCCATGATCCAGCACTGGGCTTGATGCCTTGAGGATCTGCCCTAGAGCAGAGGCTGGGCAGAGTCCCAGAATAAATCAGGGATTCATTCACAGCATCTCCTCCATGGCTGCACCTTGGGCAGCACCAGAGCCCAGCCAGGGCTGCACCCAAGATGAACCAAAACGGCCCCAAAATGCACGAGCGCTCCCGGGGTCTCTCCCTGGGATCAGTTCTGCTCCATTTGCACCTTGCAGTTCATTGTCCCATCCCAGCTTCAGCCCAGGCACTCCCACCCTGCTTGTTTTTCTCTCTGCAGCCCACGGGGTTTGTGCTCCTGGGCTGAGATGTTTTTCCACTGGGAAAAGACTTCCCAGGAAGTTTGACACCGAGCAGTGGCAGTTCTTCAAGGCCACCACCTTGTCCATCTGTTCCATCCATAAAACGATGGATTTTAACTCATTCCATGCAGAAATTTAAATTCCCAGCTTCCTGGCAGGTGGATTTGGAAGCTCCAGCGATGCTGGAGAGCTTGTGCTGCTTAATCCCTCAGAAAACTCTTGTTTTCCCCTTTTGTTCCAAAAAAAAAAAATAATCCGTGGCCAAGAATCGGTTAAAGACACTCAGAACAGAACAATTTACTGGGATTGAGCGTAGTTCTCTCTGGTGTTATTTGACTGACCCAGATTGACACAGAAATTACAAAAGAATTCCTGAGCTCTGGGGTGGAGATGAAGCAAAAGTTTTTATTTTTAGCATTTTTATTGAATATTGGTCCTTAATTTTAATGTGTTAGACTCAACCTTCATTTAGGGAAAAAAAGGGTTTTTTTTCTCAGGAAAAGCCTTTGGATTTAAGTAACTTGGTGTGAAAACCTGCTGGAAAAGGAGTTTGTGCTTTGGTGTTACCATAAAATTTTATGATGTTAACATAAAGGCTTTGAGTTGACTTACACTGAGCTGAAGTCATGTGTTCCTTAGGATTTTGCAGGAGAAGGTTCATGGATAAGGTGGGAAAAGGAAAATTTACCTGAAAAAACACAGCTAGAGCTGCAATATCAAGTGAGAAAAGCAATGCTGATCCCAGGTTCTTATTCCCTGAGATATTTCCACACTGGAAATAATTCATATTTCCATTTTTCACAGTTTTCAGTCATTGTACAACTCAGGAATTCTGTGGGATTTCCCCTCCTTTTTCCCCCCATCCTTTCCTCCAGGAGCTGCTTTCATGTAGCTCAGGAATTTTTGCTCTTTTAGTGGATTCCTTGAAGTTTCCCCTGGAGATGGAAATGCCATGGAAGGAACATTTTGGGGAAGGAATTTTCCCTGGCAGTGTTTTCCATCCTTGGGACGACTGTTGAGGAGCAGGATCAGATCCTGAGGTAAATCAGGTGTAAATCAGGTGTACAGAAAGAATCAGGGCTAGGGGAGCTTTTTATTCCATGTTCAGTCGGAATTGGTGCTGAGGACAATCAGTGGTGCCCTGCTGCTTCCCAGATCCCTTTTCCTTGGAACCACAGAGTGGAATCACGGGATGGGTTGGCTTGGAGGAGACCTCAAAGCCCCACCAACCTCTGCCATTGCCTCACCACCCTCGTTTTCCCCATTTTTTCTTCCTTGGATCATCTCTTCCCACCTAAAAAGCTGTGGAATGAGCAGACGCCATGCAGGACAATCATTTTAATTCTGATTTAGCAGCTGGTGTTGTTATCCAAGGAGTTTTATCCCTGATAATTTATTACCTGAGATAATTCCCATAAAAACCCCACAATGTCCTGCCCAGAGAAGCTGTGGTGCTCCATCCCTGAAGTGTCCAAGGCTGGAGCAGCCTGGGATGGTGGCAGGTGTGGGGTGGAACTGGATGGGATTTAAGGTCCCTTCCAACCCAAACCATTCCACGATTCCATGATTCCCAAAGGATTGGAACAACACAGGGATGGGTGTTGGAGTCTGGACCCTTCCAAGGACAAACTCTGCCCTGGTTGCCGTGGGGGACACAGCGAGGAGCGGGATAATTAAAATAATAATAATTAAAAACCACTTTGCCATCCAACAAACGCCCCTGTTGTTTTAGTTGCTCATTAGTTAATTTCCTTCTAACGAGGCTCCGTTAACGCAATCATCTGACATTGGGGGGAAAGGGAGAGAGCGGGGAGGGGAGGACCTGAGTTAAAGGAACTTAATTAGCGAGTTAATTATAGCGAGCAGGGAAATGTTCTGGTTACATAAATAAGGCATTGTTATGCACACAGCCAGGCCACGCTCAGAACAGGTCAGGGAACGCTGTAATTCCACACAAAACACAGGCAGGAATTGTTTGTCGGGACGCCTCATTAAGTCCCGGGGTCTGCCAAAAAAACAAAAAACAAAACAAGAAAAATAAGAGTCTGAAAATCCGACTGGTTCCCTTGGCTCCCCCCGGCTGCGGTGAAACCGGAGCGGGCGGGATCGGGATGGGCTGAGGATATAAACGGGGTCGGGGCATTCCCTGCTCCGTTCCGAGGGAGCCGCGAGGCCACCATGCCCAACAAGAAGAAATACAACGTCAACGGGGAGCCAACGGGCATGAAAGCCCAGGTGAGGGCACTCTTGGGGACCACAGTAATGGGTTTTCTACTCAAAAGCGCGATCGTTTCTCTGCTACCTCGCTCTTCTTCCTCCTCTCCTCGCTGTGTCCACCCAGTCACGTATTCCTGGAGCTCCTTGGTTGGAGAAAATCCCAGTTTCTGGAGAGCTTCCCTTAATTTTCCCTTCCGAGCAATGAAGAGTCAAGGCAAACACGTTGCTCTGGGGTTGGTGGGGTCGGCACGGGGAAATTTTCCAGGAAAACCTTGGAAAAGGAGACCTTTCTTGCACAGAGAAGTAGCTCAAGGTGGCTCTTTGTGATGGAAACCCCAGGTCAGATGAGCAGCGGCTCATTTGGAATGTAAAGGTGAAACCTCACCTGCATTAACCCCTTGTGCCCCTGCAGGTGAGGTTTTCCAGCGGGAATCGTCTGTTCCTGCTGGAAGTCGAAAGCAGCAGCTCTTGTGTCACTTCAGAGCAGCTTGGGCTCATAAATCCAAGCAGCTGCAGCTCTTCAAGGCTCCACAGTTTTTCCTTGAAGCTGTTGCCTTCAGAGGTGTTTTGGTGGGAGCCCACCGAGCCAAATCTGTCTCTTCATCCCATCTGGAACATTCCCATCTTCCCAGCCCGGCTGGAACATGGCTCTTGTGGGTTTGGCAGGTTTGGAGCAGCCTGGCGTAGGAGAAGGTGTCCTGTGGAACTGGATGATCCTTAAGGTCCCTTCTGACCCAAACCATTCTGAGACCCTGTGAAATTCCCTTTTTGCCCACTCTCTCCTTTAATCCTGAAGGATTAAAGCCAAAGAACGTCGGCCAACGCAAAGCAAAAGCAGATCTGAGCCCTGACCTGGCCCTTGCCCGAATTTCCCTTTCCTGGTGCTTCCTTCACCTCCTGGCTGTCTCAGCTGAAGCTGAACCCAGCTTGTGGCAGTGTTTAAGGGGTTTAAACCATACAGGGTTTATTTGAGTCTGGTTCTAATTCTGCCTGAATCAGTTCAGGACTCTTTTGCTTCGTCGTTTACTTGGTTTTGGATGAGTGAGGGCTCAGAGAGCTCTGAATTACCAAGATCATTGCATTGTGTGAAAAGTTGTGTTCGGTGTCCTTGAAGAGGCGATGTGGGAAAGGAAAATGTGGATTTAACCCAAATTATTCCCCCTTTGTTAGAATCCCTGCGTGTCTCCAGCTCCGCTTCACGCCAATAACCTCCTCCTGTGATGGAGCTGCTCAGCCGTGGAGGGATTTGTTCTAAATTAAGGGAAGAAAAAGGACAAAAAAGAGAAGTTATTTCAGGCCAGCAGCTTCTTAGAGGAGGAACATAAACCCTGGTGTGTGTGCAAAGCCCCCGTCCCGCCGGGATCGGGGCGTTAATCCTGGCACAGCCCTGGCTGTAACTTGAGTTCGGTGTGGGTTTTCCCTT